>NW_024424341.1:27581397-27654604 GCF_017311325.1 Ursus maritimus
GAGAGCAACTGTATAATTTTTAGTGTTTTTTTTTTTAATGTTAAAATGTAGAAATACTCTGGGCAGAGAAACTTCTTAATAGCCAACTGACTGCCATTCTTATTTCTTGGGGTTGGCATGTCCAGGGTGATGGTGAGCAGGTCAATGATTCTCCACTTTGTCTCTCTTTCATTTTCTGTCCCCATCTCCCTTGCCCCCGTCCCAACTCTTCCCCATGTGTGTTTTCGTCCTTGGGTCTCTGGCAGAAGAGGAAGATGGGCACTCGTCAGATCTGGGAACCTCAGCCGGTACAAAGAGGACCTCACTGAGCCGAGGGATCTCGGTCACATCCAATCTGGAAGAGCGGCACCTTCCTACGGTCGAGTCCAAGACCTACCCAGATGAAGAAGAAGATGAGGAAAGCCTGGAAAAAATAATGTTTCAAAGTAAACAAGCATTTTAATGTTTTGGTACTGGTTCTCTCTATGCAGAGGTGGGGAGACTGTCCAGAGCCTTTTCACTTTTCTCCCTGAAAGGCACCCTCAAGCCTTCTAGCACTACTGGGTGTTAATTCTGCAGTATGAATACGCCATCACTTATTCAGCCATTTCCTGTCATGTTGCAGATTCAGCTAGTGTCTAGTATTGTTTTTTCAGCAGGGCAGAATCCCCCAAAATAGAATTAACAGTCAGACAGTATCTGTATTTTCAATTCTAGTAGCTGTGGACAAATTATTAGCCAAAAAAGGCACTCCCATATGCCGCATGGGGGAGTGAGAACATTTGCAGCAGATGATTTTTCGTTATAAAACAACAGTGTCAAAAAAAGGAAAAGTTGTTCCCCTTTCCATCAGACCATGTGAATTCTGGGTGTGTCCACGTGCACTCACTTGCACACATATATTTTTACTTTGCAGCCGACAAGTTACAGAGCATTGACAGCCACTCCACAGAAGAAGTTGGAGAAGTAGAGAACAACCCAGTAAGCAAGGCAATCGCTCGCTACCTGGGCATTGATATTTCTGCAGAAGGCCGCATGGCCAAGAACAGGAAAGGCATCGCCATCATCGTCCATGGGACACCCTTGTCTGGTATGCACAGCCCTGAAGGGTTGCGCCTTTGGGGTTTAGGTGAAGTTTGCACGTGTAATTTTTGAGACAATAGAAGATTCTTTTGTTTGAACTTTATATACCACAGGACTGTCCCCAAACTATTCAGTTGCCAACGTCAGAGATACAGGATTAGAGAAAGAGCAGGAACCCCTTATCTTTAATTAATGCATCTCTGAATTGTTTGAGCTTAAATTCTTTCAGTAATTTAAAAATACTAAAATATTAGAGAAAAATCCAAGACATTAAATCATTTAAAAAGAGAGGGGGAAATATGTGCAAACCCTTTGAACTGGCAATATTACTTCTATAAATTTATAGAAATAGGAAAATATTTAACGGTGTGGACAAAGATTAACTGCATGAATGTTCACTGCAGCATTGCTTTCCATAATAAAAAATGGGGAGCAATTGAAGCATTCAGTATGGAAGACCGGCTAATTAAGCCTTAGTACATTCATAACGTAAGTGATTTTGCCACTAAAAACAGTGTTTCTTGCACCCATGTTCATAGCAGCATTGCTCGCAATAGGCAAAATCTAGAAACAGACCAACCGTCCATTGACAGACGAATGGAAAGACAAAATGTGGTCCGATGGGCTATTATTCAGCCTCAAAAAGGAGGGAGATCCTGACACCTGCTACAACATGGATGAATACTGAAGACATTACACTAAGTGAAGTCATCACCAAAGGACAATGGCTGTATGAGTCCACTTAAATGCAGTACTTAGAGTAGTCAGACTCATAGGAAGCAGAGTGGTGGTTTCCAGGGACTGGGGAAAGGGAAGGGTGGGAGCTTATTGTGTAATGGGTACAGAGTTTCCATGTGGGAAGATGAGAAAGTGCCGGAGCTTGATGGTGGTGATGCTCACACCACAATGTGAATATACTAATGCAACTCAACTGTATGCTTAAATATGGTTAAAATGGTAAATTTTGTATGTATATCACCACAATTTTTTCCAAGTGCCATAGAAGTGTATTGAATGAATAGAAAGATGTTCCCGAGACATCATTTTAAGTGAGAAAAAATATCATACCTAGGATTTACAGTCTGTATTAATTTCCTGTTGCTACTGTAATAGATAGCCCCACACATAGTAGGTTGGTATAATGCAAATTTACTTTCTTTCTGAAGATCAGAAATCTCACATGTGTCTGTAGGGCTGCATTCCTTCTGGAGGCACACAGCACAGAATCCATTTCCTTTCCTTTTTGTAGATTCTAGAAATGTCACCTGCATTCCTTGGCTTGGGACCCCGTCCTCTGCCTTCAAAACCGGCATCACAGGAGCGCCTGGGTAGCTCAGTCGGTTAAGCATCTCACTCTTGATTTCAGCTCAGGTCAGGATCTCAGGGTCATGAGATCAAGCCCGACGCTGGGCTCCGTGCTCGGCAAGGTGTCTGCTTGAGATTCTCTCCCTCTCCCTCCACTCCTCCCCCTGCTCACTCACATGCTGTCTCTCTCTCTCTTTCTCACTCTCTTGCTCTCAAATAAATAAGTAAATAAATCTTAAAAAAAAAAAAAAACCCAAAACCCGGCATCATAGCATCTTCCAGTCTCGCCTCCTTTGCTTCATCATCACATCACCTGTCCTCTCCTGTTTGTCTCTTGTAAGGGCCCTTGGAATTACATCGGGCCCACCCGGACAATCGAGGATAACTTCCCATATCAGGATCCTTAACTTAATTGCAACTGCAAAGCAGCTTTGCCACGTAAGGTGACATAATCATGGACTGCAGGCATTTGGATGTGGAGGTCTTTGGGAGGGGTCCTTCTTCAGCCTACCACAGAGCCTGTTTCTTTTTCCCAAGAAATATAAATTAATTAGTTATATATACATACTTAGCAGCCATATGCTAACTGTAAGGTCTCTGGATGAGCAAATTATGGATCTTTTCTTTTTCTTTTCTCTTGTCATTTGAATTTTCTGCTGTCTTTTTAATGAGCAGATATTTTGAAATGGGGGGGGGGAGATCAACATAAGTTATTCTTTAAACCAAAAAAGTCTTCCTATTAGAATCAGAGAGTGGAGCTACAAAAATTTTTTTTGATGATTTTATTTATTTATTTATTTATTTATTTATTTATTTATTTGGGGGAGAGAGACAAAGAGAAAGAGAAAGCACCTGAGAGTGGGGGATGGGTAGAGGGAGAGGGAGAAGCAGACTCCCCGCTGAGCAGGGAGACCGACCTCGATCCCAGGACCTGGAGATCATGACCTGAGCCGAAGGTAGACACTTAACTGACTGAGCCACTCAGGCACCCCGTAGAGCTACAAAATTTTTAAAGATCATCTGATAGAATCACCTTTCAACTGAGGAGAACGTTCAGAGAGGGTGTGTGTTGCCATCACACCCACACAGGTGGTGGAATGAGAACCAGAATCCATGTGGTTCAGGTTTTCCTACTCTTTTCTGCTGCCACCTCTGGCCACAGGAGAGACTTAGAGGCAAAGCACTTAGATCACTTTACAGGGGTCTCTCTTCTAGAAACTTCTTCTGTCTGAGACACTGAGCCACTGAGAGCCGGGAAATTCAACCTCCTGACCCTTTTTTGCAGGGAAGTCGGCGACTGCAGTCAGCATGGCCAAATACTACAACGCAGCCTGCTTGAACATTGACTCCATCGTGCTTGAAGCCATCTCTGATGGCAAAAACATCCCGGGGATCCGGGCCCGGGAGCTCTGCATCAGGGCTGCCATAGAACAGTCCATGAAGGAAGGAGAAGAGTCTGGTAAGATCCATTTCCCCTGACTTTCTGTGGTCAAGTGCCCGGCACCCCTCCTGCTAATACGTATCTTCTCTGTGTCCCCCACTGGGCTTTTCTCCCCATGCCCAGTTGACGGCTGACTTACAACATGCTGCCAGTTATAGCCCAAGGAATATCAGCTGGAAGCAGGGATGTGGTTACTTCTCGTCACTGAGATATTCCCAGCACCTAGAATGGTGCCTAGCACAGAGTAGACATGGAGTAAAGACTTCCCAAAATGTATCAGATCAGTCAGCAAATGTAGTCAGAGACCGCTCAAAGTACAGATAGAATGAGCCCTGCGAGAAGCCTACTGTGGCTCATAGTTCAGAGGTCACTGGGCACTTTGGAGAAAGCCCGTTCAACGGAGGGGTTAACCCCAAACCTGTACTTGCTGTTCGCTGTGGACAATCCTGCCTGCCCCACACCACACCCACTGGCCACTTGAAATGTGGCCAGTCCAAACTGAAATGTGCTGCTAAGGGTTTTTGTGGGTTGTGTTTTTTTGTTTTGTTTTGTTTTGTTTTGAGGATGTAGTATGAGTAAAAGGCTATAAAATAACGGAGTAACAATTTTTATGTATTGTTTACATGTTGAAACAATCACATTTTGGATATATAGGGTTAAAGAAAATATACCATTAAAATCCATGTGTACTTTTTTAATACAACTACTAGAAAATTTTAAATTACACACATATTACATGTCTTTTGGACAGATGTGGTCCACACAACTGGTTTAGAAGTCGGGCAGTGAGGGAAAGAGAAGAGGTGAAATGATGGTGTCTTGACAGAAATGAAAGGCAAAACGAAAACTCTTATATATTATATATTATATATTATGTATTATTACATATTATATCGGGAAGAGCTGGCTTTTTAAGATATGGCAGAATGATGGTGAGGACAGGGAAAGCTGAGAGGCCTAAGGACGGCACAGAAGAGACTGCACAGCCATCAGTGAAGAGGGCCATGGCCGGGGCGGGCACAGGACTCAGGGCAACGTGAGCGGGCGGCGGGCGACGGGGGGCTGGAGGGACTGGGGGTGACGGGGCCTGGATGAACGCAGGACCGGCCTGCAGAACGCGGGTACCACTGCTCCACTGGTGGCTTCAGGCTCTTTGCCCCCTGCCCCCTCCCCACCTCCAGGGGCACTATGGAGTCCTTGTACCTATAATCAGCTCCCGGGGGAGGGACAGAGAAAGATGCATGAAAAGATAAGCAGAGTAGGCATAGTGATGACTCTCCAGGGAGTTCTGAGGGCCTATTTGCTGAAATGGTCAACAAGGAATAATGAGCCTTACCAAGTCTGCCCATGCACTGGAGGAACGTTGCAGCTGCCTAGCACACAGCCTCATCAGGTCCCAGGGCAGGGCCGTCGTGTACCAGCAGTTGCAGAAGTGCTTGCTCTTGGGGATGGAAGAGAATGTGGGGCTGACTAACATGGGGTTCCCTGGGAAGATGGGCCACGGAGGAACCTGGACTCCAGGCCCATTGTCATCACACCTTGGGGCCTGGAGCCTCTTCTCCCAGCCACTCTGGGCAGCTGCAGATGGAGGCGGTTTTGTGTTCCTCAAGAGAATCACACCGGTCATACTAGGTGTCGTGCCATCCCCACCATCATCTCCTTAGTATCCTCAGGTGACTTTTAATATAAATCCACTCTCTCTGTATAGCCCAGGATGCTGCTTCGGCCCAAACTGCTATGGGACAAACACGTCTGAGCAGTGAGACCCTGGGCAAATTGACCTCAGAATCCACCCTGGTGACCCCTGAGTTTAAACCAGCAAAGACGGTGCGTGGGAGCGTGATGATCTCCAAGAGCAAGGCGGAGAGCCACGGCTCCGGCTCTCAGAAGCAGCATCACCAGCACGCATCTGAAACGCCGCAGGTACAAATCAGGGCTCCCCAGACGGAGGGTTGGGGCCCTCCTTCCCCCTGCCCTTCGTCCTTAGGGTCCTGCGGCCGGGCCAGCACGACTTCATTGCTGGGGTGCCCTTTCCGGGCTCATGGTGCCGGTCCTGAAAGGAGTGTTCATCCGGCAGGCGTTCGCAATAACTTTAACGTGAGGCACCGGGTTGAGTGCCAGCAAAGTGAAGATAAATGAGGCAAAAATCCCTGTGCTCAAGCTGCACCAAGAGCCTTTTGAAGGAGATAACCACACATTCAAATATTTGCAATAAAATGAGATTGGTGAAAAAAGACGTTTGTAAAAAGAATTGGGTTGACAACAGCAGTTTCATGTGGCTCAGCGTGATTCTGAAGGAATGCTCAGGATGAAACCATTCACGTAAATTGAGGGCGCTGCTGCACAGGACCCTTAGAAAGTCATAAAGAAGTCAGGGAGTTTGAGCCTCGGCCAAGGTACTTTGAGAAACCATCTTGGCAGGATAGCAGGTGCTGTAGCAAGAGACCGTGGATGGCACCGTGAAAGACAGGCGGGTGATGTGTTGTCGGTGGGAAAGTGGAGTCAAGTGAGCGTGGGCTTCCAAGATGTTTAAAAGAAAAGGAAAAAAAGACTAGTTGTTAGAGGAGCAAACCTAGGATCAGGAGAGTTCTTTCTCGAAAGGAGGTGGAGGCACAAGCAGTCTCTAAGGAAAGGAGCTCCTCGGGGGGTAGAATGTGACGACCCACCCAAGAGGGAACGAGATTCCCGGAGAAGACGGGGAGTGCAGGATGGAGCACAGGCAAAGGACACAAGGGCCAGCTTCTTCCAGCGTCAGTGAAGGTGAAAACAGATCCAGCTGTAAGTGAGGGAGGCAGTGGAGAGTGGAGGTTGGAGAAGGTCTCTAGCACGTGTGTGGGATGCCAAGTCTTTGTAGGAGGCATCGGGGAGGTCGGTGCTGCACAGCGCACTTGAGGAGAGTGGCAAAGCACTGATGTGTCCCCCGGGAGGAATAAAACCAGAAATGCGTGGCAGACAAAAGAAAAGATAGTTGGCAATGCTGATGTCCCAGCTGGGACAGAAAGCCATAACTTCACAGTTGTAAGATTTCCCTAAGTGGCAAGTGGCAGCCTTTATTCAGAGGGAGAGCACGAAGTCCTCATCGCAGGGGCAGGAATGTGCTCAGAACAAGGGGCAGGGTAGGTGAGAGTGGCATCAGTACACGGAAAGCCCAGCCTGCAGAGAGAAGGAATGAAGAGGAGGGCAGCAGAGGGGGAGAGACAGGAAGAGAGGAAGAGTCTGTGGGTCTTGTTACCGTCCAAGAGCGTAGTAAGAGGAGTGGGAGAGGTGGGCATTTCGGAGGAGGTCTCTGAGGTCGACGGAGAGGAGTGAAGGCCCTTCCAGGAGAGGAGGCCCACATGTTGGATAGATCAGGCAGGTTGAAGTTTGGATGGGGCAAGTAAGCAGAGTGGAAACCAAGGTCTTTGAGGGAGAGGAGGTATGCAGATAGGATGGGACCCCCCTCGGGGCTGAATTTGTGCCAGATGACGTCTCTGATCTTCACTTCAGTTGAGCCTTCTTGACTGAATGATCATTGAAGCCATTGATCACTTCCTTTTGCAGCAACATTTAACCCCCTTTCTCAAGATCTAATATGGTGTTTTTACCTAGATGTTTATGGATGATTTAGAACTCATATTTGTATTAAACAGGGTGTCATGGGGTACCATTTTCTTCGATTGGGCTCCTTCCATCTGGACAGTGAAGTAAGGCTTTTGAGAGTATATCAAAGGCAGCAGAAAATCCTAATTCTGACCCCAATCCCTTTTCAATAAATAGGGAACTTAAAACCTATTCAAGATTGCCCTGTCCCCTGTGCGGCTGCCACAGTGTGACAGGACTCATGCTTCGAACAACAGTCACCCTGTCAGCGTGCTTCACACAGAGTTGGCTGTTTGGTTTTCTAAAGCTCTCCTAAAGCGTGAACTCTCCAATGACAGAAAGTTTAGTCATGTTGCAAGTGGGAAGAAATTTGTAATATGTCGTATAATGAAGATATGACCTGTAATATAAGGTCATTTATTTATAAGTCACCATGTTCTAGGAGAGCACCCGCTGGAAAGCCTGGTCTTTTGAATGACATTTAATCCAACACTCACACTTCTCAATTCCACAGCCTCGTCAGGTACTCACTGCTATGCTCATGTTCTAGAGCTTGTTCATCATTACCCATAAACTTCAAGACCTCTGCATTACACATCCTATTTCCTGACCACGTCTTCTAACTTTCCAGATGACTTACTCCAGGAAGTAATTGGTCGCGTGCAAACCTCCAGTCCACTTCTTCACTCCCTACCACCCCTTTGCTTCTTTTCTTAGCCCGTTTGGAAACTGTGTCTATCACTGTAGGCGCTCCCTTGCTCCTTCCCCTTCTTCATACTCTCCAAGCAAAACTTCAGCCCTGGTAAACCCGATTCTCCGCCTCCTCCATGCAGGGTGGCTGAACACAGCTAGAGACAGTCCTCCTCTCTCCTGAACGGTCTTCATCTAAATTTAAGACCACAAATCTCAAATAGACCCTTTGGTCTGCCATAGTAAATTTGCCCTCCTTCTCTTCAAGATAACTATTTTATGGAGGTCATCACTCTCCAAACCTCTCAGGCCCTTTCCTATTCCCCATTCCCAGCTAATGATCTCTCTCCTGACTGCATGGAGGGAGCAGTAACACTGGAAGACGACCACCTGATTCTCCCACCACCAGCTCTACGAACCAGGATGTACCCCAGCCCAGCGCCGCGCCTTTCCTGCCGGAGTCACTGCCCCAGCTCTCATCTAAGGCCCTGCCCCTGGGCACTGCCCCCCCGCCCCACTTCTCACTCAACAGCTGAATTCCTGCAGTCATCCCCTCTCTCCTGTTTGCTTTTTGCCCTGTCTCATGGCTCCTTCCCATCAGCATCTATGCATGCTATATTGCCTCCCATCTTTAAAAAATACTGCCCCAAGACCCCAGATCCCTCTCCAGCTACTACCTCCTCCCGTCAACTCCTCTTCACAGCTGTTCCTCTGAAGAATTGCCACAGGCCTCCCTCCTTATCCTCACCACCATTCTCTCTTTGACCTCTTCCAGGGAGGCCATTGTCCTTACCACCCCCCTAGGACCACTCCTTTCAAGGTCACTGGCATTCATCTTGCCAGATCCCGTGGCCAGTGTTCTGTCCTCATCTCCTGTGATCTCATAGCAGCTGATAACTACTCCTCTTGGAAGTGCTTCCCGGCCATCAGAACACCACACTCTTCCACTTTCCCTCTGCCCCGTTAAAGACTCCCTCCTCTCCTCCAGCTTCTCCACCTCCTCCAGATCCTTAGGATTTTGGACTAGACTAGAACGGAGTCATCTACTCTTTTCTTTTTGTTAGCTACCTTTTCTCCATAGGTGATCTCATCCAGATCGTAGCTTAAGTTCTTAAATATTTTCAGTATGCGTGTGACCCTCAAATTTCTTTCTCCAACCCCAATTTCTTCCCCAGCTCAGGTTCATACATCCAAACTCACATTCAGTAACTCTGTTGAATGACTTAGAGACCTCTCAAAATTTGTGTGTCTGAGAAGTAATTCTGGCCCACTCCCAACACAGAACAAGACAAAAAAATTGCTCTTCCCTCAGTTTTTCCTTTCTTAATAAATGAATTTCCCATTTTCCAACTTGATCAGGCCAACACTCAAGCAGTCATTCTTGGGGCACCTCTTTCTTTCACATCCCCTCCCAAGTCCTGGTAGGATAGGATGCAAAGGAAAGTGTCAGCCACTTCTCCCCACCTCCACCATGACCATCCTCATCCCTGCCGCCATCATCTCCTTCCTGGAGTGCAGTAACTTCTAATTAACTAACTAGGTAACTGACTAGTCTTCCTGCTTCCACTCTTGTCATCCCAAACAGCAAGCACCATGGTCTTTCAAAAATAAAACTCAGATCACATGTCTGCCTGAAACATGCCAACAACTTCCCAAAATACTTGGAATAAAATCCAAATTCCTCACTGTGGTCTACAAGCCCTGCATATTCACCCCTGACTATGTCTTAGACTTCCGTGAAGCCCGGCCCTCTTCCCCATCGCTCACTCAGTCCAGCTATGCTGGGCTCCCATGTGCTCCCCAGATCCCAGCAAGCACGCTTGTGTGGAGGGAGCTGGCGGTTCCCTCACAGAAAGACTCTTCTCTCAGGACCTTTCTCGTTCTTTATTGTCCAGCTCTGTCCCCGCTCTCTGTCCCTTTACCTCATGCTTTTCTTCCTGGCACTTGTCACTCCCTGAGACTGTTGTTGATTTGTATATTCACATGGTCCTTTTCTGTCTGCCCCGTTTGCAAGAAGGACCACATGGGCAGCAACATTGCCGGCCTTGTTTGTTGTTGTATCCCTAGTTCTAGAGGGGTCCCTTGTGCAGAGGAGGTGCTCAATTAATATTTCTTGAATGAACAAATTCATGCTGTTCAGTACATATACAAAACACCTTCCACAGTGTCCCTGCTTAAAGCTTACAGTAATTCTTTAAGGAACATAGGCATTTTCCATTTTACACTGCAGTCCCCATTTTACAGATGAGGAAATGAGGCACAGAGAGACCTAATGATTTCCACGAGGTCATATGGCTTGTAAGTGTGAGAGCTGCTGAGACGCCAAGCTCTCTTCTAACTCCTCATCCTTCTCCCGCTCGACAGGTTTCCTCCAGCCCCCTCCCTACGGGGCCGACGCAGCGCCGGCTCAGCGTCAGCCCTAGTATCGGAGGTGAGACTGGGCTCATGAGCTGTGTGCTTCCCGAGGACCTACTCACCCAGATCGTGGCTGAGCGCCTCCAGGTGCGTCTCTGCCCACCCGCACAGAGCTGCAGGGCGCAGACTCCCTCCCTGCGCTGGGTGCTGGGGTTCTGATCTGTAGCCCCGCGCTGCGGCAGCTCAGCACCCAGGGGCCCTGGAGAGGAAAGATGGGTTTCTTCATCCCCCACAGTCATTTACTTGTCCTTTTGACAGCCCTGCTCAGTCCCTGGCCCTGGCGCAGTCTGCAGCCTGAAGCCATGCACCTCAAAGGATCAGTGAGCAGGTTACATATTTTTTAAAAAATCAGTTATGATACAGCCCTACGGTAGCGTATTAAAAATCATAATGTGGAACTATGGAAAGTTAGAATTTAGAGCTATATTAATTCCTGTAAAAATTTGTCTTCGATATATTATTCAATGAGAAAAGCAGATTATAAAATAGTGTATAAAGCACAAGTACATTTCTATAAAAGTTTTTCTAAATATGTATCTTACACACGTAGTACAAACTCCTAAGGCCCAGGTAACTGTGGTTATCTTTGGTTAGCAGGGTAATGGATTTTTAGTTCTCTCCATACATTCCTGAATTATTTCACAATGGCAGCTTGCTTTTAAAGTCAAGAAACACATTAACTGTTTCCATTTTTTTAAAAAATTATTTATAAGTGTTGTACAGTTAAAGAAAAGAAAACAAGATCAGCAGGGGTGGGGAGGGTACCACTTAAGCCTGTTTGCTGCTTAAAGTTTACAGAGAGCTAAATTGCTTACCAGGTCTTGGAGTTGTCCATTTGCCTTGGATTTTTAGAACTAGTCCACAGTATTAGTTGCACATCTAAATATAACAAAACGGGGCCTGAGCTTCTGAGGGGAAGAGGAATGTCATCACGGGAAATGGCTTGTGTTCAGGTGTGACTGCCGGTGTGTTCAAGTGCTGTCCCTCTCAGCAGACGTGAGCAGGGCGGGCTGGTACGTGCTCAGCTATGCCACGGACCCAGGTTAACCACAGGGCCAGCCCACAGGGGTCCAGGAGAGCTGAGCGACTCGGAGCACTGACCCTGGATGAAACATGGACCTTGCACTGCTTCCTTCATCAGGACAGTCTTGCTATAAAGAAAACGAAAAAACAGCAGCTGAAGTAAATGGTGTCTTTAGTGATGTAGTTGATTTACATTCTGACACATGATTCTTGTCTCATCAAAAACTGGTAGTGATGGGGCGCCTGGGGGGCTCAGTAGGCTAAGCGTCTGCCTTCGGCTCGGGTCATGATCCTAGGGTCCTGGGATCGAGCCCCGCATCAGGCTCCCTGCTCAGCGGAGAGTCTGCTTCTCCCTCTGTGTGCTGCTCCCCCTGCTCGTGCTCTCTCTCTCTCTCCCTCTCTCTCTCAAATAAATAAATAAAATCTTAAAAAAAAAAAAGAAGGAAGGGAGGGAGGGAGGGAGGAAGGGAGGGAGGGAGGGAGGGAGGGAGGAAGGAAGGAAGGAAGGAACCGACCTGGTAGTGAGCAGCGCCTGGCCCAGGGTGGCCCGTCTGTGTACTACCCTTTGAGTAACACTGCGGTACAGCAGAGGGTGCCCTTCAGTGATTAATGTGATCAGGATCCTGACACACCAAGGCATTAATAACACTGAGAAAGGCCCACCTGCTCCTGCTGCCCTTGCTGTCTGTTATTCGGTGCATGGGAATATCCTGCCTTTCCATCTTCCGTCCCCGCACCTCATGGACCTTTCCAGACCCTGACTTTCACATTCTGTTCGCTTTCCTTATTTCCACAGCGACAGAATCAATCTTTCACTCCACAAATACATATGATAAGGATCTATCATGACTGATAAAATATTTGGATGTTTCTCTTGTATTTTCTAATAGCACGTTGAACGTAGCAGGTGGAAGGGTAGTTTCACGGGTTTTGCAGTATTTTCACTGGGGCCCAGTAGGTCTGCAGAACCAGTTGCAGCCCCAGGGAAAGCATAAGAAGAACGGGCAGTGTTCTCCATAGAGAACCTAGTAACTGTCTGCTCACTGTGGTTTCAGCTGAGTGACTGCTTCCAAGGAGTGGTGTTTGACAGCCTCGAGACCCTCTTCGCTCGGAACATAGCTGTGGCTCTCCTCTGCCTGCTGAAGGCCATTGGCAACCGGGACCACATCTATGTTGTCAACATGGCCCAGGATTACACAGCCATGAAGGCCCAGGAGAAGGCCAAAAAGGAGCAAGAAGGTAGGGCCCCATGCCCTCCTGGGCTGTCCCTTTGGCAAAGCTGTGGGCTTTGTGAAATGCTTCCCCACCAGGATGACCCCTTGGGCAGAGGACATTGTTCCCTTTGCCATGTTGTTAGGGCTCACCTCTGCCCTGTAAGGTGCCTGGCTGACCCAGGTGACCTGTTGAGAGACGACAGGATGAGGGATGAACCCAGCTGGCTCTTTTCATAATAGACACATTCCCCTTTCCCCGGATATCACACTGCGTCCTTTCGTCTTCTCTGTAATCACAGCCAAGCCGAGGGGAATGCATTGCCGGTCCCATCCTGACTCGGGTGACCTGTTAGCTGCTTGCTTTTGTTCAAGACGACTGTGCATTTCCTGCCAAACTGGAGGTGCCAATCAACTGTACAAACCAGTTTCCGCATCTTAGCCTGCTGTGTCCAGGCACTGCAGCAAATGTTCTGTACCTTTGAAATGTCTCTAAATGGTGCTTGGGGTTATTTAATCCTCTCAGTAACTCTCTGAAGATCATTGTCCCCCTTTTACAGATGAGGAAAATGAGGCTCAGAGATATGAAAAGTCTTATGTAAGATCACACAGCAAAGAGGCACCTGAGTGGCTCAGTCTCTTAAGCATCTGACTCTTGGTTTCGTCTCAGGTTATGATCTCAGGGTCATGGGATCAAGCCCCGTGTCAGGCTCTGTGCTCAGCGGGAGTCTGCTTAAAAGATTCTCTTTCTTCCTCTCCCTCTGCTCTTTACCCCCCACACACACTCAGCTCTCTCTTGCTCTCTCTCTCTCTCTCAAATAAATAAATAAATAAATAAATCTTTTAAAAAAAATTCACACAGCAAATTAGTAAGGTCTGTGTAACTCCGAAACCTTTGCATTTTCTGTCACTACAACAGTGGCCTGAAAAAAATTTCAGTGACTGAAAAGTAGATACACGCACAGAGTAATGTTAGCTTGAGTTCCCACTTTAGTCAGAAGCAGATGTAGCAAATCTTGGTCCCCAAGGAAGGCCACGCTGTCCCTGGGAGGCAGAGTCCTGCTCTAGCCTCAGCTCTGGTCACATCACTGCCCTTCCTTACTTGGCCTTCCCTCTCTCTTCTGGAAAAATTCACACAAATCATAATGCTTTTCCATTTAAGGAAATAATTACAAACATGAGCTCTCTTGGTTCTTAAATTCAAAGACTGCTTCCTTACATTCTCATCCAGAGAAAAATTAAGAAGAATGGCCAGGCATCCCCAGCAGGGTTCCAGCCTCCAGCTTCCTGATTTTCCAGAAAGCTCATTTCCCCATATCATCAACTTAAAAGAAAATATCTCTTTTCATTTTCTCAATTACCTGCGGATTGAAGTTTTTCACAGTTGCATTATGGGCTCCTCTCCCCAAAATCATCTGCATTTGAAAAAATCCTGAGGCAGCATCCTAGTAACAATATTATTATATTAAAATCTAATTTTTACTGAACATTTATGAATTTGCCAGGCACTAGCCTAGATGCTTTACAGGATTTCCTATTTGATCCCCACCACAGCCGATGAAGGTGGAATCATTGTTCTTATCTGCTTCTACCCCTTCGTGTCAGAGAAAGATCTCCAGATACATCTCTCTGAACCCAAAGCTCAAACCCCCAAGAATGGAAGGTGGGAAGTTGTGCCCATGAAGCATGAAAAAGAAGCCAAGAGCCTTTGTGCTGGGTGTGGGCCTGGAATCTGTAGGGTGTGGAGGACAGTGCGCCTTTTTCTGCAGATGGCTCCGTCACCCTGAGGACTCTGGTGGCATATGTTCATCATGGATAAAGTCAGTGGGTGGCCTATTACTTCCTTGTTGCTGCGGTAGCAAATTACCACAAACTTGATGACTTTGAACAACACAGATTTACTATCTTACAGTTCTCGGAGTTAGAAGTCCTAAAAGCGGGGTGTCAGCAGGGCCACGTTCCTTTAAAGACTCCAGGGAGAGAATCCTTTCCCTTGTCTTCTAGAGCTTCTAGAGGCCACCTGCCTTCCTCAGCTCGTGGTCCCTACTTCACAGCCTTCTGACCTCTGCTTCCATCATCTTCTCTCCTTCTCTGACTCTGACCCTCCTGCCTCCCTCCTACAAGGACCTTTGTGGTTATACTGGGCCCACTCAGACAATCCGGGACCATCTCCCCAGTTCAAGGTCCTTAGCATAATCACATCTGCAAAATCCTCTCCACCATGCCAGGTCACATATTCACCCTTCAGGGATTAGGACGTGGACATCTTTGGAACTACTGTTCCAGATGGAGACCAGGTTTGGAACTGTGTGAGTGATGGAAGGCCCACCAGAGATCAGGAATGCCGCCAACGGCACGAGCCCCCTCCCCCTGGCACAGACCCTCTGCCGCCCTGCAGCCTGCATGGGCTGGGAGCTAAGCCACCAGGGGACCCCCGCAGCCAAGGCTGGAGAGTTACCTTCCCTCACCTTCCTGTCTCTGTTCCCTCCACAGAACACAAACGCAGGGAGGCAGTTGAGAAAGAGAAGGAGCGTCTCCAATACATGGATGAGGAAGAATACGATGCCATGACAGAGGAGGAGAAGATCATGTTCAATCGCGAGGTTCAACAGGCCCTCCGCGAGAGGAAAAAGAGGTCAGAATCAAGGGCTAGTGGGAGTGGAAGTGGTTCTCCTGGGAGTAACACACAGCCCATCCTGGTGACTAGGGTCACCTTCCAGGAGGATGACCTGCCGAGATCAGGAAAACACGTTGCCCACTGAGGGTGTTGGTTGCTGCAGCCTTTCTGGGTTTCTCCCATTATCCTCTCCTTCCTTCTCTCTGGAGGGCATCTGAGACTAGGGGGAGGTGATATGATGTAATGGGGTTGGGCTTCTGGCCCCTGTGCTGTCCTGGGGCTCTCCCCAGCGTCTCCTGACAACTGCCACCTAGGTGTGACTCATCAGCCTCTGTGCTCAGGTGTCCTCAGCTGGTGACCGAGGGGCCACTCTCTTGACATGAGCTTAATGGTTGTTCCCCAGAACTCGGCCATTTCTCCTTTCCTGGCCAACGTCTTGGCCTTTGGTGGTGTTCTCTGTGCCCTGAATTCTGGCTGCCTCTCCCACTTGATCCTCGGCCTGGGCAGTTCACCAGAGACCCTGGGCAGGCTCTCAGCCGCTCTCTGTGCCCATCAGTGGGGACCACACAGGAATGGCTGGATCCCCTGCATACCACCTGGGGCCCAGGAGACTCAGGCTATCTCAGCTGCAGGTAGGCAGAAGGATATATGACCTTTCGGCCCCAAACCTTCAAACATGCCAGGGGAGGAGGGCATATAGCTTACTCCCCACTGAATTTCAAACATTAGAAGGGGCAGAGCCAAGATACTTGCCCTTCTATTTAACCTCCTTCTCTGCTCTCCCTCTACCTCCAGATTACTCCCACTGACCCCAAAAGAGCTTTTATGTCCTCTCTGTCCCCATAGTATGCCCTCATTTCTTCATCTGCATGGTCCATTGTAAAAATGCCTAGTCCTCCACAGGTATATAAAGCTTGGCTTTGGGATTCCAAAGGGATCTCTTTTCTTTCTCATCCAGATCATTGCTTTCAGGAATTCATTTCATGGTGGACTTAGAAAATGTAAATCTGATCCTCAAAGCTCAACGATAATTTGTTTGTGTCACACACACACACACACACACACACACACACACGAAGTAATGAAGAGTTGACTTCAGTGGGTAGAGAGTCACAGCAACCAGGAGCAACCAGGGATTCCTAGAGATGAAAACAGGGGTTTTGTATTTTCAGAAATGCTGTCCTCTCCCTGCTTGTTTGTACTTGGTGCCCTCTCTGCCCTTGGCAGCAGGACGGGTACAGCTGAGTCCATAGCAGGGAGGGAGGTGGGGGGGGAGGAGAATTCGGCTTTCAGATCCAGCACCATGGCCCTAAGCTAGCCATTACGGATGCTATTTAAAACATGATTTCTTATTGTCTGAACATCAGACGTGACAGTGTAAGAAGCTGGGCCTCATCTGAACTGATATTTATTCATTTTAAAGAGAGAGAGAAAGAGAGTGCACATGAGCAAGGGACAAGGGCAGAGGGAGAGAAAATCTCCAGCAGGCTCCCCACTGTGCGTGGAGCCTGACACCGGGCTCCACATGGGGCTCGACTCAGGGCTCGATCCATGACCCTGAGATCCTGACCTGAGCCAAAATCAAGAGTCGGACACTTAACTGACTGTGTCACCCAGGCGCCACTGAAAGTTACTTTTTAAAAGCTATTAACATCAAGCTTATTTTCAGCCCTTGCCTGCTCTCCTGTGAAAGAAGATTAGAATAGAAATACAGGTTGAGAATTCCTCTTAGTTGAGTTTGAGTTCATCAGTTTTCCTGAATGACCAAAGACCCTCCTTTCTTTCCTTCTTTCCTTCCCTTCCCTCCCTCCATCCCTCCTTCTTAACTCCCTTCCTCCCTTCTTAACTTCTTCCTTCCTCCCTCCCTCCCTCCCTTCCTTCCTTCCTTCCTTCCTACCTACCTACCTTCCTATTTACCCAGATTTCTTTGGTTCACTCTTTCTTTTTATGCCCAGGAAAGCTCCTCCCATGTCCCCCCATCAGACACGCCCAGGCGGTGGGGCTTGGGGCAGGAGGGGCTCTGAACTCTGTTTTCTCTGCCTGGTTTGATGAAGGGAACTGGAGAGGCTGGCAAGGGAGATGCATGAAAAGAAGCTACAGCAGGAACTTGAGCGGCAAAGGGAAGAAGATGAGCTAAAACGGAGGGTCAGAAAGCCAAAGCAAGGACCAGTAAAGGAGGAACCTATCCCGAAGAAATCTCAAACAAACCGGCAGGTAGCAACCCTCACTTGCTCCTTAGCAAGAGGCAGAACAGAGGGAGTGGTCCTTCTCACCACCCATCAAGCCAGTACATTTCCCTTCCACAAAATTGACCTGATACTGTTTGGATCTTGTGGTGGAGCAGAAGGTAGGAGGGAAGAGGCTGACATTTGTTGAAAGCTGAGTATGTGCCCAGAGCTCTGCCTGTACTTTGTTTTGTCTCCCCTCCCACCCTGCGGGGTTCAGAGACATGAGGCCCATCTGGGGCCGAGAGAGTTCAAGGACCCCACCCAGTTATGTCTGACCATAGTCCTTGTGCTTTCCACTGTCCCCCCAGGGCCCCTGGATGCTGGTGAATAGGCTGGTATTAACAGCCGGCCTCCAGCAAGCCACAAAGTTAAGGGTCCCCCTTGAGCTTATCTTGACAACAGTCAAGGTAGACACTCTAACATCAGCTTGTCCTTGCAGACATGTAGCAATAGTTTATCAGCCTGCCAAGCTTAAAAGTCATGTCTCTGCTGCCATGACCCGGGAAAGGCAGAACAGCCAGGGTGGCACTCACAGCCCAGCAGGGTAGCTAGCTAGCCGGTGTGCACAGGGGCTGTCCCAGCACCAGACCTTCAGAGGGTGAAGCGAAAGCATGCCTCCCAGACAAGGTGCAGACTGGTCCCAGTGGATGAGCAACAGACAGTGACCACATCTGGGTAGAGGTGAGAGCAGAGGAATTCATGCCCAGGGTTCACAATCCCGTAGAACTCAGGAAGGAGCGGGGTCTGCGTGTACAGAAATGGCCCAGGCTTGGGAGCAAGAACAGCACGAGAGGCAAGCAGGCCTGGAGTCTAGACTGTCACTGGCCTTGGGCTGCTCTGTGCTGGGCTCCCGAAATCTTCCAAGTGCAAGCCCTCCCTGCCCCTCTGCGGCCCCTCCCTCCACACAAAGTCCTCTGCCTGAAATCTCATGTCCGAACAGAATTCTCCATGTCTTGGCAGTGACTCTACTGATGACAGAGAAAGAGACGGTAGTGGCCAAGCCCCTCCCCGCCCTCCTCAGTGAGCGACCCCTCCACGAGACTGCTTGGCCAGCAGCAACCTGTCCACACTCTCCAGGCTGTGTTAGAGATGCAGACAGATGTGAAGGAGGAGTGGTACGGTGAGGCCAGGGGAAAGCCAGTGCTGGCCAGGCCTGCCTCCAAGCCTGACCTTAGGGAGGAGGAGTGCTGTCACCAGAAACAGGGGTTCTGGGCTGTCTGGCCGGCCGTCATCATTAGACTCGACTGGACTTTATGTCACCAAAGAATGGCCAAAAACCTATGGAGCCTCCCCAAGGATTTCATCCAGGGGAGAAGAAAATCAGAGCCCACAAAGCAAGTTTAAAAAGAGAAAAAGAATCAAGTTGGTTTCTCTATGCCAAGTTACTTAAGTAAACACATATTTTTTTGTAAAAGCCTGGGGTACAGCCAAATTCTGAACTCCTATTTGTTGCCAACAAAGGGCCATGGAAAGAATATTTTAACAAAGACCCCCAAGGTGATTCTTTGACAGCCCTGGTGTGGGCAAGAGGCACCTGGAATCCTGTGAGGCCTCTTCCAGCACACACTGTCATCTTGCTCTTCCTTATGCGGTCTGTTCTCCCTTAAAGAACTGTGTTGATCATGTTTTATGTGTTTTGCTTTCTAGATTCTTACTTTTTCCAAACTAGAGGTCAAGATGGATGCACTAGAAAGGAAAGGATCTGTTAGGGAACATTTAAATGAGAAGGATGATCTAAGCAAGAAGAAAAAGAACCAACTAGGAGATATCCATCTGCTTGGGATTCCCCTCGTCCAGGAACAAGAGGACAGCGAAGGGGACCTCCTGAAGGATGCTGACAAGCACTTGGTCCAGAAGTTTAAGACCTATGAGTTGACTCTGAAGGATGTTCAGAGCATCCTCATGAACTGGGACCGGAAGCAAGGCATTCTGCTGCATCACACCGGCGGCGAGGACACGCCCCACGAGCCTGATGACCAGCGCCAGGCTCCTTCGGGTGGGCGCCGAGGCCGCAAGGACCGAGAGAGGGAGCGTGCAGAGAAGGAGAGAGCCGAGAAGGAGCGCCAGGAGCGGGAGAAGGCCGAGAGGGAGCGTCTGGAGAAGCTCAGGGCACTGGAGGATCGAAGCGACAGAGGGGAGGTGGAAGGAGGGGAGGAGGACCACCATGAGGGGAAGAAGGATCTGGGTGTGCCATTCATAACCATCCAGACACCCGACTTCGAAGGCTTGAGCTGGAAGCAGGCCATGGAGAATGACATGCTTCCCAAAGGGGATCAGGTACAGACTCTTCTCCAGGCTGGAGACGTGATGAATCAGGTAGTGGGTACAGTGCTAATGGCCATTAAAGTGTTCCTTTCTGCACCCCCTATTTCCATTAATCTCCGAGGCCCCCTTGGATATGAGACAACAGTGGCTAAAAGGACCTTTTTCTGGTTGGTGAAAATCCATAGAAACTTCACAGATCTAAGACCTTTTTCTGGTTGGTGAAAATCCATAGAAACTTCCACAGATCTAAATGACGCCAGCTAACCTCATAAAAAACAGCCTGTAGAGTTGGTTTTTTTTTTTTTAGTTTCTATTTAAATTCTAGTTAGTTAACATGTAGTGTAATATTGGTTTCAAGAGTAGAATGTAGTGATTCATCGCTTACTTATGATGCCCAGTGCTCATCACAGGTGCCCTCCTTATTAGTAGCCATCACCCATCTAGCCCACCTGCCACCCAACCCCCCTCCAGCAATCCTCAATTTGTCCTCTATCATTAAGAGTCTCTTATGGTTTGCTTCCCTCTTTTTTTTTCTTCCCCTATATTCATCTGTTTTGTTTCTTGAATTCCACATATGAGTGAAATCGTATTGGTATTTGTCTTTCTCTGACTGACTTTTTTAAGTATGCTTCACATCCAACGTGGGGTTCAAACTCATGAGATCAAGAGTCACATGCTCTACCAACTGAGCCAGCCAGGTGCCCCTCTCTGATCAACTTATTTCACTTAGGATAATACTTTCTAGCTCTATCCACATAGTTGAAAATGGCAAGATTTCATTCTTTTTGATGGCTGACTAATATTCCATTGTATATATACCACCTCTTCTTTATCCATTCATCAGTTGATGGACATTTGGGCTCTTTCCATAGTCTGGCTATTGTTGATGATGCTGCTATAAACATTGGGGTGCATGTACCCCTTCAAATCTGTATTTTTGTATCCTTTGGGTAAATACCTAGTAGTGCAATTGCTGGATCATAGGGTAGCTCTATTTTCAACTTTCTGAGGAACCTCCAAACTGTTCTCCAGAGTAGCTGCACCAGCTTGCATTCCCACCAACAGTGCACGAGTGTTCCCCTTTCTCCACATCCTCACCAATGCCTGTTGTCTCTTGTGTTGTTGATCTTAGCCATGCTGACAGGTGTGAGGTGGTATCTCGTGGTTTTGATTTGCATTTCCCTGATGATGAGTGAGGAGCATCTTCTCATGCGTCTTAGCCATTTGGATGTCTTCTTTGGAGAAATGTCTATTCATGTCTTCTGCCTGTTTCCTAACTGGATAATTTGCTTTTTTGGGTGTTGAATTTAATAAGTTCTGCATAGATTTTTAGGGTTGATTTTAAATATTGATAATACTGATGTTACAGGCTGACAAGGTAGGTATACTGTGGAGTGAAGCAAGAGTCGCAACTACTTGAAAATCTTGTTCCCACAAGCTTCCTATAGTGACAGAAATCATACTATTACATAGCTTTTTGTTCCTACAAAATATCGCATAACCAGCAGCCCCACAGGTGGTGGTTTGAAGGAGATGGTTATTAAAACGTTTTGTCCAGAGATGAGCTTTTTCTGCAAAACACCAGAAAGCAAATATTTTAGGCTGCAGGTCCTACAGCCTGTCGCAACCATGAACAACATGTGAATCAATGGACAAGACTCTGTCCCAGTACAACTTTATTTACAAAAACAGGTAGCAGGCCAGACCAAGGGGCCACAGTTCACTGATCGCTAGTTTAGTTGATCAGAAACTAGAAGCAACCTTAACAAGGAGGGAACAGCCCGGGGGGAAAGTTGGGCAGGTAAGAGTTGATGGGAAAACACAGGTAATTCCTCAAGGGGAACAGACTGGGGTGTGATGTGGTCTCACGATGAGAGTCTCAGAACCTTGGCTTGTTTTCTTTGCCATACTTGACCTGCTCCAACCCTAACTTACTTTCAGCATCAGAAAGAAAGAACGTTTAAAGGTAAATGAAACGTTAACATGGGATCTGAAAACTGGTGGAACAACTCTGTAGACATCAGAATTTTAAGAGCTGGTGTCTAAAACATATTTTTTTAGTGCCTGCTATGTCCTAGCCCCTGTGCTATATCACCCTGGTCCCTGTCCCAGTGGAGTATACCATCCAATTGCAGAGGCAGACACAATAAGGTGACTAAAGTCATCATGAGAGAAGGATAGGGAGCACGCAGCCCACAGCAAGAGCCCCAGCCTGGTCTGGGGGCACGGGGCTCTAGAAGGACCTGCACAGCTGTGTCACAGACCTTTCACACTCCTTCCCCAACACATCTCCATGGCAGTGGCATCTCCTAAGAATGTTAGGGAAAGGCAAGAGGGTCCAAACCACCCTGTGCTCACTCAGGGAGACAGCTGGGGACACCCTGCCCTCTGCATCTGAAATTAACCACGGGCTTTTCCTTTAGATCCTGGACATCTTGGGTCTGGGCTCCTCTGGACCACCCATCCCACCTCCCACCTTATTCTCAATCATCTCCTACCCCATGAAGCGGCTGCCTTTGGCCACAACAGAAATCCTGAAGCATTTCGTGTTTGTGATCCCCCCATCTGAAGAGCTCTCCCTGCTGGATGAGAAGAGAGAAGGGGAAGCAGATGCAGAGCTTTCAGGCACCCTGGGTTCCGGGAAGGTAAGGAGCAAGCCAGCCACTTGTTCTCCTGACCTTGGCAGGACTTCAGTTGGGCAGACAGGAAAGGTCAACCTCCGCATGGTCAAAAACAGAGTATGGTGTTGGGTGTCGCACTCACTGATGTGCTTGCCCTTGACTCATTGTGAATCCCGCCGGGGGACCCCTCATGAGCCCCTCTCAGAATGGCTCATTCTCATCTCCACCCTTTCCAGGCCCCGTGGGATGGTCTAGGGAACTCGTTGAATTGCTCTGAAGCTCATTTGGGAGAAATAATAAGCAAAAGCAGCTCTCTTAAAAAAATGTATTAGCCTGTATTGGGAAGCCAAGGTAGCTCACACAGCACGTGAGAGTCCAGGAGCAGCAGACACGAGTTGAGGGAACACACAGCACTCGGAAAAGGACGGCTTATCAAAGAGTTTATGAGCGGGAGATTGGATAGTTTGGTAAACGCACTTTTTATCTCTTTGCCTGACACAAGAGAGTAAAATTAATTCCAGCTGGATTAAAACTATGAGCGATCCAAATGAAATCACTTGTAAGTAGAAGAAAATACATATGCAATTAATACAGTAAATCACGAAGGAAAATAGATTTGACCAATAATATGCAGAAGGTATGTCTATTAAAAACCAGAGAGGGGTTACTTATTCCCAGAAAAGTATGGTAGCCCCACATTTGAATCTCTCCGCACAGCCTCCTACAAACCAAGCACAACAGCAAAGAATAATAAAATCAGCAGGAAGTAAGCCCTGCCTCAGGCTCAATTAGGTGAAGAGACTGCCTCAGACTTCTTTTTACAAATAAGTAGGGAATTCTCATCTGAGGTCAGCAGCATGAGTGGGCAGGCCTCACTAGAACAGAGTCCAAATAAAAAAGATAAAGAAAAACGCCAAATTCAGAGGTGACTGTGACACCCACCTCTTTCCTTAAAATTAGCCATTAACAGAAAAGGGTTGAGCATACTTTAACTTAACCGTTTTAGGAGGAACTCTAATTCATCCCCAGTTGACAGAGGAAAGCTCTTCATTCTAGAAGAATGGCAGCTAAAACTATAGAAAGAATAGTAAAATTAGAAAAATGCTATTCTGTTATCCCCAGCGAAGTAATTAATGAAGGAGCACCAACTGATACAAAAAGCAGTACTTTGTTGGGGAACAAGACATTCACTGCAATCCACAGCGTCGTCCCACAGGTGACTGGCCAGCCGCAAAGGGAAACGCCCACTTTACGGAGGCCAGGTCTGCCGGGCGCCACTCCTGCCATGTGAACACAGTGCATCCGTAATCATGGGTTGAGGTGGCATTTTTTGTCCCTCATTGTGATGGAGTGTGACATATACAGCATCTTCTATGAATCTAGTCAAGCTTTACGCTTAATTTTCAGTTTACAGAAAATATAGGGAATGAAGGAATAATTGAAATGATGCCCGAAGAATAGTCAGAAAATTTCAGAGTATGGAATATTCTATAAGAACACAGATCTGGTCTGCTCAAAAGTCAGTGTGATTGGGAGGGGCAAGGGGTCTAGAGTAAAAGGTACTAAAAATACTCCACAATAAAATGCAGTATAGGAACGCAGTCCCTGCAGCTCGAAGCTTTCTCTGGGCTTCGGCCTCCTCCTCAGGGAATGGGGTGCCCAGGAAAGCACTAGACTTCTCTCCTCCTCTTCTCCACTAGTGCAGTAGGCTGGGCCCTCTGCACTGCAGCGCGGTGACCCTAGACTGCACACGTGTTCTAGGCATCTCTGTCTTCTGTTCAGGTGTATGTCAATGAATATTTAAGACTCTGTGCTTGTGTTTAATTAAGACCCAGGAGGAGCAGACCACGTCCTCTAAGGGAAGTAAACAGAAACCAAAGGAAAAAGCAGATCAGGCCCGAGACACTCAAAAGGACAAACGTCGCATGGCCTTCAACAGGAAGGGCCTTCCTGGGGGACCACCCGGAGCCATCGCCCCCCTGTCAGACATGGACCAGAACAACTTCTCTGGGCAGTTCTGCCAGGAGAAATTCATCAGGTGGGCCTCTGAACCACCCAGGGAAGGGAATGGTGGAGCCCCGAATAGAGGGTGTGGCTGTTGAGCGCCAGACAGAGCAGGGCTGCCAGCAGGGCCCTCTGGATGGCCGTGCCTGACCCCTGGCAGGCCAGGACTTCTCCCAGGCAGCAGTCCTGTCTGCCCTTGGCCCAAAGAAATCCTTCTCTCTTTAAAAGTCCTGCGGTCATTTGCAGGCTGAATCACTTCCGGTGGATTGTGCCAGCCAACGGTGAGGTGACAATCCGAATACACTTCTCTTCCAATGACCTTGGCAACTTTGACCAAACGTTTAACTTTGAGATCCTTGGAACTCACCGCCAGTACCAGCTCTATTGCCGAGGTGTCTGCAGTTACCCTTACATTTGCCAAGACCCAAAGTAAGTGTATTTTACCTTAAAAGAGAAAGTTAATCCAACTGGAACGATACAGAGAAGCATGGCCCTTACACAAAGATGACACGCAAATTCATGAAGCGTTCCGTATTTTTGCACACCAAGACCACAGGCCAAACTGTGGGTATATCCAAGAAGAAATAAATCTGTAGGTCTTGTCTGTTAGTAAATAGTATATACACCCAAGAGAGAGAGTTGAAAAATATTGAGTAAATAAATGAGTGAGTTGACAAACATTTTTGTTTGGCCCCATGGCACTTTGAGCACGGTAGCTCTTACTGCTAATGTGGAACGGGGGACAGCACCCCAGTCCCCCGGTCATATTGGGCTTCAGTGTCTGGCTATTGGCGAAGCCACAGGAATGGCCTATTCTGTCAAAGTGAGCTACAGAGAAGGTTAATAAGTGTGAAGGCAGGGGAAGCGTTGTCCTCCGGCAAGTTCGTTTGTCTGCTTAACTATGAAGCAAATTTAAGCAGGTTTTATATGTATTGTTGGACTCTCCACGGGAAGACATTTTTCTGAGCTACCAAACACCACCGCACCCCTTATCCACAACATAAATTCACCTGCCTGAGCAAGCTAGTGGGACAAGCCCTCTAGGGGAAGAGGCCTTTTTTTTTTTTAAGATTTTATTTATTTATTTGACAGAGAGACAGCCAGCGAGAGAGGGAACACAAGCAGCGGGAGTGGGAGAGGAAGAAGCAGGCTCCCAGCGAAGCAGGGAGCCCAATGCGGGGCTCGATCCCAGGTCCCTGGGATCACACCCTGAGCCGAAGGCAGACCCTTAATGACTGAGCCACCCAGGCGCCCCATGGGAAGAGGACTTTTATAGCTTATCCACTAAGAGGAGCTTTTTTACAGTTCTCACCAGGGGCCCACATTGGACAAGGAACTCAGAAGCTGGTTAATATCCACCAGAACCACTTTTCCAGAGATTGTCAGGAGTTTTTCTAGCTGGACACACTAGCGTGGGAAATCTAACTCCACTCTACCATCAACCCCTCATTATGAAATACACCTGGGAAACTTTTTCTCAAGTTCAAAGCGAACTCTCATCTCTGGGGGTGGTGGAAGGGAGGGAGCAGGAATAAGGGCTCAACTAAGGTCCTCAAATTAAGAATCATTCTGTCTCCAGATACCTGACCCTTTGCTGAACAGGGAGTGTTGGTTTCGGGTCAAAGTCAAATGGAGACATTGAACTTGCACTCAGCCTTTCCTCTTCTCTTCCTCCCCTGTGTTCAGAGTGGTATTTCCTCAGCGGAAGGCGGACATGAAGCAAAATGAGATCATCTTTAAGAAGTATATTATGAGCATGGAGAAGTTTTACTTCGGGCCACTGCTTTGTGGGAAATCAAGAGATAAGTAAGTGTTCCATTATTTCAAGGCAGATTTCAGACTCCCAGTTGGACTCATGAATAATACAGGCAGGGAGGGTTTTACTACTGCTGCCTCAGTTAGCCCTGAACCACAGGAGAACTGGGTTCTTGCACCCCGAGTTTCTGCTAAGCCACCCAGATGAATGTGGGTACCATCTTCCCAGATGGAAAAACCTGGAGGAGGACCAGGTTTTGGGGGGGAAAGAGTAGGATCAAGCGTTCACTTTGGGATATGTCGTTTGCATGCTTAGGTGGTATATCTAGTAGCCACACAAAGCAAGGACTAAGCTCTGTGGTTTGGGTTCTCAGACGACATCCATGGGGTTGAACAACATGGAGCCTTAGCTAAGAGCCTTAGCAAAAGTCCTTTTGGGGGATTTCTGAGGATGAAGCCCAAGCAAAGTGAGTTCAGGAGTCAGTGGGAAGTGAAAGAATAGAGATGGGGTGTAAAGGTAGTTCTTTGGAAAACTTGGCAGTGAAGAGAAATGGAGGCAGTCAAGGATGGGAGGAGACATGGAGTCCAGGGAGCACTACTCACACACTGTTGTTCTTATGCTATGTTCTTAAGCTATGTTTGGATGCCAAGGGAAGACAGGGAGGAAGAGGTTGGAGTTTTAAGAGGAGGTGAGGGTCATCAGTGGTACAGCTCCCTGAGACAACACAATGGGAGACAGGGATGCTGTTCGTGCCAGGAAGAGGGACCACCACCGCCCACTAGGAGGAAGGAAGGCGGATGGCTTCAGGTGCAGATGAGATTGGACCCGTGAGAAGGTCCCCATGAGGCATGTTTTGAGGTCGTCCCTAACAGGGAGGGAAGGGGAGGGAAGATAAAAATGTTGAGAAAATAGAGAGCAGATGAAACAGTTTTTGTGGAAAGTTGGAGAGAGAGAATATTAGAGAAACAGATGAAGGTTGTCGGGCGGAATTAGGGGCCCTGGGTAAGGTTGACAGTCACACATTTTTAGTGATACCAGTTTTTTCAGTTATATACAGACTTCTCACTGTGTAGGCAGTGAGGTGAGTCCAAAACTGGACCCAGCTCTAAGCACGTCTTAATTCAGTCTAGCGTTCATTACGATAAGTAGAGTGTTTGTGTTCACGCTGACTTGGTAGAACTAACGAAACTTCTTTGTTCTCCAGTCCGTTAATAACTGGAGTTTATTTCCTGAGAGGCTGGACTAGAAAGCCAAGAAGAAGATTGTTGGCTGATGCTGGAGTGGATCTTCCACTAGAAGGGGCCCAGTAGAAGGGCTTCGGAGAGAGAAGGAGGGGGGTCAGGTTGATGGAACTGAAGGACACAGCAGCCCAGGGTCAGGAGTCAGGGAGATCATGGCCATTTAGAGAGACGTGTGTCCTGACAGCACTGGAACCTACCAGAACTTGGGGCTAGACATCTCTCTCCTAGAAATTACAGTGGCCCAAAAACAAGGCCCAGTACAACCGGGTATTATTTCTTTATTTTCTCAAAACTTGCTGAGCCTCAGTGTTCTCATCTGCAAAATGGGAAAACAATAGCACCCACCCACAGATTTGTGAAACTGAACTGGACAATGAGTTCTTAGCACGTGAGACTTAGAACAGTACTGGCTGGTGGTGATGACCAGTTTGATATGGAGGCCACCACCCCTTTAGTAGTGACACAGAGAGCACTCTGTCTTTCTGACCCTGATTTGATCTCTGCCATTTATTCTCCTTCCTTCCTCCATCACTGCCTATCCAAAAAAGCTTTTCAGACTGTTCCTGGGCACCAGTGGGTGCTGTGGTGCCTTTGCTCTGATCTCTGATGATGTGTGTCTTCATTGGCATTCCTTGTACCTTCTGCGGTTCCTTTCATGTCCATTACCATTAACTGAGCAGCTTCTAGTGCCCACAGTGCTCAACTCTGTGGCTCTTTCCCCAAGTCACGAAGGAACGGAAACAGCCTTATAACAGTGAACCACGCCAAATGAATCCGTGTCAGAACAATAACGTCTTAAACAGGTCTAGGAATGATCACCTCTAAGGCAGATGTGAAATAACGTTACTCTCAAAGGATTCTATCTCCTGGGAATATAAGCCCTGGGAAGGATAGAGCCTCATGTTTCCCAGTTAGAATTCTTTGTAATAATGGGGCACCTGGCTGGCTCAGTCGGTAGAGCATGCGACTCTTGATCTCAGGGTCGTGAGTTCAAGCCCCACGTTGGCTATAGAGATTACTTAAATAAATAAACAAACTTTAAAAAAAAACCACAATTCTTTGCAATAATAGGTAGCATTTTGGGCATTCGGTATCTGTAGCTGTCCTGAAGAGCACTGGGTGCACCACTGCATTTAATACTCGTAGAAATCCTAAGGAGTATTAGCATCCCATCATAGTAATAAGGAGACCAAGGCTTATGGGGAGCGGATATAAAGTCCAGCTGCACGTCTTCACAACTGCAAAGCTTGTGTTCTTAGCTGCCATGCCACTGCCTCAGTGTCCCACACTGCCCTCCAGCATTGCCACACACCCCACGGTCTCCTTTGCCGCCTGAACTTCCAGTCAATCCTTACATCCACATCCCTAATCTTTGTTCACTTCCAGGTACAAGTCCTCCTTGTTCCCGGGCAACACGGAGACACTGACCATCGTGAATAATTCCCCCATGGTCGTGGAGGCGTTCTTCTGTTTTCAGAATGATGTCAGAGCAACCACCTATTTCCTGGAGCCCACCAACATGATTCTGAAACCCAATGAGAAGCAGGTACAGTAGCATGGAAACAAGTCTACCAAGGCAAGTCTTTCTTGGGAAATTTGAGGTCTTGGCATTCTTGGCATAAATGTACTGTTTCGATGCTTCCTTTAGATGCTGAACATATGGGCCTACCCTACTGCGGTTGGTGTCTTTGATGACTGCATTGTCTGCTGCATCAAGGAGAACCCAGAGCCAGCTGTCTTCAAGTTAACCTGCCAAGGGGTCCGCCCAGAACTAGAGCTGGACTCCAGACAATTGCATTTTGACCGGCTCTTGTTGCACAGGTCAGAGTTCTGGATGATACCTGGACTGCAATGGGATTTAAAGAACATTTAGTTCTAGGGTGGCCAGCTCATCCCGATTTTCTCAGGCCTCTCCTCATTTTAGCACTGAAAGTCCTGCATCCGGGGAAACTTCTGGCCCTGTGCAAACTAAGATGGTTAGTAACCCTATGAAGTTCACATGCGGGGTCCAGGACATAACCCCCAAAATCAGCTGCCAAAGTATGTGCATATTTGCATTTTGCTCAGAAGGACTCCCTTTTTCCAAATTCTCTAAGTAGTCCGTTACCTTCAAAGGTAAAGAATCTTTGGTTTAGAAATTAAAGCACAGGGGCCCCTGGGTGGCACAATGGTTAAGCGTCTGCCTTCGGCTCAGGGCGTGATCCCGGCGTTACGGGATCGAGCCCCACATCAGGCTCCTCCACTATGAGCCTGCTTCTTCCTCTCCCACTCCCCCTGCTGTGTTCCATCTCTCGCTGGCTGTCTCTATCTCTGTTAAATAAATAAATAAAATCTTTAAAAAAAAAAAAAAAGAAATTAAAGCACAGAGAATGCTAGACCAAAACTGGAACTTAACCGTTTCATTCACTGGTATTATATTATTCTAAATAGAGAATGTTTATCTCTGGGGCTACTGGGAGAGAATATTATGGTATGTATCCTGCATTCCTTGATCATTACCCCCAGGCCCTGTTCCCTGAAGAACTCTGGTTAGTGAGCTAAGCAATGATTAAAATAACCAGAAGTGCTTTTTTGGCCATAATAAATCAGAATCATTTGAAACTGACAAAATTTCTTTTGGTCTCCACAGAAAAGAATCCAAGGTAGTTCTTCTCCGCAACGTCACACCCCTGCCCGTGGCCTGGCGGATCACCAGCCTGGAGCACCTGGGCGAAGACTTCACCGTGTCCACCATGCAGGGGACCATCCCCCCCAAGGCTGAGTACAGCCTGCAATTGCACTTCCAGCCCTCCAAACCTGTCAACATCAAGAAGGTGATCCGGTTGGAGGTGAGGCTTCACACATCTCCAGACTTGGCCATCAAAATGTTTATATGTTGGGTTCTCTCTCTCTCTCTCTCTCTCTCTCTCTCTCTCACACACACACACACACACACACGCAGAGCTACGTCTCCGTGTTACACACTCCTAACTGATCCCTGTTTGACAACCACTGGCCCAGAGTATCTTGCTCTGCGCCCAATTGTGAGCTCCGTAAAGGCAGTCTTGTTCGTGGCTGATTGCCCGGTGCTGTAAACACAGCGCTCACTCGGTGCAGAGGGAGGGAGGGAGGGAGTGAATGATGTCACTATCCCGAAGTAAGCCTGAGACTCCTGGTTCCATGCTCCCAAACCCAGTCACGGCTCAGATGACTAACTGGGTAACATCACCTTTTGCCCAGGTGCTCCCAGCAGACACCTAGGAACCATCTCAGATTCCCTCCTTCCCCTGACAGCCTGCCCTCCGGCCCCCACTCCTCCGACTGTCTCCCAGCATATCTCCCGCCCACCCGCTCCTCTGCCCACACTGCTGCCGCCTCCATCTCCCAGGCTGCCTGGAGCTTCTCTCGCCTGGACTTCAGTGGAGGCCCAGTTCCGGCTCCGGGTCAGTCAGGTCAGGCCCCTCTCCTCCCTGCAGCAATCCGCTGGCTCCAGCTGTGGTGAGGATCGAGCCCAGGGTCCCCACAGCTTCTCAGGCCCTTCTTGCCTCAGTATCTACCCTAGCTCTCAGGCATCAGCCCTGTCACATGGTCTCTTGGCTTCTTCCTGCCCCAGGCCCTTGGCCTTGCAGCAACCCTGCCAAGAATGTTGCCCCTAGGCTCTGTGGGGTCCACTAAACAGCACTGCTCCAACTGGGTTCCCCTGATCACTGCAGAGAAGAAATCCCATTACGTGCAATCACTCACCCTGCCTTCTCTATCCTTCAGAGCGCCTCCCCCTGGCACATAGCCTGTTTCTTTCTTTACTTTCTCAAGTGAACTCCATCAGGACAAGGTCTTGCCTGACTTGCTCATCATCTGTATTCATTTCCGAGAGCTGATGTAACAAATGTCCACAAACTAAGTGGCTTAAAACAACACACATTTATCCTCCTACAATTCTGGAAGACAAGTCTGAAATTAACGTGTCTGCAGGGTCACACTCTCTCTGAAGCCTCTAGGGAAGAAGACTTCCTTTCTTCTTCTAGCTTCTGGTGGCTCCAGTTCCTGGGCTTGTGGCTGCATCACTCCAGTCTCTGCCTCTGTCTTCACGTGGCCTTCTTCGCCTGCGTCTTTTCCTCTTCTGTCTCTTGCAAGGACATTTGTCACTGGGTTTAGGGCCCACCCAGATAATCCAGGATGATCTCCTCTCGAGATCTTTAACTTAATTACATCTGCAAAGACTTTTTCCAAATAAAGTCACATTCACGGGTTCCAGGGGTTAAGACATGGCCACCTGTAAATGTAAAATGAATCTGTAAAATGAACAGTGAATGAATGAATGTCATTGACTTTTGATGCTTGCATCAATTCTGCAACAATCAAAGGATTACCCAAGCTTCTCTTTGAATACTTATAGGGATAGAAAACTTACCCACACTCAAAGCAGCCTGATCTTCCTTTGAACAAGTCTGACTATTAATTCTTCCTTGGGTCGGGTTCAGATTTCCAACTGTAACTCACATGAATTAATCCTGTGTCTACTTTTGGGTCCATTCAATGGATCCAGTGTCTCTTATCACCTATGTATGACAGTCCTTAATGTAGCTGAACACAAATACTGATAGATTCATTTAATCAACGATTTTTTTGAATATCAGAGGGTGATAGTCAACGTTTTAAACACCATTCTCTACACAGACACAGACCTCTGCACAAGGAACCCAGGCCACGTGGCTGGTGTAGGGTCCCAGCTGTGTCAGCTTCCTCCTTCTGTTGCTGGATCCCGGGGCCTCCAGGGGTTCCCATGGTGGGAGTGGTGGGGAAGGCAGGCAAGAGGGGTTACTTGGAGAGGTCATGTGACAGCTGTTTACCAACTGGTATGGAAACATTTCTTTATTTTAGGGATGATATGGCATCCCTGTGTGTTCCAGTCAAAGCAGACACAGTGGGTTCCCCTCAGGCGCCTCAAAGTGGTCTAAGGCTTCTCTTCCCCAGATTATATTCTTTCAACCTCTACGTGAGGAAATGCCTTGCTTTCTGGTCCCTTTGGAAAATGCTGTGGTGAACTCATTTTATTTTATTTGTGTACCTTTTGAATTGTTCATCCTATTTCCCCCAATTACAAAATTTAATCTCCACCCCCCACTCCAATAAGAAAGCAAAGGAAATAGAATGTTCTGGGTGCAAGGCGTCTATCAGGAGAAAGATACTGTGTAAATCCTGGGGCTGATAATCCAAATTCTTTGTCCTGTTTTTCCTCCTGCTGCCAGTCCTCTTTGTCGTCTCTGTCAGAGGCTGAGCAGCAAAAGAAGGTAAAACTGAAGTCGGTCCAATTTGCTCTGTGAAACATTGGCAAAATTCCTGATGAAAGAAAAGTTGGAAGCTCTGAATTGAAACTTGAGTTTGGTGACGGCTACAAATTTCCCGCTTGGCACCAAACCACAGGTCATGGGGAGCTGGTGACTTCATTTCTCAACTTGAGGCTTCAACAGAGAGGCAGGGCCGTCCAGGAGAGCTACCCCTCCCCCCAACAGCTCTTCCCCTTGATGAATGGACACTTTATCACCCCTTGTTTGTCTCAAGAGTTAAGAGTTGGGTCCAGCTGACACCTGACACAAGTTCAGGTGCTCCTGAGGACCGTAAGGGAGGGAGGGCACAGTGGGCAACTGGGAGGGGCAGGCTTGCTTTTTTTTACACATTTCCAACTTGAATAGTAAAGGTGTTCACTTAAATAAAACACTTGGAATTTCCTGAAGAGAAACATTAAACACTTATTTTCTATGAAAATCTAGCACTTTTTCTACAGGTTGAACCAGAAGCAAAGAACAGAAGAACTCAGATTTATAAAATTAGTAAAGCAAGGATGATTTACAAAGTGCAACTTTTCCATTTCAACTGTCAGAAAAATGCTCTTCAGGTTTATTTTATTGAAAAGTTCCAAACAACACTTTTCTGCAATGTATACTCACAGACCCAACTTCAATAAGGCAGTGAAAATCACGCAAATAACTTAAACCTCATAAGTGGACAGGATGAAAAATGCAGTCGCTTTTCCCCATTCTTATATCGATTGTCTACACTGGCATTTCCCAAAGGATGTTATGAGAACACTAATCATACCAAGTGCTCAGTGAAGACAAAAGCTAAATACATTTTTAAAATATTCTCTACCATATCTCCTTCATCGTTCCCAGTGCATGGTACGCAGTTCAAGCTCCAAGCCCCCTGTGGATCTTGCTTTTACTGAAGAATCCCTTTTACCCTAACAGGTTTTAGATGCAGACAATCTTGTTGGTGTCGTTCAGATTGAAAACATCTTGATCTTTGCAGAGTCTTATGACGTCGCCTTGGACATCACCTTCCCCAAAGGTCTGTTGACCCCTTCAAGGAAGGGGTGTTTAGAAGTGACATCTTTTAATGCAATGTATTTTTTACGTAGAGGAAGACTAGCGGTTGTTGGGGAGGGCATGGAATTTCAGCAAATAGTAATGCAAGTCCCAGAGTCATGTCACCAACATGACTACAAATCTTAGGTTTCTCCAACTGGAGATGACAAGGGGTGGCCATGATTATAAAGTTGGCAGAACTCTTTTCTGAACAACTATCCAGGAGTAGGTACCTATCTTCCTACCTGCATTAGTCTTCTATCACTGCTGTTACAAATTACCACAGACTGTGTGGCTCAAAACAACAATACAGATTCATTATCTTACAGTTCTGGAGGTCAGAAGTCCAAAACTGATCTAACTGGGCTAACATCAGAGTGTCAGCAGAGCCACATTCCTTTCTGGAAGCTCTGGGGGAGAATCCATTTCCTTGCCTTTTCCAGCTTCTAGAAGCTACCTGCATCCTTGGCCCATAGTCCTTTTTCCTCCATCTTCAAAGCCAGCAACACTGGGTCAGGTTCTTCTCACGCCACCATCTCTCTGGTTCTCCTGCTTCTGTCTTCCTCTTCTGCTTTTGTTGTGATTACATTGGGCCCACCCAGAGAATCCAGGATAATCTTTCTTTTTTATTTTTTTTTTATTTTTATTTTTTTTTTTTTAAGATTTTATTTATTTATTTATTTGACAGAGATAGAGACAGCCAGCGAGAGAGGGAACACAAGCAGGGGGAGTGGGAGAGGAAGAAACAGGCTCATAGCAGAGGAGCCTGATGTGGGGCTCGATCCCAGATCGCCGGGATCACGCCCTGAGCCGAAGGCAGACGCTTAACTGCTGTGCCACCCAGGCGCCCCAATCTTTCTTTTTTAAAGTCAGGTGATAAATAGATAGATAGAGTCAGCTGATTAACAACCTTTACCATGTGACCTAGCATATTCACAGGTTCCAGGGATTAGGACGGGAACACCTTCTGGGGACAGAAGGCATTATTCTGCCCACCACACTGCCCTCACACCCAGGTTAGATCCGTCCGTTTTAGCATGCAGTTCTCCATTATTCTTTCTTCTCCTAATTGCTCTCCTCTTCAGCAAGATTGACAAAACATGAGAGCTGCATGTTTGCCTAGATGTCATGAATCTATGTACAAGGATATTTATTGCAGCATTATTTGTAATAATGGAGGATTGGAAAGAACCTAAAAATCTGTCAAGAATATTGGTAATATCTGTATTACCATAGAAATAATATTGTAAATTATGGAACAGCATATCATGGTGTATTATATAAACATTAAGATCACATTTATAAGGAGTTTTTAATTATGTGGGGAAATGCTTATGATGCAGTGCTAAGTAAAACAATACAAATTTATATGTAATATTCTAACTACTTTTATTATACACTTGATACAAAAAAATTTTATGGAAGTTTGAGCTAACGGAAGGCGTGAAAGGAAGGACGGTGGTCCTAAGCTGGAAGCCAGAGGGAGCTTCCCAAGTTGAGCTGGTGCAGGAGCAGAGTCTGTTGTTGTTTGCCGAGACTCAGTTACAGGAGGTTTTGTCAGCCACGGTGTTTTCAGAAAACAATTTCTCTGAACTTGTCATCATAGATTTTCCACATGAACTTCAATAGGAAGTTCCCCTGCTTCTCACTCCCACACCGTCCACTCCCCCACCCACCCTGGCCTCTGCAGGAGCTGAGGGAGGCCTCGATTTTGGGATCGTGAAGGTCATGGAAGAGGCAAAGCAGCCCTTGCAACTGAAGAACCGTGGCAAATACGAGATCATGTTCAGGTAACCTGAAAACCATCAGGCGTATGGTCGTCCACCTCCACGCATGGGGAGAATAGTGTTACCTGGGAGATAAAAAACAGAAACTTCATTGAGGAAACCATAAGAACCATCTCTGCTTGTAGCCTCTCTCGGGCTTCAAATGAATGGAATTCCAACTGCTAAGAGCAGAGATTTTCACACTACTCTCAACTCTGGCCTTACAGGGACCCTTAAAGTCCCTCTCAAAGTACCCAGAGCCACAGGGGTCTGGGGGTGGGAGAGACACTCGGAAGGAAATGTTGGAAGGAAGACGTACTAGGTGAGGGGAGGTCCTGGGGGTGGAGGGAGAGACTGGAGACAGGGACCTGGCCTTCAACTCTCCTGACCTCCTTTTGGCTCCTATCTGTTTCATAAGTTGGCATTCCGTGTAAGATTTCTTGTGAAAAAACAGGCTTTTTCCAATCTTCTTTTTTTAATGTTAAGAACCCCTGTGTTACAAAACCCAAATGGTGGCCTCGTGGAATGGAACTCCAGCTTATGCTCACCTCTTGTGATGAAAGATGAAGCACTAAATAAGAGATTTCTCAGACAGGAAAGGGTGGCGCTGGGTTGGGGGAGGGAGGCGGTCACTCAGGCAGGGCCACACAACCCTTGGGGGCAGGACCAGCACCTATGGCCAATCTATTCTGTGAAAGATGATCCTTCCGTAGAATTTGCAGTTGATAAAAGGACTTCCCCCCTTACAGACTTAGAAGAAATTCCATGCATTCGTGATAGCTTCGTTTCTGCTAAAAGAAGGCTGAAATGAGAGAGGTCCTAGCTCAGGGCTACCATTACTAGACCCATAAATTGAAAAATATAAATATAAATAGAAGCTTAACAAACTTAGGAGAAAGCCACTGTCACCTTAGAATTAGCGCTGAGTGGAATCTTGCCGGCTTATGAGTTTTGTGGTAGGTTATCACGGAGCATTAGTTCTGCTCTTCTAGGTTATGGGGACCAGTCACCCTCAGCATGGAGCAGGTGATCAAAATTCATTGAAGGGACTTGCAGAGAGGTGAGGAAGCTCAGGCACCCACCATGCAGCAATGGAGTGGCCAGGTCTCCTGGAGTGTGGCGATGACATCTAGGTCCCCACAGCAGCTCCAGGTGTCCCACCCCTGCTTCAGTTCCTTGCTCTTGCTCCAATCCCTCTGCCATTCTCATGAGTCCGCGGCTATCTGTGGATTCCATCTCAATCCCATTGGGCCATGGCCTCCCTTTCCAAGTACCTCTGTTAAATGGCTTCTGCCCCCCCACTTTCTCTCCTTCTTTAGAACCCCTGGCTTCTGCATCACTGCTCCCTGTGTGTGTGTGCTGTATTCAGTCTCAGAGAGGGGAGGAAGGGAAACAGAGAGACAGAAAGATGAATTCATTTAGTTGGTCCTTATCCAGCATCATGTGTCCCTGTTGGACAGAGATCTCCTGCAAAGGCACCCCTTGACCTCAGGCTAGAGATGGCTGTCTTTGCCTCTAGCATCACTTCCTGGCCTAGTCAATCCTGGCTGCAGAGGGGTGCTTACAGAGTACAAAGCACAGTGGGCACTTCTAGACACAGTGCTTAAGCAGGACCAGAGACATGGCAGACACTCAATAGTCTGGAGTTTCCCCTCTGGTATCTTGGGTTCCCCATAATGACTTCCACTGACCTTTCATTCCTATCTTTCAGCTTTTCTGTGGACTCCTTAGGGATTTTGTCAACCAATGTAAATTCTATGATCTCAGTCCAACCCAAGAAGGGCTCATTAACCTCAACGGAAAAGCCCACAAATGTCCAGGTGTTATTTCGTGCAAAAAAAGAAGTGAAGATTGAGCACCAGCCAGTTCTGCGCTGTCAGGTAAAACAGCTCAAAGGGAGGATTCACTCAGTGGCAGGACTGTGGGACTCATGTCGAAAAGAAGACTACATGGTCTAGCCCATGCTCCAGGGTTGGTCCCCAGCTAGCACGCAGGAGTAGGTCAGGTGGGGGTTGTGCAGAGTCATCAGGAATCGAGAGTGCCAGACAAGCAATAGAGCCCCTGATCTTTGGGGAGCACCAGAGGAGCTGAGTTCAGTCATCAAATGCTAGAGAAGAGTGGGGAAGTGAAAGAGGAGGTCAAGTCAGTCCACATTGATCCATGGCTGGTACATAGTAAGTTTGGTGTCAGTATTTGCTAATAGTGTTGATGCAATAATATAAAGAAAATGAAAGGAAGAATGAAATTGACTTCATGTCAGTGATGAAAACAAAGAATGAAATAGACAGTCCTGGAAATTCTGGAGCATAGGGGCTGACATCTTCCCAATCCTTCCTCCCTTTCTAGATTATTGAGCCCAATATCACAGAAGGAGGTGAAATCATTGCCAGCATCCCAATTAAGTTTTCCGTGAATGCAGTGTACTCCAAATACAACATCAGCCCCTCCTCTGTCATCAACTTTGGGGCTTTGATCTGTGGCACTCGGAAAAGCACCACCTTCACCATAGAAAATCAAGGTGTTACTGACTTCAAGTTCGCCCTCTATAGGCTGACGGGGGAGAGCCCCATTCATCAAAAGAAAGCGTAAGCCAAGTCTTTACTTTTTTTTTAATATAATAATTTTTTTTTATTTTATTATGTTAGTCACCATACAGTACGTGCCTGGTTTTGATGTAAAGTTCGATGATTCATTAGTTGCGTATAACAAGTCTTTACTTAACTCATGCCATTCCCTGGTTAATTAGTGCATTGTATTTTACAAAGAACTTTCATATATTTTATCTAAATGCACCCAATCACTTTTACGGGGTAAGGTCACTAAGGTGTAGAAATGGCTCGTCTAAGATTAGGCAAGAAGTCACCAGTAGATTTCAGCTCTGAACCCACATCTCTGCCCTCGGATATCATATGCTTTCCTACTGCTGTCAGACGTGGGTTAGATTTAAATGAACAAATGTAGTCTTCCGTGTGGGGTTGTGTCTCTTGTCCTGGTGCTTCCAGCATGTTACAGGACTCACAGTAAGTCACTGTCCTATTTATTGTCCTGTAGGATGTTGGGGGACTAGTATAACCACAAGCAAAGTCAAAAGAAATCAGAGCTGTGCTTCATGTGGGGGGTGGCAGAAGGTACCCCACAAATGTAGATGAGAGAAGCGGGCTGCCGCCTTCCGTAGTGGGCCTGCTTTGACCTTCTCTGCATGAAGACAATGTGTCACAACAGCTTGCTTAGTTGTCCCAACGGCAAAACTCTGTATTCTTCACAAGGCAACTCTTAATCAATTCACTAAAACAATTTACCTTTTTGAGTGCTTTTGGCTTTTGAGGGTCATATTCTTTTTTAACAAAATAAGGATGGTTTTACGAATTCCCAAGGCTCTTTGTCCTGACTGACTCCCTAATTAATTATTTAATTAATTTAAAATGACTTTCCAGTTAATTGTTTTAAATCAGACATAACTTGTTTGTAATTGCTTTGCATTTTTGTAGATATCCTCTTGCATTGTGGCTAAGTTTGAACCTATTAAGAAAATTTGGGTTAAGCTAACCAAAGTCTCTTTCGAAAGAGAAAAAAAAAAAAAACCCTACCCTTTATTCCCAGTGGCTTTTATAATAAAGGTTGGTGAATGATTCTTGCTTAGTAATACTAATATTTGCTTCACACACACACACACAAAGATAGTCTCTTCTTTCCAAATTTAATTTCAACTTAATTTTTAAGCATTTATTTTATAATAATGTAATACTGTTTATAGATATTATGATGTATTTGTATTTGCTTATATTGTTTTTAATTTTAATTTGTTTTTCATCTTAGTGTGTACAAATTCATGCAAAATACCCAAAGGGGGTTGAACTTTAGTTGTTCTGGTCATTAAGCAAATGAATGCTCAACTGTAAAAAACTCTCAAAGTTTAAGATTGCACCTCAAATGCATTTGACATTGTGGGTTAACTGGTCTCTAGACAAACTAATTATTGGGTAAACTAGCTTCAAGTGAAGTAAACAGCTACCAGAACCTATGTTTGAACTACTGTTTAAACTCGGTTTAAAAACGCCATGACTATAAATGTGAAGAAAAGGGACAGAACTTAAGTTTATTTAACATTTCATTTTTAAAAGTAAGATCGGGTTAAAGATTTTTCTACAAGTGATTTTCTGTAAATAATTTTCATACACTGCTTTCCAGAGAACTGAAGTAAACACTTAGATAGTATTGTTTTCTTGCAGTAATTTTCAGTGTCCTTACGAATCATATTTAATAAGTCCAGTGACTACATAGTTTTCTTACAATTGTTAAATGAGGTTGGCTAATGGTAAATAAGCTGACTTTCCCAGATGCCCCCCTGGCTATCTCCCCCATTCCTGGGAGAAGAGACCATACAATTAGCAGACAGGTGGTATTTAATGTCACCCCCAACCTGAGGGTGTGCTCTTGCTTCTTTAATCAGAGTCAGCCACGTTAGGCATGCAAGATCCCGGGAAAGCGAGAGCTTCTACAAGGCTAGCACTTCCAAAGGAACCAAGTTCTCTGACGCTGTACAGAAAGAAGTAAACGTCACAAACCAGGTGAGCAGCCTTTTCCTTGTCAAAGGAACCCTGTAAGGCCACCTCCCTACGAGTTCCCTCCTGCCTAGTTCTTGCAACATATACCTCCCTAGGCTAGCAGGACTTGAACCTACTGTGGCAGGAATACTAATTCTGTTGAAATACCACTTTCATTTTCAGGCAAGGCATTGACTTTTAATTTGGATATCCTCTTTTGTTTTAAAACCTTCATTGGTTCTCATTGCCTTAAAATTAAGTTTCACCTCTTCATATATATTTTAATCAAGAATCATCTGTTTATAAGAAACAAAGCCCATTTGGACTGGGTTAAATAAAAGCAGATTTTAAGACTTCTGCTCTAGTAAGATGAAGTAGATATACCTTTCTTTATTCTGCCCAACTAAGGACAACTAAAAACCCTGCACATTGTGTGCAAAACAAAATTAGAAGACTAAAAGATAGAAAAAGATCAGACCAGCTAGGGTCCTTGGGACCCAATCAACATCATATTGGTGAGTTCTCTGAGTTTTCTTTTTGCTTCATATATCTAAAACTGGGTGCTAAAGGGGCCAGCAACACAGAAATATCAAGACACAGACCCAAAAAAGTCCCAACAAAAGCGTGCTCCCACTAGCCAAAGGACCTGGAAAAGAGCAGCCTAGCAAGTTAAAAAAAACTTTCAGATAAGGGGCGCCTGGGTGGCACAGCGGTTAAGCGTCTGCCTTCGGCTCAGGGCGTGATCCCAGTGTTGTGGGATCAAGCCCCATATCAGGCTCCTCCGCTATGAGCCTGCTTCTTCCTCTCCCACTCCCCCTGCTTGTGTTCCCTCTCTTGCTGGCTGTCTCTATCTCTGTCAAATAAATAAATAAAATCTTTAAAAAAAAAAAACTTTCAGATAAGAACTATTCTATAATAGTTAAACACAACGAGAAAATCTGCAGCCCTTCCCAATCGCTGCTAGCAAAGACCATTGGGGAGTCTAGATTTATACCCTATCCATGCTGTCCTGAGGTGCCCCAACCTCCTGTTGTGTTNGCCCAGTAGGGAGGTAGGGCTTTCCTTATCCCCTACCACCTCCATCATTGTTGGTGAAGCTACCACATGGGAAGCCTTGACTTCCACCCCAACCCAATGGTAATGAGATGTCCCTCCCTCCTCCACAATAGACCTCCCTACCCTAAGGCATCAGCAGAAGAAGCAACAATGCACTCTACCCCTCCCGACCAGGGTGGTATCTGTCTAGGACTAGTGGGGACCAGGAACTGCCACCCCTGTCTAGCAGTTGTGAGAAGTCCAAGTGGGGAATCAGGACCACCACCCCACCTGGTGGTAATGAGGCGGTGCTCCCATGTCCGTTGCCAGAGTGGTGTCAGAGAAAGCCCACTCAAACAGAAGATTTAAATAAGATCCAGAGTCTCATAACAGACAAAATTCCCAGGTTTCAAATCAAAATCATGCATCATACCAAAAACCAGGAAGATCTCAGACTGGAAATAGACAGGCAATAGGTGCCAGCATTGATATAACTGTTAGAATTATCTGACAAAGTTCATAAAGCAGCCAACATAAAAATGCTTCAAAGAGCAATCCCAAACATGCTTGGAACAAACGAAAACATAGTTCTCAGCAAAGCAAGAGAAGATATAAAGAACCAAATGGAAATTTTAGAAGTGAAAAGATAACCAAAAGTTAACTCATTTGGTGAGTTCAACAAGAGAATGGAGGGGACAGAGGAAAGAATCCATGAACTTGAAGACAGAACAATAGAAATTCCTATCTCTCTTTCTTATTGTTCTCATAACAAATTACTTCAACGTAGTGGCTTAGGGCAATACAAATTTTTTAGCTTTCACTTCTGTAGGTTAGAAGCTTGACATAGGTCTCACTGGGCTAACATCAAGGTATTGGCAAAGCTGTATTCTTTTCTGGAGACTTTGAGAGAGAATCCATTTCCTTACCTTTTCCAGCTTCTAAAGAACATGTGTCTTTCTTGGTTCATGGTTTCCTTCCTCCATCCTCAAAACCAGCCACGATGGATCAATTTCTTCTCACATCACATAACTCCAGCCTCTTCCATAGTCACATCCCCCTCTAACTCTCTTAGGTCTGCTTCTTCCATATATAAGGACTCTTGTGATCATACTGGTCCCAGGATAATATAGGATAGTCTCCCCATCTCAAGGTTCTTAATCTAGTCATACCAACAAAGGTTTTTTTTTTCCATGTAAGGTAACATATTCACAGGTTCCAGGGATTAGGATGTGGACATCTTTGGGAAGCCATTATTCTACCCAATCGAAACAAGAGAGAAAATATACTCTGTTTTGAGTTCTATTGAAAAATCTGTTTGAGTCTAATTAATAGAAAAAATGAACAGACCTTGAAGGACCTGTGGAAAAAAATCTAATATCCCTATCATCAGAGTTCCAGAAAGAGATAAGAAATAAGATTGGGCTGGGGCACCTGGCTGGCTCAGTTGGTAGAGAGTGTTCTCATGTGACTCTTGATCTCCGGGTCATGAGTTTGAGCCCCATATTGGAGGTAGAGATTATAAAGAAAAGAAATAGGGTTGGGCTGAAAAGGTACTTAAAGTAATGATGACTGAAAGCTTCCCAAATTTAGTAAACCTGTAGATTCAAGAATTGGGGCAAATCCCAAATAGGACAAACCTAAATAAATCCACACGCACACACATCATAGTCAGACTTCTAAACACTAAAGACAGAAAATCTTAAAACCAGTGAAAGAAGAAAGACACCTTACATATAGGAAAGAAACTATTTGAATGACAGCAGATTTCTTTTCAAAAACCATAGGGGCCAGAAGAAAGTGGCTCAACATTTTGCAAGCACAGGAAGTAGATAACTGTGAAGCCTGAATCTTACATAGAGCAAAACTATGCCTCAGAAATAAATAGAAAATTAAAACATTCTCAAATGAAGGAAAATTAATTTGTTACCAGCAAGTCTTTCCTAAAAGACTGGCTAAAGGAAGTTCTCTGAACAGAAAGTAAATAATAAAAGAAGGAATTGTGGGGGCAGCTGGCTGGCTCAGTCGGTAGAGCATGTGTGACTCTTGATCTCAGGGTCATGAGTTCAAGCTCCACATTGGGGGTAGAGATTTCTTGAAAAAAATTCTTGGGTGCTCAGTCGGTTAAGCATCCAACTCTTGATTTTGTTTCAGGTATGATCCCAGGGTTGTGAGATGGAGCCCCATGTTGGGCTCCGCACTCAGTGGGGAGTCTGCTTGAGATTCTGCCTCTCCTTCTCTTTCTGCCCCTTCCCCTCACCCCTTCAGATAAATAAATAAATCTTTTTTTAAATCTTAAAAAGAAAAAAAGAAGGGAATTAGGAAACATCAAGAAGGAAGTAAAAACATGACAGGCAATTATGTGCGTAAATTCAATAGACTTCCCTCTCCTCTTGAGTTTTCTAAATAATGTTTATCAATTAAAGCAAACATTTTAACACTGTCTGATATGGTTCTGAATGGATATAGAGGAAATATTTTAGACACTCATTAAAGGCAGAGGGTGAATAAGCAATTGATCAACAACGTGGTAAACACTATAATTGAGGTGTGTGTGGAGGGAGAAGCTCCAGAAAGATGAAGGAATGAAGTTCTGCTGTTCCTGGTAACTGTTAAAAGTCATTGAAGGCTTCATAGAGGAGGAAGACTTGCTTATGTATTAGGATTATATTTAGCTACAAGTAACAGAAAATCCAACATTAGTGTTCTAAACTATTGGATATGGGGTTTTTTCTTTCTTTCTTTTTTTATTAATTTAGTGATTCATCAGTTGTATATAACACCCAGTGCTCATGATATCAAATGCCCTCCTTAATGTCCATCACCCAGTTATCCGCCCCCCAACCCACCTCCCCTCCAGCAACCCTCAGTTTGTTTTCTAGAGTTAAGTGTCTTTTATGGTTTGCCTAGGATATGTTTAAATAAGGTAGGCAGTTGCTTGTGTTAGCTTAGAAGCTCCTTGAACTCTGTGAGTCTCTTGAATTTTCCTCATGGTTCCAAGATGGCTGCTGCAGCTCCAACCACCACACATGCATTGAAGGCAAAAATAAGAGAAAGTAGGTGCTCTGCACTCTCTGGACATCAATAATTATTGATTGCATTTGGATTGAATTTTCTACATGTTGGTTTTTATGTCTTCTTAAGTATTTTCCTCTTCAACAGAAGCCTTCTATTTAATTAACATACAAAGTTTTCTACATGTTTCTCATTCCTTCTAATATACGTATGTTTGGGGTTGGGGGTTTTTTGTTCACTTTTGCTTGTTTGTTTTGCCTTCTTCACCTACTGTATCTTCTTTGCTCTCAGTAAGGCAGCCTCTTTCTAGGACCCTACCTTTCAGTTCCAATGACCTTGTCTGCTCTCCCACCTTGGCAATTCACTCTCAAGGTCACACCCTGGATCTCACATCAAAGGAAACTGAGGTGCTTCTGAACTCTTGATTTCTAAGATTCCTTTTTCTGACCACCATTCCTTTCTCCCCACTTTTTGAGTCCACCCTTTCCAGCTGTTCTTTGCCTTCACTGTGACCTTGCTCCTTTGAGACAACATTCAACCATTTTCTTATCCAAACCCTCCCCTCTCACCAATTTATATTCCCACCAACAGTGCACAATAATAATTTTGACATTAGCCATTCAAACAGGTGTGAGTTGGTATCTTGTTGTGATTTTGATTTGCATCTCCCTGATGATAGGCGATCAACATTGTTGATATGATTACATCAAGAACCTTGAGATGGGGAGATATTATCCTGGATTATCCTCAGCCCAATGTGATCAGAAGGATCTGGGAGTGGGAGGGGGAACAGGGAGATGTTGCTCAAAGGTTATAAACTTCCAGTTATAAGATGAATAAGTTCTGGGTATCTAATGTTTGCATGGTGACTCTAGTGAACCATACTGTATTATATACTTGAAAGTTGCTGAAAGAGTAGATTGTAAATGTTCTCATCACAAAAAAAAAATGGTGACTGTTTGAGCTGATGGATATTAACTAACCTTATTGTGGTAATCATTTTGTGGTATATACCAGTATCAAATCAGCACATTGTAGCCTTAAACTTATACAATGTCATATGTCAATTATATGTCAATGAAGCTGGGTGTGGGGGGGGAGAAGAAGAGGAAGGAAGCAGGAACCAGAGGAGTGCATGATAATATCCCATTTTTTGAGCACTAATTCTGTGCCTGATGCTATGTGAAGTACTTCACACACATTTTTTCCTTTGAAGCCTCCAGTGATTCAACGTAGGGGCTTTAGCCCCATTTCATGGATAAACTGAGACTCAGAGAAGTCACTTGTCCAAGGTCAAACAGTTAAAATACAGCAGGGGTGGGATTCAAACTCATGAGTATCTGACTCAGAAATCTACAGTGTTAACCAGAGCTCCGTCTGTGCCCCCTCTGCCAGCAGATTCCCGTATGGGTAAGAGTTGCGCAATGTGGAATATGTCTGTTTCCTTCAGCTCCCACTCAGTCGCAGTTGGTCAGAGGGAATGTGCATAGAAAGAAGCACTGAGGGAGCCCATCCCTGAAGACTCTCCAGGCCTTCCCTGCCTCCGGGAGAAAGCTGGGATTCAGAGAGAGCCTGTGGGGAGAGGCCCCAGGGGTCCCTCTCAACACCATCTCTCAACTCTGTCACCCCCTCTGCCTCCACCCCGCCCGCCCCTCTACCTTTCTTGTAGGCTCGCTTCACGCATGGCATTTTCACTGTGTACCCTGGGTTTGGCTCCATCCCTTCCGGAGGAATGCAGGTCATCACTGTCGACTGCGTGGCTGACCCCATGGGGAGGTGTGAGGAATTCATAGCAATCGATATATCTGACCGAGACCCAAGAGACCAGCCCGCTGGCATTCCTTACAGCTTACTGGCCGAAGCCTGTCTACCAGGTATTGGGCACTCAAATTGGACAGCACCCCCCTTAAAAGACCCTCCCCCTCCCATGGTGCAAATGTTTAGCAAATATGGCCACGTGCTTCCTTTGGGTCATTAGAACTTCCTCTAGTGTCTTCAGCCATATTTTTCCTTAAAGACTTACAAGGCATGTACACCTGAAAGATGTGCCGCTTTAAACTCCTAGTCTTCCTGAGTTTGGTAGAGGATTCTCAGACAAATAGTATTATCTGGGAATCGTGGTGTAATGGGATATGGCACAGGACCCAGGAACACTGAATCCGGCCATTCCCTATGGGCACCATATGCACAGAGAACAATGGTCAGTGACTGTGCGTGCTATAACTTTAAGCAAGATTCAGGTAAAGTGCAGAGAGAACTCCTCTTGCTTTGACTATAGGCACCCCACAGCATCGCACCAACATGGGCCAAATGCCCCCATCCTTCCTAAGCCCACCCCAGATCCCTGATCTAACCTTTCCTTACCAATGGGAGGAACATATGGCTGGGGTCTGACAACCAGCAAGAACAGTACAGAAAAGAAAGAGATGATAGAATCTGTGCCATCGCTCCTACCCCCTCATGTGAATTCCCCTACATCTCCTCTATGACTGTCCTCCGTCAGAATCCAAATCTTCACATTAGCAATTACAGAGAGCAGGAACTGGGCTATGAGGCCTCGTCTCTCATTCTCCCCAGCCTTTGTGACTGACAACAATGCCCTGATATTTGAGGAGCACCAGATTTGTAGCAGCACCACTCTGCTCAACATCCTACAGACCATAGAGAGTGGGGGGCTCTTTGTGGAGGATGAGAACAAGTTCATCTTCTGCAACGTCCTGGTGGGCCATCAGGCCAAGGCTCGGTTCAAGATCAGCAATGCGGGAAAGATTGCCTGTGATGTGAACATCGTAGTTAAGCCCATCTCCAACAAGGTAAGCAGCCCTAAATGGCCCTAGCCCACTGTAGTTGGCATGCAGCCTTGGAAGGAGCTCTTGGAAACCCTGCTCTAGAGCTGCTAGACCTGAGTGGAGATTATCTGGTTCTCAGGCCCTGCTGGAAGTCCCATGACGTCACTGGGCATTTTCCCAGTGGGTGCCTCCTCCACTGGGACATTTGTCCCGGTGGGTGCCTCCTCTGGGTTTTAAAGTGGTACACACCAATGAGCAACTCACTCATCCATCAAACACTCAGCTAAGCATATAATGAAGCACTGTGGGGCAAGCCAAAGATGAGTGCCATCTCAGGCAGGCTGCCTCATGTTGCCCATTTGTCTGGTAAGGAGGGTTTGGGGGATGTCAGATTATAAGGGCAAGGAGAAAGGATGAGCATTTATTGACCCCTGCTACATGCTAGGCACTGTGTTAAATTATTTACATGTATTGCCTCAGTTCATCCTCCCAGAAAGTTTGTATTATCAGACTCTGTATAATCTCCTCATGTTACAGTTAGGGAAATGAATCCTAGGGATACAGGCTATGTTTAAAGCCAAGCTTCATCCACGTGCAGGTAAATAATAAGTGCCCATTTCAGGGCCTGTAGATTCAGAGCTCCCTTTCTCTCCAAGTCAGACCATAGTGAGGTCTTTTTTCCTCACAGTGGAACAGAAAATTCAGGATATCAAGAGAGAGGGCTCAGTCAATAGCCAATCAGATGCACTGCAAATACTGCCTAATCTCACCTCAGCTGCTTTCGTCCTCTGCCCAAAGGTGGAATCTTAGCCCAGGGGTCTTTGGGCACCAGAGCTGGCAATGTTCACATGGCTGATGGTGGCAAGGAGATCACTGGAGGGTGGCCTAGTCTAGAGCCTCGGGGGGAGAGAGAGAGAGAGAGAGTGTGTGTGTGTGTATGTGTGTGTGTGTATTCCCAGGGGACTGGCACCACAGAAGGGTAGGGTTTCAAAGACTATCTCATCCCTTTTATGACTTCTCTAGGGCCCTGGTGACATCCAGTCATTTCTCTCTGACCTTTTTCTGGACATGAAGGCTTTCTTCCTGTTCTGCACTAAAAACATGAAAAGATAACAAGCCTGATTTCTCAAAGATAGGTTTTTGCCAGGGGATTTGCAGACGTATATTTTCTTCCTCCCTAATTTGCAAACTGTCACTTGAAAAGAGCAAAGAAACCTTAATGCCCTCAACTTAAAATAAAAGGGGATAGTCAGTCTTGAATCCCACGTGCCACCCTTAAAAATGAAAAAATCCTTTTGAGGCCTTGCTGGGGTCCCTACAGTCTTCCCAAAACACTGCCACAAGATGGGGACAGATAAAGTGCTATCATACGCTAATCCCTGCTCTCCCTCCCCAGCTTATTGCCCGAATCACCGACATTTTTGAAGTGGAACCTACTAAGATGTGTGTTGCCAGCCGCTCACATGCCTTTGTCACGGTGACCTTCACCCCGCAGACCATGCAGACCTACCAGTGCATCTTTGAGGCCACCTTGGATGGCTTGCCCAGGTACCAGCTCCCCAGCATGCCCCCTGCAGGATGAGGATGGAATGTCATTCCTAGCACTCCGGGCTGACAGGCCTCCATCTTCCTGTTCCCTGCAGCAACCTGACCAGGAACCGAAGCCTCGTGTTTGATATCGTCGGGGAAGGGAACCTCCCTCGGGTGACCATAGTGCGGCCGGTTCTCTGCAACCAATATGGAAACCCCTTGCTCCTCTTTAAGAGGCTTCTGCTCGGCCAGTCAGAGAAGCTGCCCCTCATCCTCAAGAACAGTGGCACCATCCCTGCGCAGGTACCGCGGGAGGTGAAGTACGGGATGGAAAGGGAGAAGAATGACTCAGAAGTAAGACTTCTGACCTTGAGGTTTCTGCCATCCCTGACCTATGGGGGCTTCTTTGACGTTCCTCATGCATTAACCTGTGTAAGCCACGGGACACGCAGAGCCGAGTCAGCCACAGTGTCTGCCCTTACGGAGTGTAAGAAAGCAGATTACACGGCTCACCAATGGTTACTCTGTGAATCAGTGTGCAGGGATATTCCCTGCGCTGAGTGGGGAGGACTGTGGGTATTCTTGGCGTCTTCTTTGTCCTTCCCTTTTTTCTGTAATGAACATTGCATTTTTAATAAGGAAGAAATAAAAGAAACCTCAGTAGGGGTGAGAGATGCCACATCTCAAGGGACTCTTGGTTCAGCAATTAAATTGTGTTTTTATTTTTTTTTTCTGTTCACATCCTTATTTTACCAAAAAAAAAAAAAAGTGATAAATTGTGTAAGGGTTCTACAAAGAACTGTAGGACTTTTTAAAATGATCTACTCCCATCTAGGGGAATCAAGGAAAAGTTCACTCTAAAATGACATGGAAGCTGGGCATTGCAGGACAGCTGGGTTTCAGGAAGGGGGCATGGCAGTCAGTGCATCCCAGCTGGACAAAGAAAACTATTCAGACAAAGGCACAGAAGCAAAAAAAAATGTGTCCGGTACAAAACAGGAAAGAGTAAGCACCCAGCTCTATGAGAGCACAGGGGATAGAAGAGCAGTGGGAGATAAAAATAGAAGGGTAGAGTAAGGACAACTCATGGGAGGCTTTGCATTCTTTCTATATTTTAAACCCTACAAGATGTTCTTACTATCTTGTTGGGGTGGGTTTTTTTATATAGATTTTTTAATTTATTTATAAATAAAGAGAGAAAGTGAGAGACAGAGCAGGAGCAGGGAGGGAGGGGCAGAGGCAGAAGGAGAAGCAGACTCCCTGCTGACCAGGGAGCCTGATGTGGGGCTCAATCCCAAGACCCCGGGATCATGACCTGAACAGAAGGCAGACCCTTCACCGACTGAGCCACTCAGGTGCCCTTGTTGTTGGATTTTGTTTTTCATACAGTTAAAGCTCATTTCGATTTACCCATGTATTTATCATTTTTATTGCTCTTCACTCCCATTTATCCATCTTCCCATCTGAGATCCTTTGCCTACCCGCTGAAGACTATCCTGTACTATTTCCTCAACGCAGGTCTGCTGGCGGTGAATTCTCTCAGCTTGTATTTGAAAATCTCCACTTCTCCTTCATTTTTAATGTAATTTTTACTGGCTCTAGAACTCTCACTCACCAGCTTTTTTCTCACAGCAAACGAGAGCCTTCATTCCAGTGTGTTCCGGTTTCCACTGTTGCCCGCTGTGTCTAAAATGTTCTGCTAAGGTCATCTTTTTCCTCTGGCTTTGTTTAACACTTTGTGTTCGTCTTCTGCGGTTTCGCTAAGATGTACCTGGGTATGGATTTCTTTTCATTTATCCGTCTTGGAATTCACTAGGCTTCTTGATTCTGCAACTGATGTCTTAAATCAGTTGTGGAAAATTCCAAACATGTCTTGAAATATTGCTCCTATTTCATTCTGTCTCATCTCTCCTTCTGGGAGGCCAGTTCAGTATCTGGAAGACCTTCCCCCTATTCCCTGTATAGTCTCACCACCTCACTGCATTTTCCATCCGTTTTTCTCTGGGCTCCATTCTGCATAATTTCTTGGGACCTGTCTTCAGCTCATTAACTTTCTCTTTAGCCGTATCTAATTTGTTATTAAACCTTCCATTGAGTTCTTAAGTTACTGTATTTTTCAGTTCTAGACATTCTATTAGGCTGCTTTTCAAATACACATAATAAGTTTTGAAGATTTCTGGTTTTGTGCTGAAATTGTCAGACTTGGCTTTATTTCTTGAACATAGTAATCACAACCATTTTGCCATCTATACCTGGTCATTCCAAAATCTGGAGTCCTTTCTCCTCATGTGCCTAGTCATCTTTGATCCTGTGTTGAGTATTATATTTGAAAAATTATTTAGAAATAACAAGACTAAGGATGATATTCTTTTTCTTCAGAGACAATTTTCATTTGCTTCTGCCAAGTACGTTGGGACATTAAAAAGTCAAGATCACCTAAATCTAGTTTTAGGGCTTGGTATTTCCTAAATATGACTCAGAACAGGATTGCTCCCCTTGGGGGAGCTGGGTTATATCCAGCCTGTCTTTGGTCCTATCAGCAGGTCCTTTGGGGTCTCAGTGTACAGGAAAGAAAACACCCACCTTTCACAAGACTTTTGCCCTCTTAGCACCAAGAGGCCATCAAAAATATAACTGAGCCTCCCACCTATCTCTTCTAGACTGGCAAACACTTGAAGTCAAAAACAGCCCAAAAATGTAGGCTAGACTCTCTGGATTCCCATGCTCACTCTTCACTATCTACTTAGCTCTGTGATGCTTTAAAAAATGTGTTGCTCTTGTTGTCGTTGTCCTATTTTTCTGTTTGTTTTGAGTCTACATTACCTAGTTTGTTTCCATTGTTACCTGTATTGTTTCCATTACTATAGCTTTATAAAATGTTCTAGCATCTAGTTTAGTAAATTCCTGCTTACCCATTCCCCACTTTTCTAATTTTTTTTAACATTGTTTACAAATCTATTCTCTTGAATGAACTTTAGACATAATTTTATAATGTTCCTCAAAGAAAAAAAATCCAGTTGGGAATCCTGTGAATTATTTGGGAAGAATTTCTACTTTTAGAGTATTTAGGCTCTCCGGAGCAACATTTAGAATTTCCATCCATTTACCCAGATCTTTTTTTATGTCAATTTTTTCATATAACTCCTCCATATAGTTTCTTACTAAGATTGTTTCTAAACGTATAATTATTTTTATCTCAGAAACTTCCTATGTAGTATCACTCTTTCTTTCTTCTTTTTGCCTCATTTCTTATCTTGTTCAATCGTATTTATGATGGTGCCAGCACGACTAACTTCTAAAACCGTCTGCTGATTTCTCATACCCAAAATCAGATATATTGGCTTTAGATTTTCAATCAGCTGTGGTGGTCCAGAAAACATCCCTTTTCTTCACCTAAGGCAGAAGCCCACTCTGGTTTTCTTTTTAACTCGGCAGGCTGCTCAGTACGACACTATCAGGCAGCTGATGCATTAGTACCTAGGAGATCTTGTTTTTAGGAACTCATACTTACGTAAGCCTTTACAGAATGACGAGTATTCATTTCCATTATTAGTCTAGAGTATATTTTATAGCTGCCTCTGTCAATAGCAGAGACCTTAGCAAGCCCATTTTGACACTGCGTAGCTGGGTGATCTGGAAAGTCACCTCTACTCTCTGGACCTCCAGTTCCTTACTTGGATAATAAGGACTGAACTAAACTTTCACTTTCCTCTCCAGGTCTAATATTTATTTTATTTCCCTTTTAGTAAGAAATTCAAAAAAGTGAGCACTGGGCACGATAACTTTTTGGGTACTTCCAAAACAGCACCATATCTCAATCCAGACTCAAAACCCATGAGCTGCCTGTAAGCTTAACACTCGATTTTGCTTTCCTTCTGCCAGCTGCATGTTGATCTGAGGGACCAGCTAGGCGTCTTCTCCCTGAAAGGGACCCCCACCACCTCCTACATCTACATCACAGAGGAGAACAAACCACATGCAAAAGGTAGGTAGGGGGAGTATAGCTTCTAGAGGGCGATGGGTCCCAGGAGCTGTTTTATTAGGGAACTAATAAGGACCCGGCCAGAGTGGGATGCCCAGTCTCATCACCAGTGCCTCTGTAGGTAAGGCTCATTCCCACACTAAGGTTGCCCTCCCTTGAGCCAGGATCTTTTTGGTTACATCTTCCTTTTAAACTCGTTCAGATTTCATCTCTCTCTCTTTTTCTTCTCTTTGCAGCAAAGAAAGCTCACACGGCCTCCCTGGTTGTTCCTCCTGGGAACACAGCTGGATTCGATGTCGTTTTCCAATCCCAGAAGGTTGGGAGAATGACAGGCACCATCCACTTGTCAGTGATCGATAACCAGTATGAGGAGACAATCATCCACATGGTGGGAGAGAGTTACGAGGATGACATCACCTTGGGCAACATCCATGGGCTGGTGGTTTCCAGCAGCCCTGAGGCCCCAGAGATCTCTGAGATCTTCGAGGAAAATACTATGGAGGACTTGGTAGCAGGTGAGAGAAAAGGAAGTGAGGTATTGACAACTCTTGGCTTGGGTCATTTTAAATAAGACTGAAATTTAAGTAACAGCTCAGCCAGCTTCCTGGGAATTTGGGAAAGCATCTGCTCCTCGTTACTGTATGCCCTGCCATTCATGGCTCAGACAATGCCCTCAATCACGCGTTCCCTTGAGAAACACTTCTTGATCATCAGCATGCCTGTACCAGGCACTATGCTGAGCCCTGGAGCTGCAAAGAGTACGAGGAGAGTCTCTGCCTTGGGGAGCTTATAGTTTTAGCTAATTCCAGTTTAGCTAACAAGTGAAACTCAAAATTCAAATTCCAGATGAGCTAAGGGAGCACATGTCTCTCTAGTTTTGCCCGTTTCTTTCAGCCGGCTTGTATCGGCATTGTCTGTCTCATGGGAGCCGTGTATCCTAGACGTTCCAAGAGAAACCATGGGCTTCTTTCATTAAAGAAGGTGTAGGTTTGTGCCACCTCTAGAACATCATTCTCTGTAGCCTCCCCACTCGGTGCAGTGTCTGAGGACCGACAGCGTCAGCAGCACCTGGGAGCTTGTCAGAAATGGGAATGGCGGAGCCCACCCCAGCGCCTCAGGCCTCCTGAAGCCGAGGGTGCATTGTAGCAAGATCCTGAGTGACTCGTGTGTATATTAAAGCTTAAGACGTGCTCCTCTGTGGTCCATCATGCACTGCAGCTTCCTTTGGGTGACTATATTCTTTGTGGTAGAAGAAAGTTTATTTCATCATTATCATCAGAAAGTACTTGTTAAGCACCCTAACTGTGTAGCTAATTGGTATGACATGAGTTATAAACACGTTCTCATCATTTTTCTAGGAGCCTTATTATATATGCTAGAATGTAGCATCAGACAGTCTACACAGCTTAAAATCAACACTCCTCATATATACGGTGTTTCACCCCTGGTTGTGGCTACCGGGTGACATCTTTCTTGTCAGGGGTCAAGCAGGAGCCAGCAGTGAACCCTAGTCCAGAAATCAGATTTCATACTTATAATAGGGTTACCAGGTTTAGAAAATCAAAATACAGGAGTTCCTGTTAAATTTGAATTTCAGATAAAAAACGAAGAGTTTTTTTTTATTATTTGTGTGTCCCAAAGTATTGTATGGGACATACTGATACTAAAAATTTCTCATCATCTATCTATGGTTCAGGTTTAAAAAGGACTTTTGTATTTTATCTTAGTTTAACCCTTAATAGTATTGTTTCAGCAAACAAATGGAGTTGGGGACCTATATTTTCTCTTGGAGGTGAGGGCCAAGGTGGACCATGGATGGATGGGTGGTTGGACAGACGGACAAATGAACAGACAGATTTCCCAAGGAGGGAAAGCTTAAGCTAAGGGACTCTAAATTTTTCCGAAAGAATCATCAGGGGAGGGAGGGATGCATGAGGGTAGGGCTGCATGTCTTTCAGGTGCTGCCTCCTCAGGGAAGTGAGCCCTAGGAGGAGGCCAGAGAGGACTCACAGGCCTTCTGCTTCTGTCCATAGCTGCGCTGGTGGACCACATCCAGTTCGGGGACTGCCACATTGGAAACAGCTATAGTGTGAGCTTCACAATCACTAATCACAGCCAAGTGAACGTGATACGGTTTGAATGGCCCCTTTTAGCTACAGTTTCCTTTTCCCCACAGGTAAGTGAAAGCCATTCACTGTTTTCTGGACTTCCTTAGGTATAAGCCAACCCCAATTTGATTGTCTGTCTGTTCCCATGAATACATGGGATGGGATGGATGGCTCTTAAGCTGGGAAACAGCCCAGGAACCATCCCTCACTCAGACCAGGCACCAGAGGACACAGTTCACGTCTCCTCTGGTCTAAGAACACAGAGTGAGGTCTGCCGAGATGGTTGCTAGGCTGATGTTGAGGAATTCCATGGAAGCCTGTGTGGGTGAAAACAGGTCCAAGTCTTCCCATCCCAGAGTGTAGACCTATGTCCCCCAAAGTGTATGTTCTTTAGAGCATTAGTCCTGCAAAAGTGGTTCACTAAAAGCTACAATGGGCGTAGTGGGTTCTGTGGACAACTGAGATTTAGCAAGTTTGCAAATTACATCTTTCTCTTAAAGGTGCCCAGTGCCATTCAGCGTACTAAATCCAAGTTTACTTTGTTATACCTGGAATTTTCTGGCCCCTTCTTTTAGCATCTCACAGCACACATTTTATGAATTGCTGACCAAAGCTCGATGTCGCACAAGGCCTAAGGCAATGCAGTAGCAGATCTAGCCTGTGGCTAGTTGTTGTTTTTCATAGACAGTTCTCTGTTGAGTTCCCAGGACAATGGATATACCCAGATGTATCCACTGCCTCCTGGTCTGTTTCAGTCACCAAGTCTGTTCAAGCATAGAATTCTAGAAGGAGAGTTGGGGACCCTACTTTGTCACCTTTATTTTTTTGTTTTTTTAAGTAAGCTCCATGCCCAGCATGGAGCCCAACATGGGGCTTGAACTCACGACCCTGAGATCAAGACCTGAGCTGAGGTCAAGAGTTGGACATTTAACTGACTGAGCCACGTAGGCGCCCCCTTTGTCACTTTTAAATCTTCGAGTGCTCACAGGAAGTTTTGCTTCCTGGGGGGGGTGTAAAGTGTCAGTCAAAGTGGCCGAGATAAGCTTCGGATAGTCCATTTAGTGCACCCACGTGCACACACACTCATGCATTATTACCCCCCACCCCACCACACACACATATTTGTGGCCTTGGGAAATACTAAGCTTTCTTCTCCCTTCAGTTTCCAGCAGAGGGAGAGTTTTTATTTCTGTCAGAAACGTGATAGGACTGGGGCCCCTGGGTGGCTCAGTCAGTAAAGCGTTTGCCTTTTGGCTCAGGTCATGATCCCAGAGTCCTGGAATCGAGTCCTCCATCAGGCTCCCTGCTTCTCCCTTTCCCTCTGCTACTCCCCCTGCTTGTGCGCTCTGTCTCTCTCAAATAAATAAATAAAATCTTTAAAAAAAAAAAAAGAAACATGAGAGGACTAATATATATATATATATGTGTGTGTGTGTGTGTGTGTTTATATGCTAAACCATAAGTGATTTTATGCTATAGACCAAATTAGATTACCCATTTATCTGATATATTTCAGTAAATCTCAGCCTTTCTGACCTCAGAACTCCTTTACCCTATTAAATATTATTGAGGAACCCCAAAAAGCTTTTGTTTATGTGAGTTATGTCTATTGATAATTACCATATTGGAAATTAAAACTGAGAATATCTGAAAACATGTATTTATTCATTTTTAAATAACAAACCTATTAATGTTAGTATAAATACTACATTTTTATGAAAATGGCTGTGTTTTCCAAAATAAAAAAAATTTAATAAGAAGAGTGGCATTATTTCAGTTTTATAAATCTCTTTAATATCTGGCTCAATAGAAGTAGCTAGATTCTCCTATTTGCTTCTCCATTTGATCTGCTGCAGTATCGTATGTCATGTAACCTCTAGAAAGTTCCATTGTATACTCATGAGAAAATGAGAGTGAGAAAGTCAACTAACATCTTAATATTCTGATGAAAGTAGTTTTGACTTCGTGAACTCTTGAAAAGGTCTTAGGGGTCCCAAGGGTCACCTGATCACACTCTGAGAACTGCTAATGTACTGTGTGCATCTGTCCCTGATTCATAAAGGTCATATTGATGAAGAAGCACAGATAGTTAAGAGTGTGGTACCTGGAGCCATACTGTCTGGGGCTGAATCTAGCTCTTCCAGTATTCATGGGAGGTCCATGAACAAGTTACAAGTTTCTTTGCCTATAAAATAGGGATAATGGCTGCACATCTCATTGGGTTGTTGTGGGGATTAGCAGAATTGTGTAAAGGTTTAGAATAGTGCCCTAGGCAAGTAACAGTTTGATAAATATTAGCTGCTTTTGTTTTTAGGCTTGTATTTCTATCCAAGAACCTCTTGTGCATATTTAAGACCGTCTACATAGGCAGGTTTGAATGATATATTTTTTGCCAAGAATTTTGGCTCTACCTCTTCTCTAGAATGCCACCATCAGGTAGCAAAAGTCCTCAAGCTCAGATTCCCAAAAAACACTAATACCAAGCTCTTCCCCAGATTGGCCACCTCCACCCCGGGTGTGCCAAGGACGTAGTGGTGGCCATGAAGTCGGACGTGCCCATCAATCTGAAGAAGATGGGAGTCAAGTGCAAGCTGTCCAGGATCACGTTTCAGCTCCCTGCAGACCAGGTGCCTGACTGGGATGACCGCATGCGCACAGTCAAGTGGGTGGATGTGCTCAGAAACCCACCCGGGACTTTGACTACAAAACGAAAGGTGAGTGAGGACATCAGGCGTGGATCTGACCAGGCCTGCCATGGCTGGGGGGCTGCTGCTCTCCACTTCAGTGTCTCATCATTGCCTTCCTTCACCAACCAAAAAAAAAAAAAAAATGTTTCCCATTCTACTTGACCTTGATTTCAGAAGTGACAAACTGAACTTGCAAGCATGCCAACCTACACATCTTGATCTGTCCGGCTTTAGTTTCAGTCTGGATGCCTCATGCAGCAAGGTCTCCCACCTCCTTCAACGGCACCGTGGCTAGCCTTTCAGTTAGTTCCTCTCTCCCTTGGGTGTCCAGAATTAGATTAATTAGAATCTTGGGTTCATGACAGAATCTCACTTGTGGTCCAAGCATGCCCCTCTTTTAATTAGTCCTTGGTTGGTTTCTTTTAAATAGTAGAATAAACAGAGAGGAACCTACACCAACCTAGGAAGTAGAACATAGATTACCTGTGTGCTTCCCAGCCACTCCATCCCCCTGCCTCTCTTCTTAGACGTAATCACCATCCTGAATCTCATTTACTTATTCCCTTGATTTTTGGTTTTTTCTTTCTTTTTCAACCTATGCATCCTAAAAGGAATACCGTTTAGTTGTAGTTTTTAACTTTAGTTTTGAAAAAAGGTTAGATTGCCTGTGATCCATATTGTTGTATATGGCTGTAGTACACCCATCTCACCGCTATATAAAATTCCATTATTATTTATCATTCAGTCTTCTTTTGAAAATTATTTGTGGTTTTGCTATCATGCACAGTGTTTCCGTCAATAGTATTGTTCGTGTCAAATGGTGTTCACTTGCAAAATCTTATATTCCTAGAAGTGGAATTGCCAAGTCATAGGATATGTGAATTTCAGCTTTCCAAGGTAATGCCCAAATGTTTTCGAAAATGGCTGTACCAATATACACTCCTACTGCAAAGGGATCTTACTGATCCACATTTTCTCCACAACTTGGCATTGCCAGACCTCTTGATTTTTATCATTTAAGTGAATGGGAAATTGTCTCATTTTGGGGCTACTTTGCATTTCCTTAACCACTGATAAAGTTTAATATGTCTTCGTGTGATTTTTGGCCATGCCATGTAGTTATCTCTTACATAAATGCCTTTTGCCTATTTTCAATTTTGATGTTTGTCTTTTGTATGAGTTATTTTATTTTTGGTAAACTGTGCTATTCCTTCCTGTTATTTGTCTGCAAATGTCTTCACCAAACTTAAAGATTATCTTTTCACTTTCTTTGATGTATCTTTTGATGAACAAAAAATATTCTTAATTTTAGTATAGTCATATTTATTAATTTCATCTTCTAGATTTATTATTTTTTGTGTCTTATTTTTAAAACCCTTCCCTACCAGGAAAGGAAAAATATCCTTTGTTTTTTTTCTTTAAAGTTTAAGAACTTTGCTGTTTAGGGTCACTTGGGTGGCTCAGTCGGTTAAGCAGCTGCCTTCGGCTCAGGTCATGATCCCAGAGTCCAGAGATCAAGCCCCACATCAGGCTCCCTGCCCAGTGAGGAGTCTGCTTCTCCCTCTGCCCCTTCTCCCATCTTGTGCTCTCTCTTTCTCTCTCTCTCAAATAAATAAATGAAATTTTTTTAAAAAATAGAACTTCGCTGTTTATATTTAAGCCCTTGGCCCACCTGGATTTTATGTATGGTGTGAGGCAAGGATCCAATTTCATAATTTTCCATCTAGATAACTAACCTGGCCAAATCCCTTTTTTGTTTAGCCCTCGGTTTCCTAGTGATCTGCCATGACTCCCTGGTCATCTAAACTTCATATGTACCTGGATATTTCTTGTCTCAGTATGCTACTTCATTGTCAATTTGTCCATCCCTATGCCATTTTTACCCTGTCTTAATTTCTATAGCTTCATAATCAGCCTTGATATCTGGAAGGGAAATCCCTTTTCCATACTGTTTTTTTCTTAAGTGTTTTAGTTATTCTTGGTCCTTTATTTTTCCATCTAATTTTGGAAGCCACTAACCAAGTACTGTGGAAACCCTAATGGAAACTTGATTGGAATTGGATTCCATCCATAAGTCAGTTTAGGAAGAATTAACAATGTTATAATATTAATTTGTCCTTCCTATTAACAAATTGTATCTCTTTATTTAGGTCTTAAGATTTTTTTTACCGCTGTTCAGGTTCTTTAATAGTATTAAGACTCTTCAGGCTTTTGATTTGTTCTTGAGTCAATTTTATTAAATTATTTTTCTAGGAATTTGCCCTTTGACTAAGTTTTCATATGTATTTTCATAAAACTATTTATAACATTTTCTTATAATCTATTTAAATCTGTAGGCTTGGTGGTGATGTCCACCTTTTCGTTTTTGATATTGGTTATTTGTTTTTACTCATTTTTTTCTTGATCAATCTCCTCAAAGACTTTTTAAGTCATTCCAAATAAAAAACTTTTGGCTTCACTGGTCTTCTCTGTTTTTTATTTATTTTAGATTTCATTATTATCTGTCCCTATTTTTATGATTTCCTTTCTTCTGCCTTCTTCTGAGTCCATCTAACCAAAAAACTCATGTCTCTGCAATCCTACTGCTGTCAGTAATTTGTTTCCTGCCCCATTTAGGAGTCGTTTTAGGTTTGCCTGAATCATTTATTCTGGAGCTTGAGCTTGTGCATTGGTGCTAATTTGCACGGGTAGAATATAGTACTGTGCTCCCCGTCCCCCCCCCCCAGCCCTTTATTCCTGTGAATCAACTGGCTCCACCTTTGTTACAGGTGATAGAGACAGACCCTGAGCCCGCCCACTCTGTAGTAGAAGAGAACTATCGAGAACTGCATCTTCAGATCAGTGCCAATGTGAATTTCGCTTCGTATAGATGCCAAACAAGCAACGTGCACTTTAAAGAAACGCTGGTTTACCAGACCCGAGTGTTTGAGTGAGTCTTCAAGAGCCCCCCATCCTCACAGAGAAGCTCTTGCAGTTCAGCATTTGCCCACCCCACCACACATTTATTCAGTGTCTACGACAGCACATCCCAGGCATCCGAGCCACGTGGCACACACCAGAGTAACTCTGCAGGTGCAGTGAAACCTTCAGACCCACAAAGCTGTTGATGTTCACACTTGAAATCAAGATATAGGCCAGGAAACAGTCCACCAGCAGGGGTTGGGGGGGCATCCAGCTGTCAGCTTCAGTGGGGACCGTCCTGGCAGCAGCAGTCCACACCACCACCCAGGAACAGTTCTTTTCTCCCTGAGCCCACGTCACAGCTCAGACAATATCCACACTGATGGCAATGTCTCCATAGCAGCTTAGAAGCCCCACAACCTACAGAAGGCAACACTCCTTATAACCATTCCATAGGTACAGCTTCTAGGATCCCTATAGGGGACATGCCCAGTTACAAGAGTCACTACACTCAGAGAACCCCAAAGCTATGGCTTCCCTCCGGGAATCATAAATCCCCCCAGACCAGATGCAATTTACCAATCAGGGGTCATTTTTACTATAAACAACGTTGCCTCATAATACAACTGATACTTCTCCTTTATCAGGTTTCCAGGGAAACAGAGCTAGAAAGTGCATTCAAAGTCAAGATTGTCCTTAGAAGGAAAAAGAGTCATGTGAACTCAGGGGAATACAGGATGTTGTGGGTCCCCCTCTTAAGAAGCTCATGGTGGGTGGTGGGGGGATGGGTGAAAATAGGTGAATTGGTGGTTGCAGTGGGGTGGCCTGTGTGTGCTGTGAAATACCTGATGCAGACCAAGATGTGGGCAGAATCAGGAAGCAGACAGCGTATCAGGGAAGACATCCCAGACGAGGAGGTGCCCCCGCTGAATTGTGGAGAATGAATAAGAGGTAGCCAGGTGAAGTGAGTGAGAAAAAAAGGGCCTTCTAAGCAGAGAGAGCAGCATATCCAAAGACAGAGAAAGACTATTCTTTGAGAATTACAGGCACAAAAATGTAAACCAGTGACATTTCACCATGGTAAGAATTAGTAATTAACTTGTTCAACTCATTTTGCATTTGTTACACTTTACATGTTCTCTCAAATTATTATAGAACCAAAAGAGATAAAGCAGGAAGTGGGACCTTCTGCTGATGCCTATTTCATCGAAAGCAGGGGATTGGCAAACTGTGGCCAACGGACCAAATCCAGCCTATTGTTATAAATTAAGTTTCTTTTGGCCACAGCCATGCCCATCTGTTTATGTGTTGTCTGTGGCTGGTTTTGCACTGCAACAGTGGAGTGAGTAGTTGCTACAAAGACCTATGGTACACAGAGCCAAAAAAAGTGCTGTCTTGCCCTTTGTGAAAAAAAGTTGCCAATCCCAAACTAAACCAAGAACTTTTTTTTATCAAAAGTATTCTGTACCACCAAGATTTTTCCACTTTTTAAAAATTTTCTTTAGGATAATGACCAGAGCTCATACTTTCACACAATAAACACAAGCCCCTGAGGTCAAAGCACTTGACTTTGAGCGTACCTGCATGGTCTACCTGGACTGGATAATGAAAACCTAATCCTTACACCCTACCACACCCCACCCCCAAACTCTCAACTCCTACCTCTTCCCTAAAATAGGAATAGCACTTGTGCTTCTTTTTCTAACACAATAATTTTCTTGTGTCAAGGCCTCATCCTTCTGCTGTGACTGTGATCAAGTTTAAAAGTGATTCCAGAAAAAGCTTCTATCTCCTATGCTTGTCTTAGATGCAGGGAAACTTGAGGCAAGAAAAGGCTTCACTAATTCAGAATTTGAGACAAGTCTCAGCCAGTAAAGCAATCTCAGGCAGGGGTCAAACAGCCTCTGATCACAGGGACATTATTTCTGGGGGGAGATAATTCAGGAAGGGAGGGACCGTGAAATTTGCACCTCAAGAAGGTACTGTCACAGGAAACACATTTGATTCCTCTCTCATGGAAATGTTTCAGGATTACAGCGATGCATGCTGAGACCTCATTGCATAGGGTACTGGTGGTGTGCCAGATGATTTTCAGTGCTAAACATTTGGATATTTTTACATTTAATAGCTATGTGTATATTTTACGTGTTTTAGAAGAAAATATAACTAGCGGAGCAAATGCATGGTGTCTGATAAATGCTTAAAACTTGCCTTTTGAAAAAGTGTTTAAGAAACACAGTGATGACTTAAAGAAAAAGTGAAATAAAAGTATAGATGATGTACAGACAGGGGAAAAAATCAGTGACATCACATTTCTCAAATCCATTCTCTGATCTCTCTGCAGGTTTGAACTGATTAATTCAGGAAATGTGCAGCTGGAATTCAACTGGGTCTCAGAAGAGACTGCAAAAGCTGTCAGTTTTGCAATGCCAGATAACCAAGGTAAACACAATGGCAGGCAAAACCCAGGCTTGAACTGAATCCCCAATTAGGAGAGCACTGCTCCAGTGCCCCCCTCAGTAGCCAAGGAGAAGCAGAACAAATGCCTCATGGTGTCTGCAGAGCCAAATGGGCCTGAGAAACTCAAGAGCTGACCTCTGTCCTGCTGGAGCCTGGACCCTGGCCGTCCACTAGAACAGGACCCTGGCCGTCCACTAGAACAGCACCCTGGCCACAGAGCCCTAGGAATCTTTTTCAGGTCTTAGCCTCTGGAGAGATTACAGACCCTTGCAGAAACTAGGAACAGTTTCCCCAAGAAAATATACTCGCATACCCAATCAGATACATACAAAGCAGTTGGAAAAGGGCTCAACACTTGGTGGACAAACGCTCATTACTGTTGTTGCAGTTTTGGAAATTCACAGACCTTTTGAGTGGGCCCTTATCCATGGGCCCCCAGATTGTGAACCCCTATTTTAAAACAATGATTTCTCCAAAAATTATGCTCACAGCCCATTATTCTTTTTTTTAAATAATTTTTATTTTGTTATATTTTTCACCATACAGTACATCCCCAGTTTTTGATGCAATGTTCCATGATTCATTACTTGCGTATAACACCCAGTGCACCATGTAATACGTGCCCTCCTTAATACCCATCACCGGCCTATCCTTCATTAGTTGTGTATAACACCCAGTGCACCATGAAATACATGCCCTACCTACTACCCATCACCAGTCTATCCCATTTCCCTACCACATTCCCTTCTGAAGCCCTCAGTTTGTTTCTCATAGTCCATAGTCTATCATGCTTCATTCCCCCCTCTGATTGACCCCTGTTTCATTATCTCTTTCTTCCCCTAACGATCTTCCTAGTTCTTATGTTCCATAGATGAGAGAAATCATATGATAACTGTCTTTCTCTGCTTGACTTATTTCACTTAACATTATCTCCTCCAGTGCCGTCCATGTTGCAGCAAAAGTTCAAAATTTGTCTTTCTGATAGCTGAGTAATATACCATTATATATATGGACCACAACTTCTTAATGCAGTCATCTGTTGAAGGGCATCTCAGTTCTTTCCATGATTTAGATATTGTGGATAATGCTGCTATGAACATTGGGGTGCATATGACCGTTCTCTTCACTACTTTGGGGTATATCTTTGGGGTAAATACCCAGAAGCGCAATGGCTGGGTCATAGGGTAGCTCAATTTTTAACTTCTTAAGGGACCTCCACACTGTTTTCCAGAGTGGCTGTACCAACTTGCATTCCCACCAACTTGCATACACCAACAGCATAAGAGGGATCCTCTTTCTCCACATCCTCTCCAACATTTGTTGTTTCTTGCCTTGTCCATTTTGCCATTCTAACTGGTGTAAGGTGGTATCTCGAGGTGGTTAATGATGATAATGAGCATCCTAGTTCTCTACTTCTGATTTTAACTGAAGTGGTTTCAGTGGTTTGTTACAGGATAATATTTGTCTTTTTGACTTCTTGGTTAGTCTTCTTTTTTGGAGGGAGAGGGGAGAGAGAGAGAGCCAGTGTGAACGTATGTGTGAGCAGGGAGAGGGGCAGAGGGAGAGAGAGAATCCCAAGCAGCCTCCACACTCTCAAGCACAAAAGCCCGACAAGGGGCTCCATCTCATAACCCTGAGACGATCACGACCTGAGCCGAAATCAAGAGTTGGATGCTTAACTGATTGAACTACCAAGGTGCCTCTGGATAGTCTTCTATTTAAGGTTTTCTCCCTCTATTCCTATCTTTACTATTAGAATTTCTGTTGAGGATTTCTGCTCGAATTTCAAGTCGCTTTTAGTATATATTCATATGATCACATGGTTGTTCTTTTATCTGTTGAAATAATCATTATATTGAAATGCAACCACCTTTGCATTCCCAGATTAAATCGTTTAACGTTTGTGTTGCTGTTTTTATTTATTTAATTTTATTCTACATCCTAGTTAGTTAACACACAGTGTTATATTAGTTTCAGGTGTACAACAGAGTGATTCAACACTTTCATATATCACCTGGCCACTACACCATTGACAAGTCCATTCCTTAGTCCCCATCACCTGTTTCATCACACATCCCCTACTCCACCCCGCCTGCGTAACCATCTGCTTGTTCTCTATAGTTAAGAGTGCTGTTATTATTCTTAATGCTATACTGTCTATTTTTATTTGTTCAAAACCTTTCTGAAACCTCCTCCCACCTCATTACTTATATGTATCGGTATAAGAAATCGTATGGAAATATTACATAATAACCTGTTAACATGTGGGTTTCCCCTTTGATGGGAAGGGATGGGTGGAGAGATATTAAAATTTTCTTTGTATAACAGATTGTCTTATTATAGTAAAGAGTGTACTTTTCTAACATATAAAATCTAATGAGTTACTAAAACATCCTCATGTTTTAGTTGTGTTTTACTAACACACACTTGAGCCCTCCCATCCGTGATAATGAACCTGGCAATCACTTTTATTTCCTTCAGGTCTCTGATCAAATGTCACTTTCCCACTGCCTACTGGTTACATCCTTTATTCTCCTATCCCTGCTGATTCTTCACTAGAATACTTACTAACATCTGACATGCATATATATATATATTTTTTTTCTTTTTTGGTAGTCTGCTTTCTATTACTAGAATGTAACCACTGTGAGGGTGGGGGCCTTGGTTTATCTACAGCTTCCTCTCAGCTCATGTGAGAGTAAGCCTTGAGTCTCAAGTACAGGGGGCTCAGGAATATTTGCTGATGCATAAGTCAATAGAGAGGACGTGGATGAGCAATCTGCTCACTGTGGCACAGACTGAGAGGACCTAAGACAGCCCATCCTCCGGGAGGCCTCATTCAAGTAAGAAGATAACGTGAGGCTCTGGAAATGAACACAGCGGTCCAGACCTTCAAGGAATCTAACAAGTAGGATCTGTAGCAAGGCTTCTAAATGCTCTTAGGGTTATTAGTGGTGTGGGTTTAGAAGATAACTGATGGAAATCAGATTGAGAGATAAATGTTTCATGGCCTTTGTGAACAGTGATAGAGTACTTCTGACAGGCACCAGGAAAAAGTGTCCCACCCAAGTCCTGCCCTGAGCTCATTGCTGGGTCAGCCCTACTCCCTCGCAAGTCACACCAGCTCAAACATAAACCAACAGGGTAGCCTTACCAATGAGGAGACAACTGAAGTTGAGTGTGACTTGTTCAGATTGATGAGAGGATCGGGTGGCTTTGCCTACCAGTAGGAAAGGGACGGTGATGTTGTGTTCGGGATTAAGGAAAGTCCAGAATGCTTCTGTGATGTCCAGATGGAAAGGTGTGAACTGGAAGACAATCTAAGAAGACAGTTCGAACAGAGGGGTAAAAGGCGTTTCGTGTTTGCTTGTTCCACATGCCCTTGGAGGCTTCCTGGTGCTGGGGTTATGATGGCTGACATTGCCAGGTCACCCCTACCTTTCTAATGTCTCTGTGAAGGCATCGTAAGTGTGGCTGTTCCAGCAATATCAATGTCTGTTTGCCCTGCCCACAGGTCCTCCTGAGGGTCTACCCCCACCCACAGCCTCTGATGGCTGGGCTGCCATATTCCACACCATGTCTTTTCTTTGGCATGTAAAAATAGAGAGAATCTGAGAGAAATATGGAATTTTGGCTTTTCTCAAGAAGTTTGGGAAAACTGGCAACCCTGGGCCTACTTGTCTGTGTGTGGTCATCTGACAGGGAAGCACCAGCCAGCCAGAGCTGGGCTCAGCATTCCCTGTCATTGTCCCCCGGGCCTCTCCATTTATCTGTGGGAACTTTCCAAAGGCATATGAATTCATAATTTCTATTTCATGGATTTATTTCGCGTCTGAGGTTCTCTGCAGAACTTACAGATACAGGGCCCATAGATCTGTTTTGGCATGAATTCATGCTTCTTTAAGTCTGACCCTAGACCCTATACCACTGCGTAAATATGAGGACTGAGCTGTGGGACAGGACCCACTTTTCTGTTTTGCCCTTTGGCTTGACCAAGTAAAAACACATCTGTATCCTTTCCTGCTGTCAGCTCCTTAGGAAAAAATAAGTCTTCCTGTTATTTTATGAGTCCTGGAGTCCCTGGGCATTAGGTGTCCAGCTTCCCTTCCCTGCTTTAATAGTTTCAGGTTTTAAACTGCAAATGCTAGAGCTCTCCATATCTCCATGGTCAACCAAGAGAACTCAGGTCTGTCCTGTTCATGAGGACTGCCTGATGTCTATGCCACCTCAAGGAATATTGATTGATGCACCCTTTGGCTGTCCTCCCTCACTCTAACTATGGTCTACAGCACACTTACTATGCAGAGAGAGAGAAATGAGAGAGGGAGAGCGAGAGAGCGAGAGAATGATTAAAGTCCTGGGTCGGGTGGTCTTCATTCACACACACACACCTCAGCTTTCTTTTCCGGGTGGACGAGGCCCTTCTCTGTAAGGGCATGTGAAGGCTGGAGGGTTCTGGAGACTCTCAGATTCTTCAGAGATCCAGCAGAAGGTGTAGGTGCTAATAGTGGGGTTCAGAATTGTAAAAGTCCTGGCCAATGGGGAAGAATTGATAGCAGAGAGTGAAACGGGGGGTTGAGGAATAAGAGAAACTTTCTTATGACCTTCCTAGCACAGTCCCCTGTGGGAAGTAGATCTTGTCTGGGCATTTCATTATCATAGAAATGAAAACTGCATCTCAAATGGGGCTCCAGACTATGGCTAGAGTTCAGGACTTTGGAGTAACAATGGTGTCCAGGGTGCTTCTGTTCCAATGATCCTCTGTGGTTAAGGTGGTGGTCAGGGATTCTATGTTTCTGTCCTCCAGATTTTCCCAATGTTGATACTAAGGAGACAAAATCAGCTTCCTTACTGGAGAAGTTCTCCAAAGTCCAACCCCAGTAGTTCAAGCCTGCTTCTAGGAATTAGCCTCACCGACTTCCCTGGAATCCTTCCTCTTCCATTCTTTAGAAGGACTGACTGATAGGAACTCAACAAATGCAAACCTAGGCAACTCACCGAGACTCTTCCCTCCTATGCCCACACTGGTGAACTCAATCACCCGCGTGTTTGAGTCCAGAGCCGCACCACTAGGCCCCTGAGATCTGGGTTGTCCGATGACCGCTGATGTAGTCGGAGTGTTTCAGGTCAAAGTGGCAGAAGGGCAAGAGGCTCCGCCTTTGTTGATAGGACTGACCTTGCTCTCCAGGTGGCAGGTTGGGAATCCTGAGATCAAAAGGTTACTCTTACTTATTTTTAAATCAATCATTGCTTTCTGAGTTGGTTGGAAATGAATTATTATATCCACCAGAATGTGAGCTATGAAAGCAGAGACCGGTCTGTCCTGGTCAACAACATAATCTCAGTCCCTGAACAGTGCATGATACATGGTAGGTGTTCCGCTCGTAACTGTTGAGTAGATGAATGCATGAATGGGCTGAGGCAGTGGCGGCTGAATTCTGGCTCTTTTTCTGTATCTAAGTGTGGCCCCCGTTATCCCTCCAGCAGTGGTGACAAAATCTCCCTTGCTGTAAATTGAGCAGAGTCCTGCTCTGGGTCCTCCATAGGCATCTACCGGGTATGAACATTGACAGAGAAATCCTAAAAGAGCAGCCTGAGCTCCTCGGTGAAGGTGAACTGGATGTGGCAGATTCTTGGCCCCAGCACCACATTTAGGGGCCCAGATGTGGGAGGGGTCCCTGCGGTAGATTGCAGGGGCTCCACAAAGCTCTTATGGCTCATGTAGGTCTCGCTGCCCCATGCCAGGGTTCACACAGTTCCTCTGTAAGGTAGGTATTGTACTTGAGCTTTCCTGGGACTGGCTAGCACATCAGGGGCTTTCATTGCTAGAAGTTACTGGATTGGTCTTTCTCGAATTGGGTCTGGGCCCCCTGTTGCTCACCAAGGCATCACGCTCACCACCTCCACTAGCACCATGTACTTGGATTGTGCTCACTGTGTGCCAGGTTCTGTGTGAAGTCTGCACTTTGAATCGACTCATTTAATCTCAAAACATGGCACGCACAAGGTGGGTATTGTTATTTCCTTTCTACATGAGGAAACCAAGCCTCAGAAAAGGTACAAGAAACTTTTCCTAAGTTCCTACGTGCTCCAAGGACTGAACCCATCTGTCTGTCAGCCATCCTGTTGCTCAGTGGAATCCTCTAATGTGGCTGGGAAGGGGAAGGGGGCGGGAGGAAGAGTCTAGAGAGTGTTGGTGAGTAATACAAAGACCAGATTCTCCGTATCTTCCAAATCCTGGCCCCGCTGACTCTTTCCAAAGGGAAATGTAACAATTTTCCAAGGCTGGAAAGAATGTTGGTAGTGGTGGGACAGAAAACAGGATAGGAGATGTGAGCTTTTGTCTCGGGAGCACATCTCCTTACTGGCAGAAAAGATTGCCCTCAAAGTCTCCAACCTCCAGCGGGGAGAATTTCACTTGAGCTTGAGTCTTCCCCTACAGGCACAGTGCCTGAGGAGGGGCTCCACGGAGAAGGGCATGGAAACGTCATTCCAGTGGTTGATGGCACTGTCCAGGGTGCTGACTTGTGCAGCGTGCCCTGGCTAAGCTGGTCTTTTTGAGAGAACCGCGGGCAAACAGAGACAGCCAGTGATATTCCTTCTGCATTTGCAGTGGAGGGCAGGTGGAAGGCAGCCCACCACACGTCCTCAGGGACCTCCGTGGGGTCTGTGGGCTCACCTCTTCTAGCAGGTATACCAATTTTGGGCACTAAGGGGTAAGGAATTGGTTCATATCTCTCCTAGGAGACTCATGAAAATACTTCTGTTAATTCTCTCAAGTTTTCAAAGTTGTTTCTTTTGGCTCAAGGGGTGGGTCAAGGAGTTGTCTCCTGGTCTTCTGCCTCAAGAATAATGGGCTGTGCAATGGACCTCAAAAGAAAGCTGGGGTAGCAATTCTCATATCAGACAGATTAGATGTTAAAACTAAAGACTGTTGTTAGAGATACAGAAGGACATCTATATTATTCTTAAAGGATGTATCCAACAAGTGGATATGACAATTATAAATATCTATGCCCTCAACAGGGAGCAGCTAGATACACAAGCCAACTCTTAACCAGAATAAAAGAGACATATAGATAATAATACATTAATAGTAGGGGACCCAACACTCCACTCTCAGCAATAGACAGATCACCTAAGCAGAAAAGCAACAAAGAAACAAGAGCTTTGAATGACATACTGACCAGATGGACCTATAGATATATACAGAACACTACACCTCAGAACAACAGAATATTCATTCTTTTTGAATGCACATGGAACTTTCTCCAGAATAGACCATATACTGGGTCACAAAACAGGTCTCAACTGATACCAAAAGACTGAGATTATTCCCCGCATATTCTCAGACCACAATGCTTTGAAACTGGAACTCAATCACAAGGAAAAATTTGGAAGAAACTCAAACACTTGGAAACTAAGAACCATCCTGCTCAAGAATGATTGGGTAAACCAGGAAATTAAAAATCGTTTAAACAATTTTTGAGGCCAATGAGAATGAAAACACATCGGTCCAAAAACCTATGGGACACTGCAAAGGCAGTCCTAAGGGGAAAATACATAGCCATCCAAGCCTCACTCAAAAGAATAGAAAAATCTAAAATGCAGTTTTTATATTCTCACCTCAAGAAGCTGGAGCTGGAACAGAAGAACAGGCTTAACCCATGCACGAGAAGGCAGCTGACCAAGATTAGAGCAGAGATCAATGAATTAGAAACCAGGAGCACAGTAGAGCAGATCAACAGAACTAGAAGCTGGTTCTTTGAAAGAATAAATAAGATCGATAAGCCACTGGCCAGACTTATTCAAAAGAATAGAGAAAGGACCCAATTTAATAAAATTATGAACGAAAGGGGCGAGATCAGGACCAACACCAATGAAATAGGAAGGATCATTAGAAACTTTTATACAGCTTTATGCCAATAAATTAAACAACCTGGAAGAAACGGATGCCTTCCTGGAAACCTATAAATGACCAAGACTGAAACAGGAATAAATTGATTATTTAAACAGACCTATTAAGTATGAAGAGATTGAAGCAGTGATCAAAAACCTCCCCCAAAACAATAGTCCAGGGCCTGACGGATTCCCTGGGGAATTCTACCAAACATTCAAAGAAGAAATAATACCTATTCTCCTGAAGCTGTTTCAAAAAATAAAAACAGAAGGAAAACTAGCAAACTCATTCTATGAGGCCAGTATTACCTTGATCCCCAAAACCAGGCAAAGACCCATCAAAAGGAGAATTGCAGACCGATTTCCTGATGAATATGGATGCCAAAATTCTCAACAAGATTCTAGCTAATAGGATCCAACAGTATATTAAAAGGATTACCCAACAAGACCAAGTGGGATTCATTCCTGGGATGCAAGGGTGGTTCAACATTCCCAAATCGATCAGTGATAGATCATATCAACAAGAAAAGAGTCAAGAACCATATCTCAATTGATGCAGAAAAAGCATTTGACAAAATACAGCATCCTTTCCTGATTAAAACCCTTCAGAGTGTAGGGATAGAGGATATATTCTCAATTTCAGAAAACATCTATGAAAAGTTTCCTACAACGAATATCATTCTCAACAGAGAAAAGCTGAAAGCCTTTCCCTTAAGATCAGGAACACGACAAGGATGCCCACTCTCATTATTATTATTCAACATAGTACTATAAGTCCTTGCAACATCAATCAGACAACAAAAAGGGATAAAAGGTATCCAAACTGGCAGAGAAGAAGTCAAACTGTCTCTCTTCGCAGATGACATGATACTCTATACAGAAAACCCAAAAGACTCCACCCCCAAACTACAAGAACTTATAGAGCAATTCAGTAATGTGGCGGGATACAAAATCAATGCTCAGAAATCAGTTGCATTTCTATACACAAACAATGAGACTGAAGAAATAGAAATTAGGGAATCCATTCCATTTACAACAGCACCAAAAATCATACGTTATCTCAGAATTAACTTAACCAGATGTAAAGAATCTATATTCTAGAAACTATAAATCACTCTTGAAAGACATTGAATAAGACACAAAAAGATGGAAAGATATTCCATGCTCATGGATCGGAAGAATTAACATAGTTAAAATGTCCATGCTACCCAGAGCAATCTACACTTTCAATGCCATCCCGATCAGAATACCAATGACATTTTTCAAAGAACTGGAACAAACAGCCCTTAAATTTGTGTGGAACCAGAAAAGGCCCCGAATCGCCAAGGAACTGTTGAATAGGAAAAACAAAGCTGGGGGCATCACGTTGCCGGATGTCAAGCTGTACTACAAAGCTGTGATCACAAAGACAGCATGCTACTGGCACAAAATCAGGCACATAGACCAATGGAACAGAATAGAGAACCCAGAAATGGCCCTCGGCTTTTTGGGCAACTAATCTTTGACAAAGCAGGAAAAAACAACCAGTGGAAAAAAGACAGTCTCTTCAATAAATGGTGCTGGGAAAATTGGACAGTTACATGCAAAAGAATGAAACTTGACCAATCTCTCACACCATACACAAAGATAAACTCCAAATGGATGAAAGACCTTGATGTGAGACAGGAATCCATCAAAATCCTAGAGAAGAACATAGGCTGCAACCTGTTTGACATCGGCCACAGCAAGTTTTTTCATGACACATCTCCAAAGGCAAGAGAAACAAAAGAAAAAATGAACTTGTGGGACTACATCAAGATAAAAAGCTTTTGCACAGCCAAGGAAACAGTCAAAAAAACTAAGAGGCAGCCCACGGAATGGGAGAAGATATTTGCAAATGACACTACAGATAAAAGACTAGTATCCAAGATCTACAAAGAACTTCTCAAACTCAATACATGTGAAACAAATAATCAAATCAAAAAATGGGCAGAAGATATGAACAGACACTTTTCCAATGAAGACATACAAATGGCTAACAGACACATGAAAAAATGTTCAAAATCATTAGCCATCGGGGAAATTCAAATCAAAACCACCTCGAGATACCACCTTACACCAGTTAGAATGGCAAAATGGACAAGGCAAGAAACAACAAATGTTGGAGAGGATGTGGAGAAAGAGGATCCCTCTTATGCTGTTGGTGTATGCAAGTTGGTGGGAATGCAAGTTGGTACAGCCACTCTGGAAAACAGTGTGGAGGTCCCTTAAGAAGTTAAAAATTGAGCTACCCTATGATCCAGCAATTGCACTACTGGGTATTTACCCCAAAGATACAAACATAGTGAAGAGAAGGGCCATATGCACCCCAGTGTTCATAGCAGCATTGTCCACAATAGCTCAATTGTGGAAGGACCTGAGATGCCCTTCAGCAGTTGACTGGATTAAGAAGATGTGGTCCATATATACAATGGAATATTACTCAGCCATCAGAAAGAACGATTACACAACATTTGCAGCAACATGGACAGGACTGGAGGAGATTATGCTAAGTGAAATAAGTCAAGCAGAGAAAGACAATTATCATATGGTTTCACTCATTTATGGAATATAAGAAATAGGAAGATCGGTAGGAGAAGGAAGGGAAGAATGAAGGGGGGTAAACAGAAAGGGGAATGAATCATGAGCGACTGTGGACTCTGGGAAACAAACT
>NW_024424341.1:27654614-27678472 GCF_017311325.1 Ursus maritimus
CATGCTGTCTTTGTGATCACAGCTTTGTAGTACAGCTTGACATCCGGCAACGTGATGCCCCCAGCTTTGTTTTTCCTATTCAACAGTTCCTTGGCGATTCGGGGCCTTTTCTGGTTCCACACAAATTTAAGGGCTGTTTGTTCCAGTTCTTTGAAAAATGTCATTGGTATTCTGATCGGGATGGCATTGAAAGTGTAGATTGCTCTGGGTAGCATGGACATTTTAACTATGTTAATTCTTCCGATCCATGAGCATGGAATATCTTTCCATCTTTTTGTGTCTTATTCAATGTCTTTCAAGAGTGATTTATAGTTTCTAGAATATAGATTCTTTACATCTGGTTAAGTTAATTCTGAGATAACGTATGATTTTTGGTGCTGTTGTAAATGGAATGGATTCCCTAATTTCTATTTCTTCAGTCTCATTGTTTGTGTATAGAAATGCAACTGATTTCTGAGCATTGATTTTGTATCCCGCCACATTACTGAATTGCTCTATAAGTTCTTGTAGTTTGGGGGTGGAGTCTTTTGGGTTTTCTGTATAGAGTATCATGTCATCTGCGAAGAGAGACAGTTTGACTTCTTCTCTGCCAGTTTGGATACCTTTTATCCCTTTTTGTTGTCTGATTGATGTTGCAAGGACTTATAGTACTATGTTGAATAATAATGGCGAGAGTGGGCATCCTTGTCGTGTTCCTGATCTTAAGGGAAAGGCTTTCAGCTTTTCTCTGTTGAGAATGATATTCGTTGTAGGCTTTTCATAGATGGTTTTTCTGAAATTGAGGAATATATCCTCTATCCCTACACTCTGAAGGGTTTTAATCAGGAAAGGATGCTGTATTTTGTCAAATGCTTTTTCTGCATCAATTGAGAGGACATATGGTTCTTGACTCTTTTCTTGTTGATATGATCTATCACACTGATCGATTTGGGAATGTTGAACCACCCTTGCATCCCAGGAATGAATCCCACTTGGTCTTGTTGGGTAATCCTTTTAATATACTGTTGGATCCTATTAGCTAGAATCTTGTTGAGAATTTTGGCATCCATATTCATCAGGGAAATCGGTCTGCAATTCTCCTTTTTGATGGGGTCTTTGCCTGGTTTGGGGATCAAGGTAATACTGGCCTCATAGAATGAGTTTGCTAGTTTTCCTTCTGTTTTTATTTTTTGAAACAGCTTCAGGAGAATAGGTATTATTTCTTCTTTGAATGTTTGGTAGAATTCCCCAGGGAATCCGTCAGGCCCTGGACTATTGTTTTGGGGGAGGTTTTTGATCACTGCTTCAATCTCTTCATACTTAATAGGTCTGTTTAAATAATCAATTTATTCCTGTTTCAGTCTTGGTCATTTATAGGTTTCCAGGAAGGCATCCGTTTCTTCCAGGTTGTTTAATTTATTGGCATAAAGCTGTATAAAAGTTTCTAATGATCCTTCCTATTTCATTGGTGTTGGTCCTGATCTCGCCCCTTTCGTTCATAATTTTATTAAATTGGGTCCTTTCTCTATTCTTTTGAATAAGTCTGGCCAGTGGCTTATCGATCTTATTTATTCTTTCAAAGAACCAGCTTCTAGTTCTGTTGATCTGCTCTACTGTGCTCCTGGTTTCTAATTCATTGATCTCTGCTCTAATCTTGGTCAGCTGCCTTCTCGTGCATGGGTTAAGCCTGTTCTTCTGTTCCAGCTCCAGCTTCTTGAGGTGAGAATATAAAAACTGCATTTTAGATTTTTCTATTCTTTTGAGTGAGGCTTGGATGGCTATGTATTTTCCCCTTAGGACTGCCTTTGCAGTGTCCCATAGGTTTTGGACCGATGTGTTTTCATTCTCATTGGCCTCCAAAAATTGTTTAAACTGATTTTTAATTTCCTGGTTTACCCAATCATTCTTGAGCAGGATGGTTCTTAGTTTCCAAGTGTTTGAGTTTCTTCCAAATTTTTCCTTGTGATTGAGTTCCAGTTTCAAAGCATTGTGGTCTGAGAATATGCGGGGAATAATCTCAGTCTTTTGGTATCAGTTGAGACCTGTTTTGTGACCCAGTATATGGTCTATTCTGGAGAAAGTTCCATGTGCATTCAAAAAGAATGAATATTCTGTTGTTCTGAGGTGTAGTGTTCTGTATATATCTATGAGGTCCATCTGGTCCAGTATGTCATTCAAAGCTCTTGTTTCTTTGTTGCTTTTCTGCTTAGGTGATCTGTCTATTGCTGAGAGTGGAGTGTTGAGGTCCCCTACTATTAATGTATTATTATCTATATGTCTCTTTATTCTGGTTAAGAGTTGGCTTGTGTATCTAGCTGCTCCCCTGTTGGGGGCATAGATATTTATAATTGTCATATCCACTTGTTGGATACATCCTTTAAGAATAATATAGTGTCCTTCTGTATCTCTAACAACAGTCTTTAGTTTAACATCTAATCTGTCTGATATGAGAATTGCTACCCCAGCTTTCTTTTGAGGTCCATTGCACAGCCCATTATTCTTGAGGCAGAAGACCAGGAGACAACTCCTTGACCCACCCCCTTGAGCCAAAAAGAAACAACTTTGAAAACTTGAGAGAATTAACAGAAGTATTTTCATGAGTCTCCTAGGAGAGATATGAACCAATTCCTTACCCCTTAGTGCCCAAAATTGAGTATACCTGCTAGAAGAGGTGAGCCCACAGACCCCACGGAGGGTCCCTGAGGACGTGTGAGTGGGCTGCCTTCCACCTGCCCTCCCACTGCAAATGCAGAAGGAATATCACTGGCTGTCTCTGTTTGCCCGCAGGTTCCTCTCAAAAAGACCAACTTAGCCAGGGCACGCTGCACACAGTCAGCACCCTGGACAGTGCCATCAACCACTGGAATGACGTTTCCCTGCCACCCTTCTCCGTGGAGCCCTCCTCAGGCACTGTGCCTGTGGGGAAGACTCAGAAGCTCAAAGTGAAATTCTCCCCGCTGGAGGTTGGAGACTTTGAGGGCAATCTTTTCTGCCAGTAAGGAGATGTGCTCCCCGGAACAAAGCTCCACATCTCCTATCCTGTTTTCTGTCCCACCACTACCAACATTCTTTCCAGCCTTGGAAAATTGTTACATTTCCCTTTGGAAAGAGTCAACGGGGCCAGGATTTGGAAGATACGGAGAATCTGGTCTTTTGTATTACTCACCAACACTCTCTAGACTCTTCCTCCCGCCCCCTTCCCCCTTCCCAGCCACATAGAGGATTCCACTGAGCAACAGGATGGCTGACAGACAGATGGGTTCCAGTCCTTGGGCACGTAGGAACTTAGGAAAAGTTTCTTGTACCTTTTCTGAGGCTTGGTTTCCTCATGTAGAAAGGAAATAACAATACCCACCTTGTGCAGTTGCCATGAACATTAAATGAGTCGATTCAAGTGCAGACTTCACACAGAACCTGGCACACAGTGAGCACAATCCACGTACATGGTGCTAGTGGAGGTGGTAGACGTGATGCCTTGGTGAGCAACAGGGGGGGCCCAGACCCAATTCGAGAAAAGCCAATCCAGTAACTTCTAGCAATGAAAGCCCCTGATGTGCTAGCCAGTCCCAGGAAAGCTCCAAGTACAATACCTACCTTACAGAGGAACTGTGTGAACCCTGGCATGGGGCAGCGAGACCTACATGAGCCATAAGAGCTTTGTGGAGCCCCTGCAATCTACCGCAGGGACCCCTCCCACATCTGGGCCCCTAAATGTGGTGCTGGGGCCAAGTCTGCTCACATCCAGTTCACCTTCACCGAGGAGCTCAGGCTGCTCTTTTAGGATTTCTCTGTCAATGTTCATACCCCGGTAGATGCCTATGGAGGACCCAGAGCAGGACTCTGCTCAATTTACAGCAGGGAGATTTTGTCACCACTGCTGGAGGGATAACTTGGGGCCACACTTAGATACAGAAAAAGAGCCAGAATTCAGCCGCCACTGCCTCAGCCCATTCATGCATTCATCTACTCAACAGTTACGGAACGAACACCTACCATGTATCATGCACTGTTCAGGGACTGAGATTATGTTGTTGACCAGGACAGACCCGGTCTCTGCTTTCATGGAGCTCACATTCTGGTGGATATAATAATTCATTTCCAACCAACTCAGAAAGCAATGATTGATTTAAAAATAAGTAAGAGTAACCTTTTCGTCTCAGGATTCCCAACCTGCCACCTGGAGAGCAAGGTCCAGTCCTATCAACAAAAGGGCGGAGCCTCTTGCCCTTCTGCCACTTTGACCTGAAACACTCCGACTACATCAGCGGTCATCGGCGCAACCCAGATCTCCGAGGGCCTAGTGGTGCGGCTCTGGACTCAAACACGCGGGTGATTGAGTTCACCAGTGTGGGCATAGGAGGGAAGAGTCTCCGGTGAGTTGCCTAGGTTTGCATTTGTTGAGTTCCTATCAGTCAGTCCTTCTAAAGAATGGAGAGGAAGGATTCAGGGAAGTCGGTGAGGCTAATTCCTAGAAGCAGGCTTGAACTACTGGGGTTGGACTTTGGAGAACTTCTCCAGTAAGGAAGCTGGATTTTGTCTCCTTAGTATCAACATTGGGGAAAATCTGGAGGACAGAAACATAGAATCCCTGACCACCACCTTAACCACAGAGGATCATTGGAACAGAAGCACCCTGGACACCATTGTTACTCCAAAGTCCTGAACTCTAGCCATAGTCTGGAGCCCCATTTGAGATGCAGTTTTCATTTCTATGATAATGAAATGCCCAGACAAGATCTACTTCCCACAGAGGGGGACTGTGCTAGGGAAGGTCATAAGAAAGTTTCTCTTATTCCTCAACCCCCCGTTTCACTCTCTGCTATCAATTCTTCCCCATTGGCCAGGACTTTTACAATTCTGAACCCCACTAATAGCACCTACACCTTCTGCTGGATCTCTGAAGAATCTGAGAGTCTCCAGAACCCTCCAGCCTTCACATGCCTTACAGAGAAGGGCCTCGTCCACCCGGAAAAGAAAGCTGAGGTGTGTGTGTGAATGAAGACCACCCGACCCAGGACTTTAATCATTCTCTCGCTCTCTCGCTCTCTCACTCTCTCGCTTTCTCTCTCTCTGCATAGTAAGTGTGCTGTAGACCATAGTTAGAGTGAGGGAGGACAGCCCAAGGGTGCATCAATCAATATTCCTTGAGTGGCATAGACATCAGGCAGTCCTCATGAACAGGACAGACCTGAGTTCTCTTGGTTGACCATGGAGATATGGAGAGCTCTAGCATTTGCAGTTTTAAAACCTGAAACTATTAAAGCAGGGAAGGGAAGCTGGACACTAATGCCCAGGGACTCCAGGACTCATAAAATAACAGGAAGACTTATTTTTTTTTTCCTAAGGAGCTGACAGCAGGAAAAGGATACAGATGTGTTTTTACTTGGTCAAGCCAAAGGGCAAAACAGAAAAGTGGGTCCTGTCCCACAGCTCAGTCCTCATATTTACGCAGTGGTATAGGGTCTAGGGTCAGACTTAAAGAAGCATGAATTCATGCCAAAACAGATCTATGGGCCCTGTATCTGTAAGTTCTGCAGAGAACCTCAGACGCAGAAATAAATCCATGAAATAGAAATTATGAATTCATATGCCTTTGGAAAGTTCCCACAGATAAATGGAGAAGGCCCAGGGGACAATGACAGGGAATGCTGAGCCCAGCTCTGGCTGGCTGAGTGCTTCCCTGTCAGATGACCACACACAGACAAGTAGGCCCAGGGTTGCCAGTTTTCCCAAACTTCTTGAGAAAAGCCAAAATTCCATATTTCTCTCAGATTCTCTCTATTTTTACATGCCAAAGAAAGACATGGTGTGGAATATGGCAGCCCAGCCATCAGAGGCTGTGGGTGGGGTAGACCCTCTCAGGAGGACCTGTGGGCAGGGCAAACAGACATTGATATTGCTGGAACAGCCACACTTACGTGCCTTCACAGAGACATTAGAAAGGTAGGGGTGACCTGGCAATGTCAGCCATCATAACCCCAGCACCAGGAAGCCTCCAAGGGCATGTGGAACAAGCAAACAGAAACGCCTTTTACCCCTCTGTTCCGAACTGTCTTCTTAGATTGTCTTCCAGTTCACACCTTTCCATCTGGACATCACAGAAGCATTCTGGACTTTCTTAATCCCCGAACACAACATCACCGTCCCTTTCCTACTGGTAGGCAAAGCCACCGATCCTCTCATCAATCTGAACAAGTCACACCTCAACTTCAGTTGTCTCCTCATTGGTAAGGCTACCCTGTTGGTTTATGTTTGAGCTGGTGTGACTTGCGAGGGAGGGGAGTAGGGCTGACCCAGCAATGAGCTCCAGGAGCAGACTTGGGTGGGACACTTTTCCTGGTGCCTGTCAGAAGTACTCTATCACTGTTCACAAAGCCATGAAACATTTATCTCTCAATCTGATTTCCATCAGTTATCTTCTAAACCCACACACTAATAACCTAAGAGCATTTAGAAGCCTTGCTACAGATCCTACTTGTTAGATTCCTTGAAGGTCTGGACTGACTGTGTTCATTTCCAGAGCCTCACGTTATCCCTGTCTTACTTGAATGGGCCTCCGGAGGATGGGCTGTATTCGTTTGCCTCTCAGTCTGTGCCACAGTGAGCAGATTGCTCTGCCGTCCTCTCATATACTTATGCAGCTCAGCAAATATTCCTGAGCCCCCTGTATGACTCAGGCACTCTCTGTGAGCTGAGAAAGCTGTAGATAAAGCCAAAGGCCCCACCCTCACAGTGGTTACATTCTAGTAATAGAAAGCAGACTACCAAAAAAGAAAAAAAAAATATATATATATATAGCATGTCAGATGTTAGTAAGTATTCTAGTGAAGAATAAAGCAGGATAGGGAGAATAAAGGATGCCAGTAGGCAGTGGGAAAGTGACATTTGATCAGAGACCTGAAGGAAATAAAGGAAGTGATTGCCAGGTTCCTTATCACACGGATGGGGGGGGGGGGCTGCGTGTGTGTTGTAAAACACAACTAAAGCCAGAGGATGTTTTAGTAACTCATTAGATTTTATATTTAGAAAAGTAACACTCTTTATAATAAGACAATCTGTTATACAAGGAAAATTTTAATATCTCTCCACCCATCCTTCCCATCAAAGGAAACCCATGTTAACAGGTTATTATGTAATATTTCCATACATTTCTTATACCGATACATATAAATAGGTGGGAGGAGGTTTCAGAAGGTTTTGAACAAATAAATGGACAGTATAGCATAAGAATAATAACAGCACTCTTAACTATAGAGAACAAGCAGATGGTTACCAGAGCGGGGTGGGTAGGGGGATGGTGATGAAACAGGTGATGGGGACTAAGGAATGGACTTGTCGTGGTGAGCGCCAGGTGATATATGAAAGTGTTGAATCACTCTGTTGTACACCTGAAACTAATATAACACTGTGTGTTAACTAACTAGAATTAGAATAAAATTAAATAAATAAAAACAGCAACAGCAAGACAAACAGAATTTAATCTGGGAATGCAAGGGTGGTGCATTTCAATATAATGATTATTTCAACAGATAAAAGAACAACCATGTGATCATATGAATATATACTAAAAAGCCTTTGCTAAAATTCAGCAGAAATCCTCAACAGAAATTCTAATAGTAAGATAGGAATAGAGGGAAAACCTTAAATAGAGAAGACTATCCAGGGGCACCTTGGTAGTTCAATCAGTTAAGCATCCAACTCTTGATTTCGGCTCAGGTCGTGATCTCAGGGTTATGAGATGGAGCCCCTTGTCGGGCTTTGTGCTGAGTGTGGAGGCTGCTTGGGATTCTCTCTCTCCCTCTGCCCCTCTCCCCTGCTCACACATACGTTCACACTGGCTCTCTCTCTCTCCCTCTCCCTCAAAAAAAAGAAGACTAACCAAAATCAAAAGACAAATATTATCCTGTAACAAACCACTGAAACCACTTCAGTTAAAATCAGGAATTAGGCAAGGATGCTCATTATCATCATTATTATTGAATGCTTTCTTGGTGATTTTAGCAAATACAATAAAATAAGAAAATTCAATAATTGGCATAAACATTAGGGGAAAAGAGACAAAACTATCTCATTTGCTGTTGTTGGTGACTTCATACATAGAAAACCTCAAGAGGCTCTAGAGAAAAGCAAAACAAACCACTAGAATCAACAAGATAATTTAGTAAGTGGCTGGATGTAAGACAATTATGTAAAAATCAATAGTTTTTCTTTCTTTTAGCAATAAGCACCTAGAAACAGAAACAAAAAATCCATTCAATATTGACAAAACCTATGTAATATCTAGGATAAATGTAACAAGAAAAGCACAGGACCTATATGAAGAAAACTACAAAATCTTATTAAAATGCCCCCAAACAAGATGTGAACATATACCAGTTCTCTCAAGATTAAATGCAAATTTAATCAAGTTCCAATTAAAATCGCAGCTGGTGTTGCCAGATAAAACACAGGATGCATAGTCAAATTTGAATTTCAGATAACAATGAGTAATTTTTTAGTATTAGCGTGTCAGTAGAAGTATGTTTCATGCAATATTTGGGACATACTTATACTAAAAATATATATATATTTCCTAAATCTGGTAACTTTAATCCCAAAAGGATGGGGGGTGGGGGGACAATTGGATAAAATGATCCTAAAGTATATGTAAAAAAAAAACAAATGCTCTGCAGTAATCAAGGGAAGTAAGAAAAAGCAAAATAATGACAGATGTATTCGGGCCCCATTGGGACTCTGATGACATACCTGAGCTCTGATTCAAAAGAGTTTAATGCAGGGACTATTTACAAAGATATGGGCAGAGTTAGGGGGCCTACCAGGGAGGGTAAAGCCCTCATTAACAAAAAGCATTAGTTGCAAAGGAACAAGGAGAGAAAATAATGTCATCAGAATCACCTGAGGCATGTGTGACCAAGGCAGAAGCCACCTAGCCAGAGCATGCAATTGATGGAATAAAATTCTGGAAGGAAGACAGGAATCTCTCCAGGGGAAGAAGGTCACTTATAGAGCAGCCGGAAGGAAGAGGTAGTCAAAGACTGAAGAGCTTGGGAAGAGAGAGAAAAGAAGTTGAAGAGTTTTTTTAAGAAGCTTTCCTCTTGCCTGAGGAGCAGTATCTGCTGAGATACTTGAGAAGCAGGCATGAGGCCTTCACTGAGAGCCAGTGTTTCTGTCTTAGGCAGAGAAGCCAGGGAGACCGTGCAGATCATCAACAAGGAGGAGCAGGGGTTCCATTTTGCCTTCCAGGACAACTCACGATATTCTGAAGGTTTCGGCAACAGCCTGGTGATATGTCCCATGGAAGGCTGGATCCCACCATTGTCCAGGTAAAGAAAGAGTCCCCCACGACTGCACCTTCCCAGTAGAGCAGGGCTTCTAGATCTGCTAGCTAGGAGAATCTGTTTCCCTCAGAGTGCGCTGTATCAAGTGTCTTCCAACTCTAAAATTTATATCAACAATCCCATCCCTACCCTACTTATTTCCCATTGTCCATTTTCCTGATAAATTGTAGAGCACTGAGAACTTTAGACCTTCTTCTCGATATTTCCTCTGATGTTTATATTCTTTTCCCTGCTATCAATTGTATTTGTGAATTCATAAAGCAGTGTCTCACCATGTCTGGCAAATCTTCAAAACACACCATAATTTGGAATGACAATCTTTTTCCTCAGAATGCGTGTGATGAACCATCAGGCTCATATTCTTTAGCAGATTATAGCAGGTTGGCCTTGTCGGCTAATTGGCTGTCTTCTTCCCCATCCAGGTTCCCAGTTGATATTTTCTTCACACCAAAGCAGGAAGGAGATGTGAACTTTAATTTGATCTGCAATGTGAAAAAGAAAGCCCACCCTCTGACCTTAAATGTCAAGGCTGAGGGATACACTATGAATGCAGAGGTCAAATGCAAGGACAGGACCGGCTTGATCACTCTCCTGACTCCCAAAGAGACTAACAATATCAACTTCTATGAGGTAGGAGTGTGAGAGAGCCTTGATTCATTCTCTCTCTAGTCTCTCTCTTTCTCTCTCTCTCTCTCTCTCCCACCCTCCCTCCCTCTCCACATTAGCTGGGAAAGGCAGTATGAGTGAATGTTACCTGAATCTCTCTGTTTCAAATGCCAGGGAAACTGGGAGAACAGAAACATGCCAGAAGCATCTGCATCCTCAGAATGCATATAGTTTTAATGTGAAAACTTACTTTATTTTTCAGGGGGTGGCAAGATGGTAGGGAAGGGAAGAATACTTGTATTAAACATACAGGAAGGATGTTTGTCTACCAAGGGAGGTCTAAAAATTAAATTGCCATCTTACTCACATATGAGGGTCCCCTAACACTTAGTAGCTCTTGCAGGAATATCTGACTACATTTAGCCCATGATAGTCAACTCACTAACATCATCTGTCATCCCTGTTTCCCAAAGGATATTTTTCCCCATCATGTTACATATCCTAACCCCAGAGAAGGGAACCATGATTTGCATTCCATCAACATACTACTCTCTGTTCTCTCAGGTAGAGTTGAACGAATGTGTTCAGTGTGAACTCAGCTTTATCAACACGGGGAAGTTCAACTTCAGCTTCCAGGCAGAGCTATCTGGCCCCAAAGCCCTGCTGTCATACTTGGAATTTTCACCCATTAATGGCAGTGTGGATGTGGGGCAGAGTGCACATGCCATCTTGTCTTTCCAACCATTTAAGAAGTGTGTCTTGAAGGGCGTGGAACTCAGAATCAAGGTGAGACCATTTAACATTGGCCATGAAAGCACTAACAGCACTCTGTCTTGAGAGGTTAATTCTCCTGTATGTTCCTTGTCTTCTCCACCCTGCCAGAAGCTCCTAGAGAGTGGTCGTGTTGGAGACAGTCTCACAGTCTCTCGTATAAAGGCCTCATCTACAGTTGAGGTGCCCAGTGGATAAGTGTCCATTGAAAAGCAGTTGACCATCCATGCACTGGAATCCTATGCAGCTATTAAAATAAATAAGGGAGATGGATGGCAGGTGGAGAGGAAGCAAGAGAGGCAAAATATGTATAACATTTTCCAAGATAAGTTATTGAATGAAAAACCAAGTAATTATTATGTCCGCAGGAATGGCAGAGAAGGACCTTAGAAGAGCTGCTCTTCCATAGTGATGAGAACACTGGCAAAAACTAGCAAAAGCAGCTTTTTCAGAACTCTTGAAATTAACCAAAGGCTAGCAACAATCCTAGGATCATTTACTCAAGACAAATGGCTGAATTGTGTGTATATGCCTCATTACCTTTATTTATCTGTCAATGAACATTTAGGTTGTTTTCACATCTTGACTACCGTGAATAGTGCTACACTGAACATGAGAGTTTAATATCTCTTCAAGATCCTGATTTCAATTCCTTTGGATACCAAAGCCAAACAAAGACACCACAAGAAAAGAAAACTACAGGCAATATCCCTGATAAATATAGGTACAAATATCCTCAACAAAATGCCAGTAAATCAAATCCAACAATACATTGAAAGGATCATACACTACAATCAAGTGGGTCTTTTCTCTCGGAGGCCAGGATGGTTCAATTTACAAAAATCAATTAATGAGATATCTGACATTAACAGAACAAAGGATAAAAATCACATGATCATCTCAATAGAAGTGGGAAAAGGCATTTGACAAAATTTGTGACAAAAACTCTCAACAAAGTAGGATTAGAAGGAAAGTACCCCAACATAATAAAGGTCATATATGAAAAGCTCACAGCTAACATCATACTCATCAGTGAAAAGCTAAGAGCTTTTCCTTTAAGATCAGGAACAAGGCAAGGATGCCCACTCTCACCACTTCTGGAAGTCCTAGGCAGAGCAGTTAGACAAGAAAAAGAGAAAAGGTATCCAAATTGGAAAGGAAAAAGTAAAATTGTCCCTGTGTGCAGACAGCATGATCTTATATAGAGAAAATCCAAAAGATTCCATTAAAAAATCTGTTAGAATTGGGGTGCCTGGGTGGCTCAGTCACTTAAGCCTTCATCTCAGGTCATGATCTCAAGGTCCTGGGATTGAGCCCTGCATCAGGCTTCCTGCTCAGTGGGGAGCCTGCTTCTCCCTTTCCCTCTCCCTCTGCCTCCTGCTCCCCCTACTCATGCTCTATCAAATAAATAAATAAAATCTTTAAATTTAAAAAAATCTGTTAGAAGTAATAAAATAATTCAGTAAAGTTGCAGAACACAATGTCAACAAACCAAAAATCGGTTGCTTGTCTACACACTAACAAGAAACTATCTGAAAAGAAAATTAGGCAAATAATCTCATTTACAATATCACTTAGAAAAGGATTCAGTTCTCAGAAATAAACTTAACTAAGGTGGTGAAAGACATATATTGAAAACTACAAAACACTGATGAAAGAAATTAAAGACACAAACAGATGGAAAGACATCCTGCGTTCGTGGATGGAAAGCCTTAAGACTGTTGAAATTTCCATACTACCCACAGCCATCTATAGATTCACTGCTATCCCTATCAAAATCCCAATGGAATTTTTTTTTTTACAAATACAGAAAAACAGTTCTATGATTCATACAAAACCACGAAAGACCGCAAATAGCCGAATCAACCCTGAGAAAGAACAAGGCTAGAGACATCACACATCCTGATTTCAAAGTATATTACAAAGCTACCATCATCAAAATCGTATAGTACCAGCATCAAGACAGACACATAGACCAATGGAACAGAATACGGAGCCAGAAATAAATGCACACATTTACGGCCAACTGATTTTTGACAAGGGTTCCAAGTATACACAATGGGTAAGGAGAGTCTCTTCAACGAATGGTGCTGGGAAAACTGGATATCCATATGCAAAAGAATGAAATTGAGCCTTTCACACCATGTCACCCAAAAGTCAGCTGCAAATGGATTAAAGACTTAAACGTAATACCTGAAACTATAAAGTTCCTAGAAGACAACACTGGGGGAAAGTTCCATGACCTTGGTTTGGCAGTGACCTCATGGATATGAAACTAAGTGCACAGGCAACAAAAACAAAAGTAAAGAAGCAGGACCATGTCAAACTCAGAAGCTTCTGCACAGCAAAAGCAACAATCAACAGAGTGAAGAGACATGGTCTTTATTCATATCCTTGCGGAGAAGGCCACTGACAGAGAACCAGGGGGTACAACAATTGGAACCCAAGGTCAGTTGCTGGCCAGCCCATGATTTAGATGGACATGAAGTCATAGTACAGTCTAAAAAAAATTTTTTTTTTTCAATCAGAAGAAACAAAACTATGAAACTCCTAGCCTGGAACTCCAGGGCAATGTTGCAGCCATCTTCCCTGCGAAGTGCCAGGCATGCCGCCTCAGAAGGAGCCCATCCCTTTTGAGAACCATCCTTTTCAGAACTTTTGTGTCTTACGGCAAAAAGAAACATCACACACATCATAGTACCTTCCTGCTCTAATTGGCAGAAGAGTGGAAGATGGCAATTTTAATCCTTCCCAGGGAATCAGTCACAAAATATAAAGACTTTATAGTAAGCCTTAAGTAAGAAACTGTTTTTCAATTTATGAAGTTGTTTATGAAGACTTATACCAATTGTTATAATGTTTATTTTAATGTATTTAGGATGAATAGTGGATATTTTATTTTAAATCAATTACCAACTTACAAAATTTCATATTATAAAAAGTCTCTGAAGAGCAAATTAAACTCATGTCCCAACAGGCACATGTGTCATCTTGCTGAGAATCCAGGTATGACCCATACTGTTTATATCTTTCCACTCTTTCACCCTTGACATAGAGGCCTTTGACCTCATTCTTATCCTTTCCTGGTCACAAGGCAACCATCTGCCCTGCAGCCCTAGGTCTGCATTCAAAGTGGAAATAAGAGGAAAGAGGCTGAAGGCAAAACAAACAAAAAACCAACAACCAACCAACCAAACGTTCCCAGCAAGACTGCCTCTGTATTCAAAACAGGACACCCTCTTGTCCTCTTCTGTTTATATCCTGATGACCAGAACTATGTCTGAGTGTCAAGGAAGGATAGGAACTCAAGCGTTTTCACCCAGGCACACTGGCAACTAAGCAGAGTCCTGCTAATAGGGAACCCCTGGGAAGCAGCCAGCGGGGGGGGGGGGGGGGGGGGGGGCAATGTCTGCCATGCCTTTGCCTTCTCCCCAAATCATCACCGTGGGAGCCAATGTAAGGTCCGATTGCAGAGTATCCCACTTTGCTTTCCTCAAGTAAACGAACTTCTAACCTGTGAATCAGACCCTCTGCCCATGGAGTCCTGGCACCTGTATTTTTGTCTTTTTTTTTGAAAAGCGCCAACTGCTTTCCTCCTTCACCTGAGGACTTGAGGAGCCCTTTGCTCACACTTCTAATCAGGCTCTGCCATTCCGTCCCCACAGATCAGCCACGGCCCGACATTTCTGTGCGGCATCTCTGGCATTGCTGTGAGCCCAGCCGTTCATTTCTCCTTCACCAGCTACAACTTTGGGACCTGCTTCATCTACCAAGCTGGGATGCCCCCATACAAGCAAACCCTGCTTGTCACCAACAAGGAAGAAACGTCTATGAGGTAAGCAGACTTCCCACTTCCAGACGAGTCTCTAGCTCCTTGTGGGTCCTCCAGGTGAGGTCCTGCCAAAACAGAAGAAGAAAGATTATGGGAAAGAGTCAAACACAGCCAGGCACGAATCCGGAGACTCCTTTCCCCACCACTAATACTTGGGTAGCCGTGAGCTACTCTTCTGAAAATCTTAAAATGAGGAGGGCAGTGCCAGATGATCTGATAAGAGCTTCGGTGGCTTCCATTTATTTTCTCCACATAACAGATGTGGAAACCAAGGTCTGAAGAGTTAAAGAGTGTATTTCTCAGGCCATTACTTTGTAGTAAATAACAGATCTATACCGAGCTTAAGTCTTCCGATTAATCCAGCCTCTCTGCACCATCCCTGTGTAGAATGTTTCAGTACAGGTTTCTGGGCCTTATTCCAGACCTATTGAAACAGGATTTCCAGAGACTAGCCCAGAGACCTGTGTTTCCTCAAAGCTCTCTAGGTTAGTACTATGTAATAGAACTTTCCGGGATGGTGGAACCATTACCTATCTGTGCTGTCCAATATGGCAGCCTATAACTACTATTGCTGCAGAACACATAACTTGTGCCTGGTGCAACTGAGGGACTGAACTCTTAATTTTTTAAATTTTAATTCATTTGAATTTGAATTTGGGTAGCCACATGGGTCTAGTGGCTACCGTACTGGATAGCACAGGCCTAAGTTCGAAGCCCAGCTCTTCCCTAGCTGTGCGACCTTGGACACGTGTTCTCAACTCTCCTCGCCTGGAGATGGCGGATAATAATAGCACCTCCCCTACAGCGCTAGTAGGAGGATTAAATTAGTTCCCCAGAGAGAGTCCTGAGAACAGTGCCTGGAATGTAGGAAATGCTCAGTTATGGTTATCTGCTGCTGCCGCTGGGATCATGATGGCTATCATCCTGACGGGCAAGTTACCAGAGTGTCATGTGATGCTTGAAATGCTAATTAAAAATCATACCTACCTGCGCTCTTACCTGCATGATTTAATTCAATCAGAGTCCTACGCAAAGGCGTTAAGTTCTCCTTCTCTAAATACCTGGCAGACAGACAAGGAAGTGTTGTAGTAGAGAGGTCTCATGCCTTCCTACCCACAGGTGGAATAGAGTAGATGTGGTCTTCGAAGATGCCGTGTAGTTGGGCGATTAGGGATAACGAGAACAGCTCACCTTTGTGGAATGTTTCCTCTGTGCCCCGCTTAGTGACCAACTCAGTTGCTCTATTCCATTTAATGCTCACAACAGCCTTATGAGGTAGCTATCACTATCCCAGCTTTACAGATAAGGCAACAGAGGCCCAAAGGGGCCAAGTAACTTTTCTCAGGTCTCCTGGCTGATTAGCGATTAGAGCCCAGATCCAAACTCCTGTCTGTCTGACTCAGAGCACATACTCCTCTCCTCTGCGCTTTGCCACCCAGTTACTTAGGAAGCACTTCCCCTTCTTCCTCCTCTTCCTCCTCCTCCTCCTTCTCCTTAGAGAGAGAGAGAGAGAGAGAGAGAGAGAGAGGGCCTGCAGGGCAGGTGTGGGAGGCTCAGAGGGAAAGGGAGAGAGAATCTTTTTTTGAGAGAGAGAGAGAGAGAGAGATGAGAGAGCACACACAGAGGTAGAAGCAGGCTCCCCAGTGAGCAGGGAGCCCGATGCAGGACTCGATCCCAGGGCTTTGGGATCATGATCTGAGCTGAAGGCAGATGCTTAACGACTGAGCCACCCAGGCACCCCAGGAAGAGAGAATCTTAAGCAGGCCCTATGCCCATCACAGAGCCCAATGCAGGGTTCCATTTCACAACCCTGAGATTATGACCCAAGCTGAAATCAAGAGGCAGATAGTTGACTACTTAGCCACCCAGGTGCCCCAGGAAGTATTTCCTTCTTATGAGAGGGTACAAAGCCATGAGCTGCATTTTCCAGAAAGAGAGGACAAATAGGATGCAAAGAGCATCGAGCAAAGGGCCATGGCACTTTTGAGTTTGAGGCCCATTTCTGCCAGGATCTCAGGGTGTGATTTGGGGTAAGTACCTTGATTATTTCAGAGGGGGTGTGGGCTGGACCACTGCTGAGGTCCCTTCCATCCTGTGACTCCAGGGCAGCAGGGCAGGAAAGCCATCAGTACCCAGCTCAGAGAGACAAGGGGACAGAATCGGTCTTTCTGGGTGACTTAAACGTGTTCACTGACCTCCAGGAGCTCTAACATCCACACCTTCCTCCTGATTTCCTATAGCTTAGACTGTCTGTACACCAATACCACGTACCTCGAGGTGAACTTCCGTGTCGATGTGATAAAGCCGGGAAAGACACTGGAGATTCCAATCACCTTTTATCCTCGAGAAAGTATCCAATACAGAGAACTCATTCCCTTTGAAATCAATGGGCTCTCACAACAAGTAATTGAAATCAAAGGGAAAGGCACCGAAATGAAGGTAAGAAAAAAGCCACTGGAGAGATCCTCAGGCTTGGCACCCTCCTTTTGGCCCTCCCAGCCACCTGTGCCCCCCTGAGCCCACTCTTCCTTTCCTCTCCACCTGTCCAGCCCCCAAGCTCCTCTGTCAGAGGCTAGCCAGTCCCACCGAAGGATGAACTGTCAAATCTGACTCTTATTCGGTACCAAACTTTAGTGCATCATAGGCTACAAGGAGAAACATTCTTTTTCTTGGAGAAGTTTGAGACCATCAGATGCATGATCCCGAGCACATCCTTCTCCTCTTAGGTCAGAGTGTGTTTTGTTTTCAGGTTTAATGGGCCAGATTTGGTTTGGATAGCAGTTTGTTTTGGCTATGTATGCGGACACACGTTTCAATTGTGGACCATCTTTCCTTAACGCCACATTGATCAATATTCTCTGCCAGGCACAGATCCCAGGATTATGTTTGATTGAGGGCATCTCTTCTAAGTAGGTGCCCCTAATGAAAGTGCTGCTGCTAATCCCTTTGTCCCCAGTGTCTGGTAAACATTTAAGGCGTCTGTTTGGTGAGCATGTTTGCATTTTAATAGGACGTTTTGGAAGATGGAAGGCTTTCCCAGATGCTTAGGAATGCAGGGGACATTTCAGCCACAGAGAGAAGATACGGGAGGGATGGGAGGGAGGTATCCCTGGCAGCCTTTCCATCAAGCTAGAGTAACCGGAGGACATGGCCACCTGGGGTGTCTGTACCCAAGCTGGAGAGGGGGTCTCTTCCAATCTCACTTGTTCATTCTGTCACTCAGTCACTCTGCACTCGCTGTGTGCCAGGTACATCAGGGAAAATCTGGAGGGGACTTCCAGTGGTACAGGCTGCTGCTAGGGACTCTCAGCTTTGGAGACAGAATGGAAACATGTGGGCTGGATATGAAGAAGGCTGAGGGGCAGAGGGTGCGCAGTTTAGGGACTGATTGAATGGCAGTGACCTGTGGGTGCTGCTAAGACCTGCGGGCCAGGCCCAGCCTGACCTTGATCCATCCTGGCCAACACTGGGATCGGTGCCCTATGAGAACTTGGAAGCATGTCCACTGTTCCACCCTGGCTGCCACCATTCTAGCCTGAATAGTCGGCACCTATCACTCCTCCAAGCGTTCTGTCCCACCATCTTCTAGCCCGTCTCCACAGAGACACAAGCCAGAGCACTCACAAAATACGTGCTTGATGGGGTCACTGCATGCAGCCCTGGCTTCCCACTTCTCTCAGCACAAGCCCTGACTACCTTCAAGCCTGTCTTCTCAGTGTGCCCCTCATTCCTAAACACGGGACTTGACTGAGCCACTCCTCCGAGTCAGGGCCTCGCCACAGGGTGTCCCCTTTCCCCGGGGTGCCCTCCAACCTCACACCCACCCTGACTCAAACGGACTAGATCCTACCCTTCCTTTAGCTCCCAGTGCCGTGTAGACATGCCTTCTCAGGCAGGCCTCCCCAGAACCGCCGGCCAGTTCAGCCTCTGTAATGCGCTCTCAAGGTATCCTGAGCTTTTCCTTCACGACCCTTGACCCTGTTGTAATTGTGTAATGAGCTGCCTAGGGGGTAGTTGATGCCCATGAATGTTTACTGGGTGAGTGAACGCCCCTCCCGTATGAAGAAGGCGGGACACTGAGAGAGAGGAGCCACCCTGGCCTCACCAGAGTGGATGTATCATGATGGTTATTTTTCTTGGTAACTGATGAAGCCCTCCCTCCCTGCTCTCTTTCTTGTTCTGTAGATTTCAGTCCTAGATCCAGCCAACAGGATTGTGAAGTTAGGAGCTGTCCTGCCAGGACAGGTTGTGAAAAAAACGGTTTCCATCATGAACAGCAGCCACACCCAGCTCACATTCAGCCAGTCGATCCTGTTCTCAACTCCAGAACTCCAGGAACCCACGGTTGGTGCTCAGGGCTCCCGGTGGGCTCTTCACACTTCCTGATGATACGGGTGACTTTGCTAGCAACACTGACCGCTCACGCTTCTCGTGCACCTACAACGTGCCAGACCATTCTAAGAGCTTCCCATGTGCTTCCTCTGAGCGTCTTTACAGAAACAGTATAGGGCTAGTGCTTTCATTATTCTCATTTTACATGGAAGGACACCAGTGCTTAGAGACACTGTGTACTTTGAAAGGGCAGCAGAGTGAAAGAGGAAGGGGTGGGATTCAGTAGATCTGGATTCTCATGAATATATATCCTGTAGAAAGTTTGAAAAATACAGAAAGTCATAAAGAAAACCATTTTCCCCATAATCTCACACCCAGAAAGAATCACTTACAAACAACCACCTTCTTGCCGTCTGCCCACCCGGCAGAGAGACAGTGAGATCAAGCTGCCTAGCGTCTCTTCTTACAAGGGCTCTAGTCTTGTCATGAGGAACCCACTCTCATGACCTCATCTAAACTTAATTACCCGCTAAAGGCTGAACGCCACTCACATATGAATTTGGGGACACAATTCAGGCCACAGCAAGGTGGATGTGATATAGACGGATCTGGTGGAGTTTCCAGTCTTCAAGGGTCACTGACCCAGAAATAACACCCGAACAGCCTAGAAGCTGCAGAGGCAGGGTGTGACTTGGGAAGGGGCAGCTCAGAGGACAGCTGGGGGCTGTTGGGAGGCCCCGCAGTGGAGAGAGGCCTGTACCAAGTTTAGGGTGAAGAGGTGTCTTGCAGGCAGACAGGCTGGGGAGAGGTGTGCTTGCAGGCGCAGGAACCTGTGTCCCAGAGGGCCTGTGCTTGTGGACATCCAGGTGTGAGGTGGTGCAGCAGGAGCGCTGCGAACCATCTGGGGATCGCCGGATACAGGGAAATGGGCCGAGAGAGCTAGCCAGAGCCAGAGAGCGGGGGCAGCTCATCCCAGGGCCCATGCTGCCATCCAGAGACAGGGCAGACTTGTTGGTTTCATTTCCTCATTCATCCAAGGCGACATCCTCAGTGCCACTGGGGACCCCCGACTGTTGGGCCAAGCTACTTTTGCCTCTTTCGGCAATGAGTGACCTGTACTGGCACAGTGGCCCCAGGCTTGGCCTCCAACATCATGGTGTTTGGAGAAATCCCTAAGATCACGGTCCCAGTGCAGTTTTTGGCCCATCTCACCCCTGCCACCACAGTCCACTGCTCTGCACCCCAGGGAGCACAAGCAAGGAAGGAGCCTCGGCTTCCTTAGAGCAGATTTTGATTATTTCTGCCAGGACAAAAGGGGAAGGGGAGAACATACAAATTTAACCAGCAGTTCTCAGACTCTAGGACATGTGGGTCAGGGCACTTTTGAAGATGCGAGCTCTAAGCTCTCCCAAAATTCAGATGGCCTGGGGAGGGACTTGGGAATCTGCATTTGAAACAGCGTGGTGCAGGGAGCTCAGGGAGCCTTCCTTGGAAAGATCCCAGAGCACTGAGTGTTTTCTGTTTCCTCTTATCGTACTATTTCCTCCACCAGAGAGTAGGGGTCATTTGCTGCAAGGGGTTGGAGAGAGAATGAACATTCATGGAATGCCTATTATGTGCCACGCGTTTATACAAATGATCTGAATCTTCACCATAGAGTAAGTCACAGAAAGTTTAAGTAACTTGCCAAAGATGACCCACCAGTAGGAGGGAGCAGAATGGGATCTGACCCCTGAGCTGTTGCAGCCCTAACAGCAAGACCCAGAAATGGATGCCTCCGACGCCCCGTGTCCTCAGCAACTGAGTCTCCTTGTGGTTTTGTCCAGGTCATTGCCCTGATACCGTTCCACAACATCACTCTGAAGCCCAAAGAGGTCTGTAAGCTGGAAGTCATCTTTTCCCCGAAGAAGCGCATCCCTCCCTTCTCCGAGGAGGTGTTCATGGAATGTATGGGGCTCCTGCGTCCCCTCTTCCTCCTCAGCGGCTGCTGCCAGGCCCTGGAGGTCTCCCTGGACCAGGAGCATCTCCCATTTGGGCCAGTCGTGCACCAGACACAAGCCACGCGTCGCATCCTTATGTTGAACACGGGCGATGTGGGTGCCAGGTAGGAGAGCGGCGTGCCCACCCTGAGGCTGAGCACAGCCTACACTGGCTTTGCCCTGAATCTGGACAGGACATCTATTTTACAAGTCTGGCCACTCGTTATTTCTTTCCCCTCCCTTTCACATCCCCTCCCTTCTCTCAAGATGTGACAGTGGTGGTCCCGCTAGGGTGACTGCTGCTGCCAGGATGAGTAAAATTAATATCATCAAGAACATTTGCTTGTTGCCTGTTATATGCCTGTTATATGCCCTTTACATGGCTCCTCTCTGCTAATCCCATGGCTGATGCATTTTACAGATGAGACAACTGAGATTACTTTACCAAAATCATGCATTTAGCAAGAACTTAACACTGTGCAGGTGCAATGCTGAGCATTCTTGCATATAAGCTCCCATTTAATTATCCCTGGCCCCTGTAAGCTCCTTTCTTGTCCCCATTTCACAGATGAAGGTGAGGCTTACAGAGGTCAGGTGATTGACCTGAGGTCACATAGGCAAGAAGTGAAAAAGACAGGATTGGAGCCCAAGTATATCTATGACCATTCTCCTCTCCAGGTTCTTCCCTCTAGCTAGCAGGTGCCCACCCCAGTCCCTACTCAGCCATGCCGCCATAGCCGTGCAGGCGGGCACCGCATACCTGCAGGGGGCACCCTCGCCCAGACCTCAGTGAGAACAGTGCCCTGAGGGTGCAGTGTAGTGGCCCCAGGTGCTGGAAGCACAGGTCTGCACCGCCCACCCTCTGTCTCCTGTCGGCCCACAGAGGGATGACTACACAGGGCCCTCAGGTCCCAGTGCCGCGAGGAGCAGGTGCAACTCTCCCAGGAAGGCGTCACCTCTGCCCTCCTGGATCGGACCTGAGAGGCAGCGCAGGGAGTGCTGAGAGCCACGGTCTCGGGAGGGTTCCAGGCCTGGCCCGATCACTTCCTAGCCGTGTGATCTTGGGTATACATGTGTTAGTGTGTTCATGAACATGTTTCCCACGAGTCACTTGTGGACAGTAGGATAAGATACAGCCCCTTCCCACCCTGCTCCGCTCTGAGAGGCAGCTGAGCTGTCTTTTTTTTTTTTAACGATTTTTTATTATATTATGTTAGTCACCATACAGTACATCCCCGGTTTCCGATGTAAAGTTCGATGACTCATTAGTTGTGTATAACACCCAGTGCACCATGCAATACATGCCCTCCTTACTACCCATCACTAGCTTATCCCATTCCCCCACCCTCCTCCCCTCTGAGGCCCTCAGTTTGTTTCTCATAGTCCATAGTCTCTCATGTTTCATTCCCCCTTCTGATTACCCCCCCTTTCTTTATCCCTTTCTTCCCCTACCGATCATCCTAGTTCTTATGTTCCATAGATGAGAGAAATCATATGATAATTGTCTTTCTCTGCTTGACTTATTTCACTTAGCATTATCTCCTCCAGTGCTGTCCATGTTGCAGCAAATGTTGAGAATTCGTTCTTTCTGATAGCTGAGTAATATTCCATTGTATATATGGACCACAGCTTCTTAATCCAGTTATCTGTTGAAGGGCATCTTGGCTCCTTCCACGATTTAGCTATTGTGGACATTACTGCTATGAACATTGGGGTGCATATGGCCCTTCTCTTCACTACGTCTGTATCTTTGGGGTAAGCACCCAGTAGTGCAATGGCTGGGTCATAGGGTAGCTCAATTTTTAACTTTTTAAGGGACCTCCACACTGTTTTCCAGAGTGGCTGTACCAACTTGCATTCCCACCAACAATGTAGGAGGGATCCCCTTACCAACTTGCATTCCCACCAACAATGTAGGAGGGATCCCCTTTCTCCACATCCTTTCCAACAATTGTTGTTACTTGCCTTGTCTATTTTTGCCATTCTAACTGGTGTAAGATGGTATCTCAGTGTGGTTTTGATTTGAATTTCCCTGATGGCTAATGATTTTGAACATTTTTTCATGTGTCTGTTAGCCATTTGTATATCTTCATTGGAAAAGTGTCTGTTCATATCTTCTGCCCATTTTTTGATTTGTTTATTTGTTTCTCGTGTATTGAGTTTGAGAAGTTCTTTGTAGATCTTGGATACCAGTCCTTTATCTGTAGTGTCATTTGCAAATATCTTCTCCCATTCCGTGGGCTGCCTCTTAGTTTTTCTGACTGTTTCCTTGGCTGTGCAGAAACTTTTAATCTTGATGAAGTCCCATAAATTCATTTTATCTTTTGTTTCTCTTGCCTTTGGGGATGTGTCATGAAAAAGGTTGCTTTGGCCGATGTCGTAGAGGTTGCTGCCTATGTTCTCCTCTAGAATTTTGATGGATTCCTGTCTCACATCGAGGTCTTTCATCCATTTGGAGTTTATTTTTGTGTATGGTGTGAGAGAGTGGTCAAGTTTCATTCTTTTGCATGTAGCTGTCCAATTTTCCCAGCACCATTTATTGAAGAGACTGTCTTTTTCCCACCGGATGTTTTTTCCTGCTTTATCACATATTAGTTGCCCAAAGAGCTGAGGGTCCATTTCTGGGTTCTCTATTCTGTTCCATTGGTCTATGTGTCTGTTTTTGTGCCAGTACCATGCTGTCTTTGTGATCACAGCTTTGTAGTACAGCTCGAAATCCGGCATTGTGATGCCCCCAGCTTTGTTTTTCCTTTTCAACAGATCCTTGGAGATTCGGGGCCTTTTCTGGTTCCATACAAATTTAAGGACTATTTGTTCCAGTTCTTTGAAAAATGTCCTCGGTATTTTGATCGGGATAGCATTGAAAGTGTAGATTGCTCTGGGTAGCATGGACATTTTAACTATGTTAATTCTTCCAATCCATGAGCATGGAATATTTTTCCATCTTTTTGTGTCTTCTTCAATGTCTTTCAAGAGTGATTTGTAGTTTCTAGAATATAGATCCTTTACATCTCTGGTTAA
>NW_024424341.1:27678489-27825651 GCF_017311325.1 Ursus maritimus
AGAAATGCAACTGATTTCTGAGCATTGATTTTGTATCCCGCCACATTACTGAATTGCTCTATAAACTTCTAATAGTTTGGGAGTGGATTCTTTTGGGTTTTCCATATAGAGTATCATGTCATCTGCGAAGAGAGACATTTTGACTTCTTCTTTGCCGATTTGGATAAGGCAGCTGAGCTGTCTTACCCAGGAGTGACCTGGCTCTTGTCCCCACCTGCCTCTGCTGCACCCAGTGATGATCTTCCTCCCAGGTCCCAGGGAGTATTTGTGGGGGGGGGGTGAACCTCCCAGCTAAAAGCCCAGGCAAATTCTCTTGATCTCAGCAGCATGGAGGACACCCTAAGGATACCAGTAAACTTTCTTGTCTCCTTTTGTCTTGGAAAAGGTTTAAATGGGATGTCAAAAAGTTTGCGCCTCATTTCTCCATCAGCCCAGAAGAAGGCTATATCACGGCGGGCATGGAGGTTTCTTTCGAAGTGACATACCATCCCACTGAAGTGGGCAAGGAGAGTCTCTATAAAAACTTGCTCTGCTTCATCCAGGGAGGCAATCCCCTGAGCCTGACCCTATCTGGAGTCTGCGTGGGACCACCTGCAGTAAAAGAGGTTAGTAGATGCTGCCCACAGATGGGCCAGCAGCCAGAGTGGGCCCAGCAAGCTCCACGAGTGAATTCAGCTAGGCCTTCTAGAAACAAGTGACTCTGTTCAAACAGTCCTCGGTGCCAACATCAAACATTCAGACCTGCTCCCCAACCCCTGCCACAGGGCTTTTGCATATTCTATTCCCACTGCTGCAATATTCATTTTCCCCTCTTCATTTAGTTAATTCCTATTCATTCTTCAGCTCTCAACTCAAGCATCACATTCTCAAAGAAGCTTGCACTGGTATCTCTGGCTAGATCAAATTCTGTTACAAGCTCTGTAAGTAAAGGGCAAACACCTTTCTCTCCTTCTCTCTCCTTAAAAAAAGGGGGGGAGGGGGCCTTGGGTTAACCTTCTGCTAGCCATGTCCATAGAAACCTGGAAACTCTGTTCCACTTATGGTAAAAACCACTTATGGTAAAAATGACACCCAGTCTTCATCTCTGTAATCCTATTATTTCCAGAGTGTTATATAAATGGAATCATGAACATGTCTGTACGAGTCTTAGAGAGAACATCTGCTTTCATTTTCTTGGGTAAATATCTAGGAGTGGAATGGCTGGGTCATAAGCAGGCATATATTTACTTTTTTAAGAACCTACTAAACCGTCTTCCAACGTGGCTGTGTCATTTTACATTTCTACCAGCATTGTCTGACATTTCCACTATGTCACATCTTGCCAGCACTTGATATGGTTGGTTGTTTTCATTTTAGTCATTCTAATAGATATGTAGTGGTGTCACCTTGTGTTTTTTAATTTGTAGTTCCCTAATGACTTACGATGTTGAGCATCTTTTCTGGTATATATTTGCCGCCCATATATCATCTTTGTTGAAGTATCTGTTCAAACTTTCTATCTTTAACTGGGTTGTTTATTTTCTTATTATTGAGTTTTGAGAATTCTTCATATATTCAGGACACAAATTTTATATTTAGGTCATCAATCTGTTTAGAGTTAATTTTTGCATATAGTGCAAGATATGGATTAAAATTTATTTCATTGTGGGTTTTTTTTTTGTATACCAATATCCAATTATTTCAGCACCATTTGTTGAAAAGATTATCCTTTCTCCACTGAAATACTTCTGCACCTGGGTCAGAAACCATTTGACCATGTAGGTGTGGGTCCATTGCTGAATTCTGTTCTTGTCTACTAATCTATTTGACTCTCCTTACCGCCACTGCCACACTGTCCCCATTGCTACATTCGGTGGTCAGTTCTCAACTGTTGACCTGTTGATAGCATTTGATACCTTGAACAAGTCCCTTGAAGGAAGCATCTTTCCAACACTTTCACAGAGCTCCTACGATACCACCCTTCGCTGGGTTTCCTCCTACCTTATTAGATGCTACCTCTCATCTCCTCTTCTGATTTTTCTTAACATTGGAGTGTGCCAGTCAGGTATTAAATTTCTTAAATTTCTTCTTTTTTTCTAAAAACAATTAACTTCTTGACGATCTCATCCAATTTCTTGGCCTTAAAAAATAATTGCCATACCCTCAACTCCCAAATATGTATCTCCAGCCTGAACCTGTCCTCGAACTACTCGTGTGTAAATTCCACCACCTGCCTGAGGTGCATGCTTTCTTCCAGGTGGTGAACTTCACCTGCCAGGTGCGCTCCAAGCACACGCAGACCATCATGCTTTCAAACCGCACCAACCAGACCTGGAACCTGCACCCCATCTTTGAGGGCGAGCACTGGGAGGGTCCTGAGTTCATCACCCTGGAGCCCCATCAGCAAAACAAGCCCTATGAGATCACCTACAGACCCCGCACCATGAACTTGGAGAACCGAAAACATCAGGTAGACTGAGGCTCCCCCCACCCACGTCAGTTTCCCAGTATGGTTGGCGGGGAAGAGTGGTGCAAAAGAGGTGGGGAGATAGAATTTGGGAGCTCAGAGAATGTTCTAACAAGAGGGGACCCCACCAACCATGTTGGAACAATAGGGAATCCTGCAGATCATCGAGTCCAAAGCCTCCCTCGGTGCCCACATGTTTTCCTGTATAAGGGATTCTCTTGGAACAAGGGGCGCAGTTCTGAACAGAGTCCTGGACTAAGCATCAAGCAATTAATATTTAGCTTAATTGCACAAATAACATCATTGTGGCTGTAATAAAAATAAGAAAGGAAAGAGGCCACGCATTCTTCCACCCTAAAAAAGGAGAACAGTTTTCTTCTGTCTTCACTCCCAACCCTCATTCAGATACAGCCATAGCTGCCATCATAGCATACCAGATGTTGCCTTCTGTTCATTTTCACTTTACATTATATCATGAGCATTTTCCTGTTTAACTGGATAGTGTTTGTAATCATAATGTTTAATGATTGTCTAATATTTCTTGAATGAGAGTTCCATAATTTATTTAACATTCCCCAGTTGTTGAATATGAAAGTTGTTACCAAATTTCCATCAATACTATAAATGGTTTCAGTGTGTGTGTGTGTGTGTGTGCGCGCGCGCATACACACAGCTTTTTCCTCTGAAGGGATTTTTAAGTTCCCTGGGATGAGGCCACCGGCTAGCTCAATTGGTAGAGCGTGGGACTCTTAAGTTCCTTGGGGTGAGGTTCCTGGTTCAAATGCATATGAACATTTTTATGACCCTTAAAACATACTACCAAGCTACTTTCTAAGAGTAACACTTACGTGAGGGCTTCTGTTAACCCTGGGACATTATCATAGCTAATAAGGGGCCTTCTGTGCCATTCTGACCACACTCCTTCTCCTTAGGGCACCCTCTTCTTCCCCCTCCCCGATGGGACTGGCTGGCTGTATACGCTGCATGGGGTCTCTGAGCTCCCCAAACCTGTGGCCAATATCTTCCGTGAAGTACCATGTAAGACGCCCTACGTTGAACTCCTGCCAGTCAGCAACTGGCTTAACAAGCCCCAGAGGTGAGAGAGTGGGGCAAGGGGTCAGGGTGGAGGTGATGGAGGGAGAACATCCTGTCTAGCCTGGCCCTTCCCCTGGTCAGGGCCTCTAGGGGACATTGAGGGGCTGAAAGAATCAGAGACAAAGTTCCCTGATGTGGCCAGGCACTTCCTGACCTCTAAGCTCCCAGACACCCACTGCTGTCTGTGAATAGCTGATTATCTAAGTCTGCTAGACCAGGGCCTGGCACAAAATAAGTGCTCGGTAAATGTTAGCTGTTATTATTATTATCAAAATGGGAATTATGGTGGTTATCAAATGCTCTACCTTATCACCTCAGCCACCGGCCAGAGAAGGACGCACCTTGGCTCTTTAGTTGCAGGGGGAGTAGAGTAGAATACGAGGGCTAGGGAAGATTGAGGACCAGCAGCCTGGTCCCCTTCTTTTATAGAGAAGGAGCCAAAGTCTGGGAGAAGAGGCTTACTTACTGAAGGCTGCCAGGTAGCATAGTGGATGAAGGCCCAGACCTAACTTTGAATCCTGGTTCTACCAATAACTAATTGTGTTATCTGAGCATGTTTCCTCTTGGCCTCTGTTTCCTCATTAGTAAGATGAGGTGATAGTCATATGTACCTCCATGTGTTACTAGTAACACATGTGGAGCTCAGACTCAGCACCTGGCACATAACAGGTGGCAATAAATGGTAGTTATTGGTATTGTTAGAGACAAAGTAAAGACCAGAATCCTGGACCCACATGCTTTTCATAAAGTCAAGAGTAGCAATAGCACCTTTCCTTCTTTCCTTTGGGCAGATGTTCTCATTTTCTCTGTCCTCTCTTCATGTGCTGCTGTGTCCCCCCAGATTCCGGGTCATTGTGGAAATGATAAAACCAGAGAGGCCAGACCTAAGTGTTACCTTAAAAGGCCTTGATTACATTGATGTACTGTCTGGCTCCAAGAAAGACTACAAGCTGAACTTCTTTTCCCACAAGGAGGGACTATACAGTGCAAAGGTATCTACATGTTAAAAGCATTTCCCTGGAACTCTGGAGTTTCGCCCCTGAGGCTGATGAGCCTGGTGTTAGGGAGTGAAGATGTCCTCCCACTGCCAGCCTATCCTTATCCTGTTGGGCTAACCATTTAGTGACCTGGCAAAGGCTTTCAGGATTCCCAGCCTCTTTTAGATGCAGCTAGACTGCAGGGCCATCCATCTATCGTGTAGACCCACGCCAAACATTCAAGGCAGGAGAATCATGAAAATCCTTAAGCAGTAAATAACACTGGGCCAGCAAACACCAGACCACAATAATAAGAAAAGAGCCCTTTTTCTGAGCACTTACAGTGGCTAGCACCGTACTAACACTCAGTACATACAGCTAGTAAGGTCAGAGCCAGGATTCAACTCAGAGCCACCTGCTCCAAGATACCACAGGGTCTTTCATGCATGAACTGTTCCTCCTAATTCATCATTAGTTCAACAAGTACCTGTGACTATATCTGCCACATACTATACTAAGTGCTGGCAACACAGCAACGATCAAAAATAGGCACAGTCTCTGTTTTCATGGAATGCACAGTCCAGTGAAAGGAGAAGGGCCTTAACCAAATAATGGTACTATGAGCGTATAATTACAAAATGAGATATGTGCTTTGAAGAAGAGGAGCGCTTATGGATCAGTAGCTCGCCGGAGAGGTTAGGGCTGAAGATAATCTATATGGAATTACTCATTTATAGATAATATGTAGAAATTACTCATTTATAGATAGTATTAAAAGCTGTGATGAAGGGAAAGATTTTAAAGTTTTGAAAAAAGAAAAAACCTCCTTCTTCCAGAAGAGATACTGGCAAAACCCACGCAGTCGGATGTCATCCTCGCCTGCAATCACTGAGGTAGACTGCTCTACTCAGGTCACATTCACAGGCTAACAGAGAACCTTGAAATCATGGTCTCATGAAACATCTGAAGAAAATAAAAAGCCACTCTAAATAGAAATACCAGCTCAACAAAGAGAAACCCCTAAGATAAAAGATGTATTAAAGCAAACAGAAGATTTTTAGGGAATATTATTAATATCCTCAAAGGAATGAAAGAAGATAATCTTACCCATAATAGAAGAACAGACTATTGTGGAAAACAATCAGAGACCTGGAAAATAAAGAAACTGAATGTTTGTCATAGAAAACCATACAGGAAGGCTGAATAGTGTAATGAACTCTAGCGAAGAGATTACTAATAAGTTAGATAGAGCTGAGTAATAGCACAGACTTTAGCACATGCGCAGAAAGAAATAGCAAGAATGGAAGGAAGTAATAAGTGCTGGAGAGGGTGTGGAGAGGTCGGATCCCTCATGCATTGTTGGCAGCAGTGTAAAATGGTGCAGCTGCTGCAGAAAACCGTCTGGTTAAATGATTAGATGTAGAGTTACCATGTGACTCAGCAATTTCACTGCTAGATGTATACCCAGGATAAATGAAAACCTATGTCCGCACGAGAACCTGTACATAAATGTTCATAGCAGCATTATTCATAAGAACCACAAAATGGAAACAAACCAAATGTCCATCAACCCAAATGAATAAATACAGTGCAATATTATTTGGCAATAGAAAGAAATGGAAATGAAGTGCAAATACGTGCAATACAAGGGTGAGCCTTGAAAACATTATGCTAGCTGAGCAGAGCCAGTCACAAATGGCCACATAGTGTATGATTTAATTTATACGAAATGTCCAGAATAGGCAGATCCATAGAAAGAGAAAGTAAATTAGCGGTGCCTAGGGCTAGAGTGGATGGGTTGAGGAAACGGGGAGTGATTGGTAATGGACATAGAGTTTCTTTTCAGGTTGATGAAAATGACCTAAAATTGATTGTGGTGATACTTGCATCACTTTGTGAGTATACTAAAAACCACTAAATTGTACACTTTTTTTTTTTTTTCAGTTTCAGGGCTCTTTATTCCATTCTGGTACTTTGTCTATTCCTACATCAGTATCACATTGTCTTAATTACTATAGTACTTTTTTTAATAGTAATTTTTATTATGTTATGTTAGTCACCATACAGTACATCCCAAGTTTTTGATGTAAAGTTCCATGATTCATTACTTGCGTATAACACCCAGTGCACCATGCAATACATGCCCTCCTTAATACCCATCACTGGCCTATCCCAGTCCCCCACCCCCTCCCCCCTAAAGCCCTCAATTTGTTTCCCAGAGTCCATAGTCTCTCATGGTTCATTCCCCCTTCTGTTTACCCCCCTTCCTTCTTCCCTTTCTTCTCCTACCGATCTTCCTACTTCTTATGTTCCATAAATGAGTGAAACCATATGATATTTGTCTTTCTCTGCTTGACTTATTTCATTTAGCATTGTACACTTTAAATGGGTGAATTATATGGTATGTGAATCGCATCTCAATAAAGCTGTTTCAAAAAAAAATGAAAGGAAATATGAGACATAAATTATAAATCAAAGAGTTCTAATGTCACCTAATAAGAAATTCAACACCCAAAAAATAAATAATCCAGTTAAGAAATAGGCAGAAGACAAGAAGAAAAGACTTATTTTCCAAAGAAGACATCCAAATGGCTTACAGACACATGAAAAGGTACTCAACATCACTTATCATCAGGGAAATACAAAGCAAAACTATGAAGAGCTAACACCTCACACCTCGTTAGAATGGCTAAAATTAACAACACAAGAAACAACAGGATGCTGAGAAAGGGGCACCCTCTTGCACTGTTGGTGGGAATGCAAACTGGTGCAGCCACTCAGGAGAACAGTGGCTCCTCAAAAAGTTAACAAAAGAACGGGGCACCTGGGTGGCTCAGTCGTTAAGTGTCTGCCTTCGGCTCAGGTCATGATCCCAGTGTTCTGGGATCAAGCCCCGCATCAGGCTCCCTGCTCAGCGGGAAGCCTGCTTCTCCCTCTCCCGCTCCCCCTGCTTGTGTTCCCTCTCTCTGTCAAATAAATAAATAAATAAAATCTTCAAAAAAAAAAAAGGTTAACAAAAGAACTAGCCTATGACCCAGCAATTGCACTACTAGGTATTTACCCAAAGGATACAAAAATACAGATCCAAAAGGGTACATCCACCCCAATGTTTATAGCAGCAGCATCAACAGTATCCAAACTACGGAGAGAGCGCAAATGTCCATTGACTAATGAATGGATAAAGAAGATGGGGTATATAAATACAATGGAATATTACTCAGCCATCAAAAAGAATGAAATCTTGTCATTTGCAATGACATGGATGAAGTTAGAGAGTATTACACTAAGTGAAATAAGTCAGAGAAATATAAATACCATATGGTTTCACTCATATGTGGAATTTAAGAAAGAAAACAGATGAACATATGGGAAGAGGGAAAAGAAAAAAAGGATAGAGGGAAATAAGCCATAAGAGATTCTTAATGATAGAGAAAAAACTAAGGATTGATGGAAGGAGGTGGGTAGGGAATGCGCTAGAAGGGTGATAGGTATTAAAGAGGGCAGTTGTTGTGATGAGCCCTGGGTGTTATATGTAAATGATGAATCACTGAATTCTACTCCAGAAACTGATATTGCACCGTATGTTAACTAAAATTTAAATTAAAAAAAAGAGCTCCTGAAACAGAAAAACTAGATAATAAAAGGAAAAAAATTATCTTCAAAATAATTGAAGAAAAATTTCCAGGACTATTTGAAAAAGGCTGAGTCTTGTAACTAAAGGGACCCAACAACTTGCCAAATAGGGTGAATGGAAAAAAAAACCTCACATCTAAATACATGAGAACAAAATTGTAGAAAACTGGGATAAAAAAGAAATTCCTAAATTATTCTAGATAAAGTCAAAGGAAATAATCACAATAACATCGGATTTTTCATGGTAACACTGAATACAAGAAACAGTGGAGGGGCACCTGGTTGGCTCAGTAGGTTAAGTGTTTGACTCTTGATTTTGGCTCAAGTCATGATCTCAGGGTCATGGGCTTGAGCCCCCGTGTTGATCTCCACACTGGGCATGGAGCCTGTGAGCCTGCTTAAGATTTTCCCTCTTCCTCTCCCTCTGCCCCAGCCCACCCCCATCACAAATGCATACGTGCATGCTTACTCTCTTTCTCTCAGGAAAAGGTGGGGGGTGCAGTGGAATAAGCTATTCATATAACTTAGAGCAATGTTCAATCTAGAACTTTTTCCAAACAAAACTATTATGAGGGCAAATAAAGATTTTTTTTTGAATTAACAATATTTGTTTTATTTTTTTAATAATATTTTTTATTATATTATGTTAGTCACCATACAGTACATCCCTGGTTTTTGATGTAAAGTTCGATGATTCATTGGTTGCATGTGACACCCAGTGCACCATGCAATACGTGCCAAAATAAAGATATTTTTAAACATGCAAGGACTCAAAGTAACCTACCCATATATAAAATCCCTGTTTGAAAGAAGTACTATTAAATTAAAAGTTTTTGAATTAGGAAAATTTTAAAAACAAGTAAGTGAAATCAAGAGGAAAACATAAGGATACAAAGAACAAAGAATCAAAATTCAATTGATAGGTAATTTAAAATAATTGTTGAAAAGCAATCTGAAATGAGTATTTCATATGACCTCAATATAGGAAATAGCAAGGGGAGGAATAAAATAAGGCAATGAAAAATTTTGTCTCATTCAGTGGGAAGCAAATGGGGAAATGGGTAGGGAAAGAATAAAGATGGTCATAAACTATAGACGTGAACAAAAAAATATAAGTAAATATATGTTTTAAAGTGTTAAGTAAAAATGATGGTGAACGTAGATCACAGAGTCTCTTTACAATAATATGTATTAAAATTAACAACACAAAAGTTCTTTAAAAATCCGAAAGCACTTCTTCTGATTATGATGGAGTAATGACTCTTCCCACCATAAATGATCATAAAACCCAGACAGAATATCTGAGGCAAGTCTTCTCAGGCATTGACAACAGGCAGCACAATACTGCAATCCATTAAAGAGAAGAAAAGCTAATGAGATGATTCTCCATAATTGTCCTGGCTCTCTGCCAGGGGACAGTTTCCTGACTGCACTGCAGTGAGCTAGAGTCTAAGCAAAGCACAGCTGCCCCAGTGAACTGACAATGCAGAAAGCAGAGTTTGGTGCAGTTGAAATAGCTGGTCTCTACAGGGTGGTAGAGAAGTGGAGGGAGCAATGCATGGCGTGGCAGGGTGCTGGGGGGAAGGGAGACAGAAGTCTGTGTGGGAGTTCCCCTCAAAGTCTTTGGTTGAGAGTCATTCTGCACATGCCCAAGATGAGACTATTTGAGATTTATCAGAGAACAACTTCCAAAAGAGGTTGATAAAGGAACAAAGATACATTAATCAGTGCTGGGGGACATTGGAGGTTTGGCTCAGCCAGAGTGGAGACTGCATTAGCATCTCACCAACATCCTAAGAATCCAGTTGAAATACCAGAATGGCCAGAAGAAAGGACCATGCCCTTAGGATAAGTCCTTTTAGGCCCTTAAAAAGCCTAAAACTAAGCACCTACAAGATCTTCAGGAAGGACAAAATTTGAAGATTGAATCCTACCAAGTTGCAAGGTCTTGAGAAACACCTTGAGCTTTCCACAGATCTGCTCTAACAAAGCATGAAACCAAACCTACTCAACTTTAAGGTGATAAGTCAAAAAGTCAATGATTGAACTGCTTCCTAGAATGAAATCAACACTCTTACAAGGAAGATAACAGAATCCAGAATCTCTACAATGATCATCAGCAATGTCCAGTGTACCAGCAGAAATTACTAGACTTGTGACAAAGCAGGGAAATGTGACCCATAGTCACAAAAAAGGCAGTCAATAAAAATGGACTCCAAGATGGGCCAGATATTGGATTAAGCAGACAAAGACCTGAAAACAGCTATTATAAACATGTTTAAAACTAAAAGAAAATATTTCAAATAATTAAATATGGACAGATAAGGAATCTCAGCAGAGAAATGGAAACTATAAAAAAAGAACCAAATGGATAGTCTAGAATTGAAAACTAAAATAAACTGAAATGAAGGTTTCACTGGATGTGCTTAATAGCAGATTGAACAAAAAGAAAAAAGATTGACTGAAATGAACCAGAGCCTCAGAACCTGTGAGAAAATGTAAAATTTTCTAACACATGAGTAATAGGAGTCCAAGAAGAGAATAAAGGGAGAACAGGCAGAAAACTATTTGAAAAAATTATGAAACTTCCCTGATATGAATTTAAAAATACATATATTTACAGATCCAAGAAACTTGGCAAACCTCAAGCAGGAAAAATATAAAGAAAACCATGTCTGTGCATATCATAGTAAAACTGAGAATCAAAGATAAAGAGAAAAGCTTGAAACAAGCAGATATTTAAAAATCTGTTACATACAGGAGACAACAATAAAAATGACCACTGACTTCTTCAAATACAATGGAAGCCATCTGCAAAATGCTGAATTCTATCAACTGAGAATTCTTCATTCACTGAAAATATTCTTTAAAATGGAGTTATTTTCAGATAAAAGAACATGAGAGAATTCTTTGTCAGCAGACTTGCATCACTGGACAGCATGCTAATTCTTCAGTCTGAGGGAAAATGATACCAGACAGATATCTGGGTCTACTGGAAGCAGAAGTTTATCATGTCAGTCGCAGGGCTGAGGGGACAATGTACTGCAATCACAAGGGTGGGCTCTGGAGTCAGTTCAACCTTGTTCAAATCCTGGTTCAGACACTTCTCTCTGCACGTGACCTTGGCAAGGTATTTAACTTTGCTGAACTTGTTTCCTTGGGAAACAAACAACAACAATAACAAAACAAAACAACGAAGCAAAAAACAAAACAAAACAAAAACAAACGAAAGAAAGGAAATGGGAATAATGTTGCCTACAAGTTGTATACATTAAACAAGTATTTCTAGTGCCTGGCACACAGTAATCATTCATTAAATGTTAGATACTGTCATTACTATTATTAGAATTATTGTCGATTCCAGCAGCAACTGGCATAGGAGTGAAACCCACTACAGCATGAACCTCTCGGGGTCTTGCTTGTTCTCTGGGGCCAGCTAGTGGTCCCCCAGGGACATGTTCACCTTCAGCTCTAGACAGTGCTGCTCTGGCCTCTTCTGAGCAAACCCAGGCTGTCCGATCAGCTCTCACCTGGGAGGAGCCAGCACAGAACCCCGCAGGAGAAAGGCTGGCTGGTGGGGGTTCAGACAGGGTGGGAGTGCCGGTGGGCACTGTGCTTCATATCCGCAGGCAATGCTAGCAGAGAGAAGGAGCTCCTTGAGACAGTAGAAGCCCCTCCGCTAACCCCTCTCCTCTGCCCTGCTTCATCCCCCTCTCCCCACGAACCAGGTGATCTTCCGAAACGAAGTGACCAGTGAGTTCTTACACTACATGGTGAGTTTCAGGGTCATCCCTTCAGGCGTCATCAAAACCATTGAGATGATGAGCCCCGTTCGGCAGAGCACATCAGCCTCCATCAAGGTCGAGAACCCCCTGCCCTATTTGGTGACCTTCTCCACGGAATGCAGGGTGCCTGACATCAGTCTGCCCTCCCAGTTTGTGGTGCCTGCCAACTCCGAGGTACGGCCCTGGAGACCAGGGACCCCCCAATATCTGTGACAGAGGCTCTGCCCCTGGATCATGGCCTTCCTCCTTGAGGTTGGGCCAGCCCTGACAGTGGTCGGGAAGGCAGGGGACGGTCCCTCAGTCACACTCCTGATGTCCCCCTTCCCCTTCCGCCCAAGTCCTCCCACGAACACGGGCACAGGAGCACTGTGGTTCAGACATGTAAAAGGACTTACTAGTTATGAACCCTTGCCTCTGTCATATGCTTGTTTGCCTTGTTCAATTTGACATAATTTTTGTTTTTTACTGATTATAAAGGTAACATAGAATAGATGTGGTGCAAAGGAAAGTAAGGGACATAGCATATCGAGTGACCAGCATGTGCACTGTCCCGTTTGCTTATGCACAGACCTTTTCAGGAAGGATGTGCAAGAAACCTGTGTCTGGCTGGGAAGATAGGACCTGGAATTCTGAGCTGATGTGGCGATGAACTTTCTTTAGATTCTTTTCAGTTTAAGGCTCCAAACTCTCACTGTCCAGATTCCAACAAAATCCCTTCTGTTTCTCCAACTTGAGCCTGCCTGCTTATTCTCTGCACCCAGTCGAGCTCTTCCTTCCCCTTCAGAATGCAAAATCTGTCTTATTCTTCAGACAGTCTCCATGCCCTTCATTTTGTCCCTATATTTTTCATCATGAGTTCTAAAAATCTATGCAGAAATGTATAACAAATATATATACCTATAATGAATATATTAAAACATGTTTAAACAACTAAGAAAGAAATATCTGTATAACCAATACCCAGGGCAGGACATAAAAAATTGCCACCACCCCAGAAACTGCTATCTCCATGCACAGTACTGTCCCTCACCCTAAAAGTTACCACTGTCTTTATTTTGTAATAATCTCTTGCTTTTCAGCCATATGGTTTAGATTTGCCTGGTTTTGAACTCTATGCAAAAGAAAGCGTACTAAATGACATGGACCGCACAGGAGGAGATAATACTAAGTGAAATAAGTCAAGCAGAGAAAGACAATTATCATATGATTTCTCTCATCTATGGAACATAAGAACTAGGAAGATCGGTAGGGGAAGAAAGGGATAAAGAAGGGGGGGGCATTCTTTAACGTTTTAATGTCTTTTGCTCAACGTCGTGTGTGGTGGCAGTTGTCACGTTGATGCATGCTGCTGAGGTTGGTTCATCTCCGTCGCTGTAGAATATTCCATCATACGGCTGTCCCACAATTTAGATATCCATTCTACAGGGGCCAGACGTCCGTGTTGGTTTCAGCGTTTGGTTATCGTGAAAAAATGCTGTGGTGGACCTCACCGCACGAGTGCCTTCCTGCTGCACACGCGTGTGTTCCTCCACAGTGTACCCCAAGGAGGAGAATCTCTGGGTCATAGGGTGTGCATGCCTGTAACTGCCAATCAGGAGATGACCTCCAGTCAGTAATGAGAGTTCACCAACTTTTGGCATTGTCACATTTTTAAAGGTTTGCCAATCTGATAAAACACGGGATCAACTGATAGCTCCTCGTGATCTTAATTCACCTTTTTACAAACGGATTGACTTCAGTTGGGTAATAGTCTGAGCGAGAGATCTGCCTCCATGCTCATGATATCCTCTTATACCTCTTCTATGTGATGTTCTCTTCTCATTGCTAATACTGGTTTTGTGCCTTCTATTGCTTGATCTGTTTTGTTAGAGGTTTCTCAGTACTATATCTTTTATTCAAAAAGGCATCTTTTGGTTTTGTTGGTACTCTTTATTGTATGTTTTTTTCTTATGATAGTCACCATACAGTACATCATTAGCTTTTGATGTGGTGTTCCATGATTTATTATATGTTCATTTTCTAGTTGCTTGATTTCTGCTTTTAATTATTTCCTTCTTTCTGCTTCCTGTGGGTTACTGGTGCTTTATCTAAATTCTAAGATGAGTGTTTAGTGCATTTACTTCTAGTCTTCTTTATTTTCCCATACACACATTTAAGATTTATAAGTCCCCCTCTTAAGTGCTGCTTTAGCTGCAATGTATGAATTTTTAAATGCATCATTTTTTGTCATAAGGTTCAAAACTATTCTAACTTTCATCATTATGAATACTTCTTTTTTGACTCATGGGTTATTACAAGTGTTTCTTAATTTCCAAACGTGTGGATTTTTCTACACGTTTGTTTTTTAAGTTATTTTGTGGTCAGGGAATATATTCCATATTATTTCAGTCCTCTAGAATTTGTTTAGATTTGCCTTATGGCCCAATATATGATCTTTTTTTTTTTTAATCCTCCGTTTGTTTTTAAAAAGCATGTGTTTGCCATTTTGATGTTAATTCTCTGGTATTTTGGTCTACTTGTTTGGTCAGATTTAAGAGAATATGTTAAAGTCACCACTGTGATAGGGGATTTGTCTGTCCTTATAGTTCTGTCATGTTTTTGCTTTATATACTTTGAAGCTATATTATTAGTTAAATTAAAATCATAATATCCTTCTGCTGATGTTATATTAAGACTTGATAATCTCTTATATTCCTGTTCTTCAAGAGTATCTTGGCCATTCTTGGCCCTTTGCATTTCCATATAAATCAACTTGTCATGTTCCTCCAAAAAATTAAATAACCTGTTAGGATTTTGATTGGATTATTTTAAGAATGTATTAGCTACCTGTTGGTCCATAACAAAGTACCTAAGTTGCTAAAAATTAGCAACTTAACACCCCAAGCACTTACTGTCTACACAATTTCCAAGGTTCGGGAATCCAAGAGCAGCAGCTTAGCTGGGTGGTTTGGGCTGAGGATCTTTCAGAAGGGTGTAGTCAGTTGTCAGCCAGAACTCTGGTCACCTCAAAGGCTTGACTGGGGCTGCATAACCTGCTTCTAAACTCAGTCATGTGGTTGTTGGAAAGGCCTTCCTTCCTTGCTGTCGGCTGGAGGCTTCGGTTCCTCACCATGCACACTTCTCCCTAGAGCTGCTTTCAACATGAGCGCTTACTTCCCCTAGAGCAAGTGATCTAAGAGAAACTGAGGCAGCAAAGAAGCGCATGCACAAGACAGAAACCACAGGCTTTTCCTCTTAATCTCAGAAGTGACATGCCATATACTAGGGCTCATCTCTCTGCCATATACTAGAGGTCACACAGACCAGCCCTGGTACAACATGGGAGCCGGTGACACAAGAGTGTGAATGGTGGGAGATGGGGATCGCTGGGGACCATCTTGGAGCATATCTGTCACAGAAAGAATTCCAGTCTTTACGCTATTGAGATTTCGAATCCACAAGCAGATCTTCATTTCTTTAAGTCTTCTTATTTAATTTCTCTCAGTAATATTATTTTAGTTTTCTATGTAGAGGCCTTATTCATCTTTTGTTAGATTTATTTCTAGGCTTTATGTATTTTGATACTATTGTAAATGGTATCTTTTCAAAATTTCATTTTCTATTTGTTGCAAGTATGTAACAATATTAATGATTTTTGTATGTTGACTTTGCCTTAATTTTTTGGCTTTTTAAGTTTTTATTTTAATTTCAGTTAGTTAATGTACAGTGTTGCAGGTATACAATATAGTGATTCCACACTTTCATACATCACTTGCTACTCACCACCACAAGTTCCCTCTTTAATCCCCACCATCTATTTCACCCATCACCCTACCCACCACCCCTCTGGTAACCTTCAGTTCTCTATAATTAAGAATCTGTTTCTTGATTTGTCTCTCTTTTTTTCCTTTGCTCATTTGTTTTGTTTCTTAAATTCCACATATACATGAAATCATATGGCATTTGTCTCTCTTTAATGGACTTATTTTGCTTAGCATTATACTCTCTAGATCCATTCAAGCCATTGGAAATGGCAAGATTTCATTCTTTTTGATGGCTGAGTAGTATTCCATTGTATATCTACACCACCTCTTCTTTATCCATTCATCTATCAGTGGACACTTGGGCTGCTTCCATATCTTGGCTATTGTAAATCATGTTGCAATAAGCATGAGGGTACATGTATCCCTTTGAATTAGTGTTTTTGTATTCTTTGGGTATATACCCTATAGTACAATTGCTGGATCGTAGGGTAGTTCTGTTTTTAACTTTTTGTATATTGACTTTGTAACCAACACCTTAAATAATTCACTTATCAATAATAATTTCAATTATAGATTTTTAAGTTTTCTACATGTACAATCATATCATCTGTACATAAATACAATTTTATATCTTCCATTATAAGCTTCTTCCTTTGAGTTCCTTTTCATGCCTTATAGGGCTATCTAGGACCTGCAGAATGATGTTGACTAGAAAGGCAATAAACAGCATCCTTGTCTTGGTCCTAATCTTAAAAGGAAAGCTTTCAAAGTGTCACCATTTATTATGTTTATTTTGGGTTTCTTATAGATACCCTTTATCAAATTAAGGATGTCCCCTTCTATTCCTAGTTTGCTAAGACCTTTTTTTTAAAACTCCATGAATGGATGTAGAGTTTTGTCAAATGCCTTTACTGCATCTATTGAGATGTTCAAATCATTGTTCTTTTAATCTGTCAACGTGGCAACTGATTGGTTTTTCTAATGTTAAACCAACTTTTCATTCATGGAATAAACCCATCTTTGTCATGGAACATTTTCTTCTTTATATATTGCCGGATTCAGTTGGATAACATTCTTATTGGGCACTTTGTATGTATGTTTGCGGGGGGACTGGCATTCAGTTTTCTTTTCTCCTATTAGCCTTGTTGGATTTTGGTATCAAAATCATGCTCCCCGAGGTGGGTTCCCTCTTTTTCTCTTCTCTGGGAGAATTTGTGAAATACTTAGATTGTCTAATAGAACTTACAAGTAAGTCTTCATGATCCTGGAATTTTGTTAAGGGAAAACTTTTTTACTATTGCTTAAATCTCTTTAATGGTTACAGAACTACCTAGGTTTTCTTTACCTACTTGATTCTGGTTTTGTAAGTTGTAGCTTTTATACATTTGTCCATTCCCATCTAAATTTTTTAATTGTGGTAAAATTGTCTAAATTTGTATACTATATTCTGCTAAGCATCTACAACAACTTTAATGATATCCTCCTTTTATTCTATTTTTCAATGAGAAGAACTAGTTCTTTTAAAAAAGAAACAATACCTACTCATGATAAAAACAATATTTTAACTATTCAAAAGTATATGGAAGAGAAAATGAAAGTCCTCCAATCCCATTTCCTTCAACCTAAGATAACTACTGGTAACAATCTGATATACAACCTTGCTGTCTCTTTTCTATACCTGCATAGACATATTCTTTTCCACAAAAATGGCCATATGCTTTATATACATTTATGGAACGTCCTTCCTTTGACTACAATATCATCAACACCTTTCGTGGCAGTGCTCATAGCTCTGCCCCTTCCTTTCTAATGGCTACATACTATTCCACCAAAGTGGCTAAACTATGATTTATTTAGCCGAGTTCTTACTGCTAACTCTCTTGAATTGTTTCCCTTATTTTGTTATTATAAGCCATACTCTGGTTCTTGTTTTGTTTTGCCGTGGGTGATAATAGAAGAAGGAGAAAATATTTCCCAAATGAAGGTAGAACCCAGGAAGCTGTTCTGAGATTGGCTATGAGCAAAGAAGGAGCTGCTGACCTTCAGCCCTCCTGCTGGCAACACTCGCTGCCATCATCATCATAAGTGTGCTTCTCAAGAGAAGATCTCATACCTCTTAGATTCAAAGAGATTCCAGATATATAAATACCCCTAGGGTATTTCTAGGGAAAGCTAGAAGGGATACAGAGGAGAAAAAGGGCTAGGACAGAGATTCCCTGGGCCCAAGATCATTGTGAGCATTTGCTGTGAAGCACCATTTCTGCCACCAACCGACTCTGAAGTCACTGGGTAGCAAGGGATGGGTTGGAGTCTCGGCATCACACGAGCCTCTGTCTTCTCTTGCAGGGCACATTCTCATTTGAATTCCAGCCCCTGAGAGCTGGAGAAACCTTTGGGAGACTCACACTGCACAACAGTGATTTGGGTTACTACCTGTATGAGCTCAACTTGAAGGCCACGCCAGCACTGCCTGAAAAGCCCATCCACTTCCAGGCCATTCTCGGCAGCGGTCAGAGCATCTTTGCCAAGTTCACCAATTACACCCGGCAGAAGACAGAATACTACTGCAGGGTGAGCAGCCAGGGTCCCACCCCCTGCCCTTCCCTTGCCAGAAGGCTGAGCTTAAAAATGATAGAAGGAGGATATAGGGGTGCAGAATTATGAAACTCAGAGGGAGTCAGGTGCTTCATCTAGCCTGGAAACTCCCAGCTAGAAATAAATAGTGTCAGGCCTGGGTTCTTCCTTACAGGCTCTGTCTTCACAAGCTGGGGCGGGGTGGGGCTGGGGAGTTTTGCTTCCCACAGCACGCACAGTGGTCACTAGAAGAGACAGGAGTGCTTAGTGGTCATGAGTATAGGCTGTGAAATCCAACAGACTTGGATTTGAACCTTGGCTTCACCACTTACTCTTTGTATGAATAATTTACTAAAGCTCTGTAACCTTTCCTGGAAATGGTAATAATACCCCAACCTCACAGGATTGCTCTGAGGCTTTTAAAAAATGCACATAAAACTGTTTTCATAGAGTCTGGCTCATAGTAAATGCTTCATGTATGTTTCCTATGATATGAATTGGAATCCAGGTTTAACTACTGAAAGAGAAACCCAAAATAACAACAAAGTAAAAGTTACTCTTCTCTCAGATAACAACGTGAGCATAAGCAGTTTGGGCTAGAATGGTAGCTCCGGGCACCCAGACCACTTCTGTCCTGAGGCTCTTCCCTCTGGAGAGAGTTGCTTGGGTCCGCAGGGCCCAAGACGGCTTACCCTCACGTCTGCATTCCAGCCAGCTCCAGGGGGCAAGGCAGGGAGCTCTATATATCCCTCCCACTCACGTTCCCTTGAACAAAACGAGACCACACCGAGCAACAGGGGGAGCTAGGAGGCGCAGCCTCCACACTGGGTGGCCATCAGTGGTTCCAAGGTATAGTCAAGAGGCACGGGCTCTTTTTTTTTCTTTTTTTTCTATTTTTTTCTGTTGATTTTTTGGGTAATTTTTACCAGACATATTTTGGGATTTCTTATTCTGTCCTTTATGTTTCTTATCCTCTGTTTTCTTTTCTTTTTAAGATTTAATTTATTTATTTGTCAGAGAGAGAGAGCCGAGAGCACACAAGCAGGGGGAGCAGCAGGCAGAGGGAGAAGCAGGCTCCCGGCTGAGCAAGGAGCCCAATGTGGGACTCGATCCCAGGACCTTGGGATCATGACCTAAGTTGAAAGCACACACTTAACCGACTGAGCCACCCAGGCTTCCCAAGAGGCACGGGCTCTTGATCAATCATGCCAGTCAGGAGAAGCTAGGTTATGCTATAGTAACGAACAGCCCCAATATCTTGGTGGCTTAAAACAAAAAAGGTTTGTCCCTCCCTTGTGCTGTCTATCCAATGAGGGTCAGCAGGGGACTCTGCTCATCACAGCCATTCAGGGATCCAGGCTGAAGGGCAACCGCCAGCTCAGCTGTCTCCGGTTATAGTGTCAGAGGCATGAAGAAATCCTAAGGGGACTTGCACTGGCAGTCGAATGCCCTAGTGTGGAAGTGATCCCTTTCACTTCTGCTCAAAACTGTCAAGAACTAGCCCCCTCCCCATCCATGAGGAGCCAGACTGTTCAGCCTTTCAGAGGCGCGGGAGAAAAGAAGAGCCAGACTCGGGGGGGGGGTGTAGCACCACTGAAGGCCACACTGACATAATCCAGCTTGGTATCTTGGGACAAGTCATTTAATATCTCTTAGCTTTGGTTTCTTTGTAGTAAAATGGCTATAATAATTAGTATTACCTACTCTTCAAGGGACTTATAAGGGCACAACTTTAAGTGACCTGCCCAGCCTCACGGCAAAGGTAGGTTACTTGATGTCCGAGAGTGGGTGGGCAGGGGATGGGCCCGAGCTGCCCGTGTGCTCTTTGGGATCCTGTGTGAACCAGGTGCATTTGTTCCTCTTTCAGACTGACTGTCAAGACTTCCACACGGAAAAGGTCATTACCGCAGCCCCAGGGGCTCAAGGAGGCACGGAAGTCAGTGTGGAAGTCTACTTTGAGCCCAGCCACCTGGGCGAGACCAAGGGCATCCTGATGCTGTCATCGATTACAGGTGGGGAGTATATCATCCCCCTCTTTGGCGTGGCTCTGCCCCCGAAGCCCCAAGGTCCCTTCCTGATCCGGGCGGGATACAACATAGTTATCCCTTTCAAGAACATTTTCTATCATCCGGTCACCTTCTCCTTCATTGTGGAGAACCCAGCCTTCTCTGTTCGTGCTGTAGACTCCGTGCGGCCCAAGAAGATCAACAATATCACCGTCTCCTTTGAAGGAAACCCATCAGGCAGCAAAACGCCCATCACCAGCAAGCTGATTGTGTCTTGTCCTCCCAGTGAAGGCAACGAAACAGGTGTTAAATGGGTTTATTACCTGAAGGGGATCACCCCTTAGTGGTAACTGAGGTCAACTGCATCAATGGAAAGCCATCTCCTCAACCGTCAAATCTATGTATTACTCTACCCTGGCGAAGAACAGAGAAAATTGTCAGAATTCTACAGCTACTGTTTTATCTCCTCCTTCAATTACAGGGGCACTTATTTCCATATTATATGCATTCTAAATATATATTTTTTTTTTCCACATTACACATGGTAACTACAAAAAAAAAAATCCCAGCTATATTATACTTTGCAAGGGCAAGTCCCTGAATTCAGTTTCTAATCATATCCCCAAAGGTCAAGGAATAATCCCCATTTTTAATAAGATGACACAGATATCACATGCATGACCCCTATCAGATAGCACTTAGCAGCACATGACTCTGGGCCACCACAGTGCCTTTTAAAAAACCCATAATGGCTTAAAGATCTTTTAGACACGACTCTCTTTTGATAGGATATTTTATTCTGCTTTCACGTAAAAGCCAAATAAGATACTATTTTCAAAATGATAACAGATGACACCTTCACCATTATTGCAAGGCCAGGGGCCAGGGATGCTCCCTCCATCTCTGAATCCTGTATCTGTTCCTCATAGAAAGTTCTCGCTGAAGGTCCTGGAGAAATGCAGAGCCCCCAGTCAGCCTGTAGCGTGGTGATTCCCTCTCCACCTGTACACCCGAATCCGCCAATTCTGTTCCAGACCCTTCCACCCCAAATTCTGATTGAATTGGTCTGGGGACGGTTGTGGGCATCCTTTTCTTTTCCAAACTTAGCAGCGTTGAGAACCAGTGCTACAGATCCTACGGCCACCTGGCCATTAATGCTGCAACGGAGTCTGGAATCTACTTACAAGGGAGGACCACACCCCAATCTGATATGGTTAAACTGTGGACGTTCTGTATGTACAGAAAGGGTGAGGTCTAAGTCAGTGCCTTTCTTAAGAGGGAAAGCACTAGGGAAGCTCCACCCCCAAGGAGGAGTGGGACGTCTGCTTAGCCCAGGCTCTGGCCCTGGGCCCTGCAACATGTATTAATAGGACCAGTTAAAAATAATAATAATAGGACCACTTACCTGTTGGCACCACCTGATGAAATAAAGATGATTGCAGACTGGCCCTGGAGTGGATTGGCTTCTGCATGCACACCTGAGGGTCCCCTGCCTCCACCTCGTCCCCCCAATGCATCCCCTACAGCCTACCTGCAAGAGAGGGAGAGAACATGAAGGGAGATGACGAGTGCTCCCAACAAGTGGTTCTGAAAAATGGTCCCTGGCCCGGCAGCAGCAGCATTCCCTAGGAATGTATTAAAAATGCGCATTCTCAGGGCACACCCAGACCTGCAGAGTCCAAAACTCCAGGGGTGTGGCCCAGCAACCTGTGTTTTAAGAAGCCCTTACTGCTTTTAGAGGTGTGGGTTTTTTCTTTTTTTTCTTTTTTTTTTTCTTCTTAAATTTATTTGACAGAGATAGAGACAGCCAGCGAGAGAGGGAACACAAACAGGGGGAGTGGGAGAGGAAGAAGCAGGCTCCCAGCAGAGGAGCCCGATGTGGGGCTCGATCCCAGAACGCCAGGATCACGCCCTGAGCTGAAGGCAGACGCCTAACGACTGAGCCACCCAGGCGCCCCATGTGGGTTTTTTCTTAATGGAGGAGATTCTCCTAATCCTTTCATACCTTCCCCCCAAACCCCCAGCCCAGTATACCCTGCACTCAGCTAAAGTGTTTGCAGACCTACACTTAATAGTTGATCTGTGGAACCACTGAAGATGCTGCTAATGGGCATAAAGACAAAGACTAGATGACAGATTTTCCAGATGGTTAAATGAGCAAAGAACGTACCGCGAGGCCACCTGAGAGGATGCGGACACCAATGAGCCCACGCTACCACTAGCAAACACCCAGAGTCTGCTGAAACCAAGGCGTTTCAAATTTTATTATCTATCGAAATCACCCAGAGGGCTTGCTACCCTACAGGCTGTCAGGCCCCATCCTCAGAGGGTCTGATTTAGTAGCTTTAGTTTGCGTTTTGGCCAGGTTCCCCGTGAGGCCGTTGCTATGGGTCCAAGAACACACTGGCCAGCATGGCTGGGACACTGCCCAGCACGGCTGGGACGCCGCAGCCTCCTTGCACCAACACCGCCTGCGAGAGAGGCGGAAAGCATGAAAGGAGATGACGAGTGCTCCCAACAAATGGTTCTGAAAAATGGAACGCGCTGGGGACGCAGGCTCTCGGGCTGCCCCAGACCTCCTGGATCATCATCTGCATTTTAAGGCATCTCTAGGGGATGATGTGCACCCTGCAGCTGAGAGCAGCTGCCTTAAAGGCAACTGTGGAAGTTGAGCCTTTGTGGAATCCACAGCCCTGGTGTGGAGACTGGAAATGAGTCTCATCGACTCTGCTTATGACCTGGCCATGAAGCCGGCCTTTCCCAAAATAGCCCTCCTCCCTCCCACTCACCAGAGGCATAGCTGGGGGTAGGGGAACAATTGGCCCACCACCACCTTCTTCAAAAGGGGCACCTTCTCCACTCTTTGCAACCTAGTATGATAGATGGTTTTAGATGGAAGGAAAGATACAGGAAGCTGTGTGAAAGTCTGCCAGACTCAAGCGCTCAGAGCCCTGTGAGACTCGCTCAGGAACTCCGGCACCTGTGAGGGTCAGCACCTTAACGTGTTCCTTGGGGACGGAGGGCTCCGAGCCACCTCCCTGGACACTCACTGCTACAGACACTGGCCACTTCCCAAGTGTCACCACCAGCCAAGTGGTGCCGTGTGGCCAGGGGCAATCCCCTACCCCAGCCCTACGCCAGCTCTCCCCAATCCACTGAGTCTAGAACCCAAAGCCTTCTGGCCTGGAGGGAGGAGGCCGGCCTTCTCCCTGGGACCAAAGCTCAGCTCAGACCCTGTCCCAGCAGGAACAGCTTTCCAGGACTTGAGATGTGATACATCTCTTCCCTCTAAGTCTTTCTCCTACTTCCTCCACCTCAAAAAGACAATAACAAAATTGTTTCATTTTGGCAAACCTGGAATGGCAAATTACCTCAACAGAGAACTGGGGGAGAAGCTTGGTGAAAATGAACACTCTGATACAAGCTAGTGGAAATTACCTTGGAAAGGATACAGTCTCAGCAAAGCAGACCAGGAGACATCTCACTGGGGCGGCAGCGGGGTGTGGGGGGATCCAGAGACGTCAGGGCTGCAGCGCTCTCAATTCCAGGGAGCAGATGCATGGAATATGACGTGAAAGGGGCCCCTGACGTCATTCCACTCAGAGGCCCTGGTGGGTGTGGCGTCCTGTCTAACCACTTCTTTGGGTAAGATCGGCCTCAGGTTGTGGGTGATGATATTGTGATGTCATGAGGGGCCGCCAGATGCCAAGTGTGGGATTCACCCTTACCATGTTACCCTGAAACTCCAGCAAAAGCACATTGCTGTTGTAGAAACTGCTTTGGACAGTTCCAAGATTTGGGTACAATTTCTCACAGTGGTCCCCAGCATCCACTTGCCACCATGTCCATAGCTTACGTAATAACAACCAGGCGTCGCATGGCTGCAGATGAGTTACAGCTGTGGACTGTGATGGCACGTGTGCAACCAGGCATATCAATTACCCACTAGCCTGGAAGTGTCAGAGTGTGGCTGGCCTGGGAAGGGCTGGCCACCAGGGTCAGAGGAGTGACCACGTGGAGAAGGCCATGGTAGCCTTGGGCTTTCTTCTTAATGCCACAGCCAGTCCAGGAATGCATAAATAACCTTAACTGGTTGGCATTTTCCAAGATATCAGAGAAAAGAAACCACCTTTTTTTTTTTTTTCCCCAGGAATTTCTGAACTAAAGGTAGGACAAAGCATTGGTTTGGGCCTTGAGTAAAAAACTGGTTTCTTAGCAACATAGTCCAGAATGTGATTTCAGAAGAAAAGAGTTCGTTCTGGTCAAAACATTAACTGTTTCAATGATTAAAAACCGTATCTCACTATGACCCGTGGGAAATTCATTTCACCTTTAAGAAAAAGCCAAGCCAGGGGCACCTGGGTGGCGCAGTCGTTAAGCCTTCGGCTCAGGGCCTGATCCCGGCATTCTGGGATCGAGCCCCACATCAGGCTCCTCTGCTAGGGGCCTGCTTCTTCCTCTCCCACTCTCCCTGCTTGTGTTCCCTCTCTCGCTGGCTGTCTCTGTCAAATAAATAAATAAAATCTTTAAAAAAAAAAGCCAAACCAAACAGCAAAAGAAAAGGTGAAATATTACATGAGATACAGGTCCATTGGAAATGAAAACACGCTGGAGAAATAGATCCAAATCATTCCCATTGATTTAATTTTTGTCATTGTTTTGCATCAAACATCATCAAAATCCTAAAGACATAAAATTTGCAAAGACATTTGGAAATGTCCTTATCGGCGCCACCTGGTATCAAGGTAAGAGGAGGAAACTATTAAGCAAACATTTTCTCTGGAGACAAATCTAAATTTGGAGCAGTTTCAGATTGGTGGTCCACCCACCTTCATTCATTGGATTATGCTGGCAAAGGTTTTAAAAGCTGTGAAAACCCTACCAGTAAAGGAACACACGTTTTTCACAGATTCTTCTAGACACGATTCCTCCGTGGATTACTGAATTTTGGGTTCGCTTTTGTACTTGTTTTCTATGGCTGCATGACAAATTCCCACAAATCCAGCAGCTTAAAACATCACAGATTTCTTATCTCACAGTGTCCGTGGGTCAGAAGTCCAGAATGGACTGAACTGGGCTCTTGGCTCAGGATCTCAAAGGCTAAAATCAAGATGCCAGTCAGCTGCATCTTCATCTGAAAGCTCAACTAGGAAAAGATCCACTTCCAAGTTCCCTTGGTGTGTTGACAAAATTCATTTCCTCCTATGACTGAAGTCCCCATTTTCGTGACAACTGACAACCCTCAGGAGACCACTTTTGGTGACTAGAGGCCATTCTAAGGTCTTTACCATGTGGCCCATCATAGATGGTTCACTTTTGTTACTGTTTACTCTTCAAGGCCAGCAGAAGAATCTCTCTCCTGCTTCAAATGCCTCCTGGCTACTTTTAAGGCCTCATCTGATTAGGTTGGATCCACCCAAAATAATCTCCCTTTTGATTAACTGAAGTCAACTGTGTTAGCGTGACAGTCCACTATATTTACAAGTCTTGTTCACACTCAAGGGGAGGGGATTATACAGGGTATGTACCCAAAGGGGTGGGAATCTTGGGGGCCATATTGGAATTCTGCCTACCACACCCCTCACTTGTGTCCCATAGATTCTGATCTATGGACTGAGGATAAGACTCTATTTTCAACTTTGTTATCAGATTCACATGCATACTTTTCACTCATTAGAAAAAGTACTGTCATTTATTATGCTCATATTTAATACTTTTTGGGCTCCACTGTCCTAAAATCCCTGTCCACTATGGAAGCTTACAATAAGGAAGTCTGTCTGATGCATCTCCCTATTAGCCACAATACATCCATAAAGTGCTTTTTTAAATTTTGCCACATAAAAAAATTTTTGTTGCCACATAGCTTCAATTTCTGTTCCACCATTTAGTGTGACACTCAAAGCACTTGGAAGGGCTGCTTTATGTTGGATCCATCTGGAGACCTTCACTGAGCAGATCTGGGGCTTTTGCTGCCTATAACCCAGTCCTCTAAGGTATCCAACCACAATAAACACACCCTCCTGAGTCCCAAATGGTGGGGTGACAGCTACTGTTGGTACCTGAAATTTTAGGTAGTAGACAGGTAGTACTGTTTTTAATTGAGAATTTATTTTAATGTTTTAAAAACATACGTAACTATTCACAATCATGATTTTAGCACATAAGACTAAAGAATTTAAGATTTTTGAAAGTAAGTTGGTTTGAGAAAAATATTTTTTTAATAATAGTACAAGTGGCTAGCATATGGCGAAACTCACGATGGTATTACTCCAATTTGGGAAACATTGCCACATGCGAAACTGATGACTAAACAGTAAATGAACTACTGGATTCAGTATTGAGTAAGTTGTGCTAAGTGAGTCAGGCTCCATGAGCCCCTTCGTGCTCCCAAAAGTACACAGAAGCCCATCACGCGCCTTGCCAACCACCTGCGGCACTTGAGTGCACCGGACACGCGCCCCACAAACCCCATCTCGAACCACACGCGTGCGTGAGGGGAGGAGGTGGAGCCTTGTGGGGGCGGGGACAACACACCTGCAGCCGGCGTGCGGGGGCGTGGCTGGCGAGGGGCGGGTCCTCGCGGCGGAAGGCGGAAGCGGCTGCAGAGTCACATGATCCGAGTAACATGGCCGCTGCCCCTTGAGCACTGTCGGTGCCGGGCGGGAGCGGGTTGCGTGAGCCGTTGGGTGGCCGGGAACAGGTGTGCGGGGGCGGGGTCCAGGCCCGGGTTCCGAGACGGCGCGCGGCGGCGGAGCGAGGCAGGTAGGCTCAAGGCGGCGTGGTCCATGAGCCGGCGCCCGAGGCAGCGCAGAACAGCAGACTCCCCCGGCCCCGGCGCCGCCCGGGCAGCCGCGGGCTGAGGAGTCGCGGGGCTCCGGGGAGCGCCCGGAGCTGCCACCATGAACCCCGAGAAAGACTTCGCGCCGCTCACGCCCAACATCGTGCGCGCCCTCAATGACAAGCTCTACGAAAAGCGGAAGGTGGCAGCGCTGGAGATCGAGAAGTAAGAGCGGCCGGCCCCCAGGTTGGGTATGGGGAGCAGAGTCAGGACCCCGCCCTGGCTATGCAGGGCTCCTGCTCCTCGGGGGGACTCCTCACGCCTTTCCAGCCAGTTTTAGGCCCTTAGCGCAGTGCAGGAGATTAGGAGTCCTAGCTTTGTTTCTGACGGGCTGTATGACTTGGGCCAAGTTCTCTAACCGCCTGATGCCCCAGAGGACTGCCATGCGTTAGAGCCCCAAACCTATGTGTAGCACAGTGCCTGGCACACGGCACGTCTTCCGTGTGGACTCTATCAAAACCTGCAAATCAGAGGGGGGCTTCTGTGATGGGAGGGAAGTGGGAAGCATGAGAATTTGCCAATGATGTTGACCTGCCTCATTTCTTACCCAGGTTCTGAGAAGTGAAAGGGACTGTTAGGTGACCAAGTGCTGAAATCAGGTCCGAAATCTCAAGACTCAGAGGGCTGTTTATTTTATCTATGCCATATCACTCTTCCTTGCAGGTGGAAGGAATAATTTGACCTTTCTTATTTTACAGTCTTATTACATGTATGTGTAACCAAGACCTGACATTTTGCTTTATTTCCCAATGTACAAAACAAGGTGTTCAACTAGGAATGTTTCATTAAGATTTTCTGCTATTATTTTACATTTGTATTTTTTTTTCCAGTCAAGTCTTTGTGATAAAGTCAGGGGAGTGGATGATTTCAGAAGAGCAGAAAGAATCAGACTCTGAAACTTGGAAGAATGCCAGACTGGGAGTCAGGACACATGGATTGTAGTCTTGCCCTCTCCAGTAGGATAGCCACTGGCCCTGCATGGCTATTTACACATAAATTATTAAAATAAAATAAAAATTTTAAATTCAGTTCCTCAGTTCCAAATGTTCAGTAGCCGCATGTGGCTGTTGGCTACTGTAACGGGCAGTACAGGTCTTAGAACATTTCCATTGCTGCAGAATGTTGGACAGCTCCAACCTAGTCCATGGTGTGATACTCATTCTTTGACCTTGGGCAGATTGCTTCATGCAGGGTTTCTTAGCCTCAGCACGATTGACATTTTGGGACAGATAAGCCTTGGTTGTGGCGGGCCGTCCTGTGCATCGTAGGATTTTTAGCAACATCCCTGATCTCTACTCAGTAGATACCAATAGCACTCCGTCAGTTGTAACAACCAAAAATGTATTCAGACAATGGGAGTGCAAAAATCACCCCAGGTGAGAACCACTGCCTTAACTGCTTTGGGGTTTCCTTTCCTCCTTACCTAAAGGCTTTGGACTGTGTTAAGAGGACCCTCTTTCAGCACTAATATTCAGTATGTCCAGAACCACCTAGTGGCTTCTGTCAGCAAGCACCACTTTCTTGACTGCTTTGTTTCCGTACTTCTGCTTGTTTATGCCCTGGCTCTTACTAATGTTAGCAAGCCTTAAAGATGAGCATCACTGTGCTGAGTAGGAGACTCGGAGCTAATGTATCGACGTGGCTCCGTGTCCATGGGTTTTATTGGCTTTGAAGCTACATTGACACCCGATTTTGGTCATCACCCAGTCTGTTCTCAGGAATGTCTGATTTTCCTCATAGCTTGAATCATCTGTTGGGTCCTTGAATAGAGGTATTCATTTCAGCATTACTGTTGCCTCCAGCACAGCGTATGTAAGCGCTCTCACTCTGCAGGTTGTGCCGTAAGGGTTTTGTCTTTAAGCGGGTTCTGTTTGTATTCGACATCTCCCTTGATTTGTGAAATTCAGAGAAACCTAGGGACTTAACTGGACTATGGACTCCTTAAGAGCGTAGACCCTGTTTTATTCATCTTCAGCACTTGGCACAGCACTTGACGGTTGGTTTAATGAGTGAGCGAATGACCATACACATTTGGTGGGGAAGTAACATTGCAGTCTAAGGACTTTGCTACCCAAACGTGTAGCCCACAGACCAGCAGCGTCAGGATCCCTGGGGAGCTTGTAAGAAAGAGATTCTCCAGCCTCATCCCAGACCTCTGGATCAGAATCTGCATTTTAATAAGATCCCTGGGTGATTTGTGTATACCTTAAAGGCTGAGAAGCAGTGGTGTAGAAGGCCCTAATCTATTTCTAGCCTTCTTCAGCCATATTTGGAATGAGGAGTGCCCAGTTGGATATTTTCCTCAATATATGTATCACAAATTGCTTAGGGGTGGATATTGACTTACTTATCTGTGCTTCATCAAAGAGCTTTCTGGTATCTCTGCTTATGAGGACACTAATCCTGTTGGGTCAGGACCACCGCCTTATGACCTCATTTAACCTTAATTACTTCCTTGTAGACCTTGTCTCCAAACACAGTCACAGTGGGGTTTAGGGTTCAACATACAAATTGGGGGGACACAATTCAATTCGTAACAGTAATCATTAAAAAAAAAAGTGATCACGTATAAAGCGCTATCTGCTGGATTTGGGGAGAGGAGGGTAAAGAAGCCTCCCTTCATTTGGTCATTGCACACCCCTCATCTCTTTATTTTACACGGCTTCAAAATACGAGTTAGGTAGTGGCATTTCACAGACAAGGAAATGAAGCTCCTGAAGTACTTTTCCCAAGGTTTCACATCTAGAACCTGAATGAAAAAACCCAGGTTCATTTGTCTCAACAAGCTTCCTCACTACTGTGAATGGTCTTCCCTACCAGGAAGAACATATATATTTAGTAATGGAAGTTTCATACTCGAGCATTTCCATGGTTGTTTTAACTGCCACTTTTGGTTTTCCAGAATCACCTGCTCAGTTGGACAGAGCCAGTGCTGCATATGGTTTTCCAATGAGGGATTAAAATTTGTAGTAAGAGGAGGGTGTTTTTTTCTTGATGACAGGCCTCTCAGACACTAAAAATGCAGAGACATAAATGCGTGGCTCAATAGAACCTTGAACTCTAGAATCTCCAGAGCGGGCTGTGTTAAGTGACCTAAGATCTGATCGCTAAGTGTGTGAGCCTGCTGTGCACAGTCCTGTAGAGCTTTTCCCTCCACAGCCTCCTGCCAACATGCCCACATAGTTTGCTAAAGGATAAGGCACTTAGGCTAAGATTTTAGAATAGCTGTTTCAGGTTTGGTGGGCTCTCGGTTTCAGGGGGTATAGTCATTGGTAAGTCCTGATGAAGAGGTTGGTAAGACCCCAGGCTCTGCTTTCCAGGAGAGTGTGGTGTGGGGAAGAGATGCCAGGAGGCACTCAGGTAACTGCAGCAGATGCTCGCTGTGCCGGAGTGACGTGCCCCACACTCTGGTGACAGTGCCCCCTCATTGCAGGCTCAGAGAGAGGGTGCTCTTCATGGTAACTAGGGATGGGCTCAGCGCCAAGTCTCTAATATTCCTGAACTTTGAGTTCCAAAAGCCCAGGCCTTGCCCCTGAGAACACCAAAGCCTGGGTTGGGGGTGAGAGGGGTTGTGAGATAATGTGCCCTTTGCCTGCCAGGGAGGGGTCAGGGATCCTTTTCACTCTGTGATGAGATAAAGGTTAAATGTTGAGTTTGACGTGGCTCAGGAGCCTCCCACCCCCCACCGGCCGCTGCCAGGAGACCTTGTTTACCACCATTGCCTTAAGGCAAGCATGGGTCAGAATTCCATCCAGCCCTGCTGGATGGAATTAACAGTGGAAACTTCCACAGACTGCTTGATCCGGGGTTATAGACCCGTAGATAGGGGCTGTGTTCTGCTGGTAGACCTGTTTAGGTTGGTCTGAATTGCAAGGTATTTTAAATTGAGAAATTTCACAGTGAAGCTCAGGTTTCTGGCTTCTCTTAAGGAATGGGAAATGTGTCTCTGTGGGATGGATCGTCCCACATAGCAGATAAGGAGGACCTAAGAACCTCCCTTCCGGCTAGGACATGGGCACCCTAGTCTGCTTCCTGTATTGGCACGTTCACCACAGCCTTTCCTCCCTTGTCCTCCCTTGTGTCTTCTGCTTGGCCCCTGTCAGCATGTGAGTCTGTGACCTCGGTTTCATTCCTCTGTGCCTCAGTTTCCTCGTCTTACACACAAATGCTCCTTGAAAGCATTAGGCTAAGTGGAAGGAGCCAGTCACGAAGGGCCCTCTGTTTCATTTATATGAAAATTTTACTTCTATGAATTACCTAGAATAGTCAAATTCAGAGAGAGAAAGTAGATGAGTGGTTGCCTAGGGCTTAGGGGAGGGGATTTGGGGAATATGGGGAGTGACTGCTAACAGGTACACCAAAAAACCACTGAACCGCACGCACTAAAAGAGTGAATTTATGGTACGTGAATTACAGCAATTTAAAAAAATAAGAGTAGTGTTTTATTGCAGTGTGAGGGAAGCACTCATTAAATGGTCTCAGTTATTGTCACCTGAGATTCAAACAGCTGCTGTCTTGGACTCGTTTCTCCTTTATGGTCTTTCCACTGATTCCAGCCAGTGGAAGCTCGGTGTATTTTGTCAGTTAACTCTGAGGCCTTTTCAGAAGGTCTTTGGTCTTTGCTCAGAGGCAAACATTCCACTTTCCCTGTTCACTTAGTGGAGACTAGTGAACAAGTGGAAACCTAATTACGTAAATACTCACCAGAACAGATGGAGATGTTTACCCAGTTTGTCTCTGGGAAGTTGCTGCCCGGATGTGCAGTCTGAACACAGCTCGTGATGTAGAGAACTGCGAGGGATAAGTGGACTCGCCAGGACAAGAAGAGGCAGCAGCCCCAAGGCTACGCTGAAAACTTTACAACACGAGAATAAACACAACTCTGGATTTCTTTTCCTTTCCTTTTTTCGGGCCAGGAGCATGGCAGGTTCTCAGTCAACATTTAGTGAATGAACGTGATCTTGAGTGGGGTATGTGAGATCACAGTTTGTCTCTCTGATTCTGACATTGCACTAATACTGCTCTGTGAGCCTGTGCCACACAGAGCACGTTAAATGCCTGCTCTTACTCTCTAGAAACAGTGTAAGGTCATTGAAATGAGCGGCCCCACCTTACAGCCAAGGACGTCTCCTCTGAAGACATAGGAACCTGAGTGCGGGGACATTTGGACATCACCAGATGAAAAGGGGTTGGGATTCAGTGAAGTGAGAAACGTAAAGTGCCTGGTAGCCAGTAGGCATCTGACAAGGGGCAGCTGGAATATTTGAGGAAGGAGATAGTGCAACATACTGAGAAAGACTTTAGACCTTGGAGTCAGAAAAACCTAGGTTTGATTGCTTCACCTGTCATCTATAAGTTGTGTGACTTTGTGAGTTTCTTAACGTCTTTGAGCCTCAGTTTCTCCCATCTGTAGAATGGGGTATAGTACTTAACCCAGTGGTTTGTTTTAAATTTTAAATTAGATAATGTATTGAAAGCATCCAGCATTTATCACCTATCATTTATCTCCCATCTGTAGAATGGGGTATAGTACTTAACCCAGTGGTTTGTTTTAAATTTTAAATTAGATAATGTATTGAAAGCATGCAGCATTTATCACCTATCAGCAAATGGTTACTTATTTCCTGCCTCACAGTGGAAGTCCAGCTGTAGAGCATTCCAGAATATCTCCAGTGTGCGTGTCATCTGTACTCCCTGTGTATGGTGGAGGGATGCTTCAGGGATGTCTGAACACTGAACGGGATGGGAACACGTGTGGAGAAAGCTGCGTTCGCTTGGGGCCTCAGTTCTCGACAAGGCGACTTCGCTCTGTCGCTGGGTGTGTTCACTGTGCAGCTGATGCCGTTTAAGAAGACGGAAGAGAGGAGCTGGTGTACAGTTGAAAGGACTTGGGTTTGAGGTGTGTCACGGGTTCAGATCCTCTGCGAGCCTGGGAAGGGGACTTGGTTTCCCTGAGGCTGTCTCACCTGGGGCGGATGAGGTAGTAATCAGTGCAGAAGGAAGTGGTTCCAGGGAGGAACAGAAACCCTCAGTGTCGTGTGGGTGCCCGGGAAGGCGTCCACCACCAGTCATCGTGTGGCCTGTGACTGTCACGGCTGTGTTGCAGAGGCCAAGGGAGTCCAGCAAGGGTCTGTGGTTGTGTTGCTGAGACAGTGGCCCCGGGTTTCTCCTGATGACAGTTCCGAATATGTCCTCCCTTGTCTGGGGTTCCTTCTTTCGAGGAGGGGGGAGTCGGTGTGGCGCTACGTCACGAGGCAGCGTCACGAGCTTGGAGTTGCCACATTGGGTTTGTGCCTTGTGGGGCATGAGTGTTCCTGCCATCTGGCGACACCTCTGACCACAAGAATGGAGGCTCTGAGCAGCTTCTGAGGACGCCTCATCAGCCTGGGTTTTCAGCACTTTTTAGAAGAAACCAGAGAGGAGACCCTCTTCTCTGGCACATAGAACAGTAACGCCTGTGACCTGTGCGTCAGTGAGGGTCGCAGGGATTTGTGATCGTGAGAGTTTCTGGGCTAGATATTCACTTCAAAACTAGTGCAGCTTCAGATCCCGCCTGTGGCTTGCAGCCTGTGGATGAAAGAGGAAACAATGTGGTCTTTTGAAGAGAGACTCCGCTGCAGGCCAGGAGCGCCCGGAGTTTCAGCTCCACTTACTCTGCCTCCCTTTGTAGTGCGTTTTTCTCTCTGCACACTCCTGTGAAGTGGAGAGGCAAGTCTCGTCGCTGGGCCTCTTTTGGAGCCCCTAGAGAGGGCTTACAGCACCCCTTCATCCCTTGGCAGGTGGCCTTCAGAGCACACCGTGGCTTCTGCGTCTTTCCCCAGCCACGGTTCTGGTGACCTGGGCCCTTCACAGTGTGCCTTTGGGGAGCCCGGTAGTGGTGCCCTTTGCTCTTCTTAAGTTGAATCCTAATGGTCGGGGTTGAGGACCCCCGAGATACGATGGTGGTTAAGCCGGCTGGTTAGGTTTAGAGGAGTAGGCTGCCCCATGTCACCCGGACGGCAGCGTGGGGCTCTGGCCGTGTTTGCCCCACAGCTCGGGCTGTCCTTCAGCGTTGCCAGCCTCTCGGCGCAGTCCCCAGGCCATGCTGGCTGATCAATCCCACACGTGCTATGCACACAGCACTAGACCCCAAGAGGGCTGGCCTGAGAGACGCAGACAGGGCCCCAGTCTGTCCTCAAGGACTTCAGTCAAGGAACTGTGGAGACCGAAATGTACACCTGGAAGTGATAGTGACATTTGCCAGTGCATTGCTGGGAAGAGAATGAGAGGGTCACTGAGTCTTTCATAATTCAGAGGAGGAGTGACCCCTTCCTGGGTTGGTCAGGAGAAGCAGGGGGGTGAATTTGAGCCATGCTTTGGAGTCTTGATAGGATGTGAAGCAGGAGCTTTGCCAGAGAGTGGGGTACTAGGGGCAGAGTGTGCAGGGCCCAGGTTTACAGGATGAAGGCGGGTCTGGCTGGAGTGGACGGTTACACAGGGCAATGGGCAGTAAGACTAGAGAGGTCAGCCCGGTCCTGTTGTGGTTGCCCTGAGTGCCAGGTGGAGTATGGCCTTGATTTGTGAGACAGCTTTTCCCACTGGAGCCCCAGGGTTTGACCCACAGAGCCAGCCCCAATGCTCTGCAAGCTGATGGCATTGGTGAGAGCATGTTCTTGTGCCTTCCTCATCTAGGGGAACCGTTGTCTTGTTTTCCTGGAGATATCCCCAAGTGTGCGGGGTTTGAGGGCCTCTGGACTTAAACGAGTCACTGTTTTTGCAGTGGCCTGGGATGCCCTGTGTAAGCCCTGGAAGGATTCGGGGTGGGGAGGCCGATGGTGCTGGTGTTGAGCAAATGAGAAAGGTGCTCCTGGGCTTCAGAGTCAGGGGGGAGTGCTAAATACAAACATCCTGCTTGCCCATCTCCTGTCTTTGGGGGTCCCTGGTGCTCCTGCAGGCCACCCCAACATTAGAGCCCCATTCTTTACAATCTCTCACCGTGCAGTCTCTGTAAGCCTTTGGATTTTTCAGAGCTCCCTAACGCCATTCAGACCCTTACCACCCACCACTGCACATCACTCTTCCCTTCCGTGGCTCCTTACTGCCACCAGGAGTAAATGCCAGTTCCTTTGCCACACACAGCCTGGGAGCAGCTTCACCAGCCCTGTCCCCACCTCTCCTCTACCTGTGTCCTTCATTCTGCCAAACCAAATGGGTCTCTCCTTCCTCTGAGCCAGTGCTCACACTCTTCCCTCTGTCTGGGCTTCCTGGTCCTGAACAGTTCCAGAACGAACACCGCTCATCCTTCAGAGCCCCTCTCAAATGCTGACCCTTGCGAAACCATGCCTAATCCCTCCCCACCAGATGGCAGGCCTGCTCCCTCTTGCCTGCCCTTCTCACCTCACAGGCTTCTCACCAGATCGTTTTGTCTCTGCTTTGCATGCAAGTCCCGTGTGCCATCTAGTTTCCTCCCCAACTTCCACCCCAGCAGAGAGCCCTTCGTGACAGGGAACGCATCCATATGCTGGCTCCAGAAGAAGAAAGTGCCCTTTCCAGGTGCTCAGGAACAATTTGTGACCTGAAACAAGCAGGCCGGCGAGGCCATGGTTCTGGGATGGCCTGTGCCACCGGCACGTCTACGTCTCCCGCAGATGCCCTGCTGAGGCATCGTGGATGTGCCCGGTCCCGCTCTGGGTGCTGCTCTAACTTGTCCTGAGCAGAAACACGGCCTGGCTTCCTCAGGAGTGGTCTCGGCAGCCAGAGTCGGAGGCCCAACTGCTTTCAGTGGCTTTGGTGATCCCCATATCCTGGACTCCTCAAGAACAGGGAGACACAGGTTCTAGATGTTTTTGTGGAATTCAAGACACTGAGTATTTTTCGTCAGAGATATTTAAAACTCAAGCTAGAAACAAGTCATTTTCAGTTCTCAGATTGTATTCATATATTCCTTAGACAGTGTGAAATCTCATATCCAGTCTTCTGGGATTAAAAAAAAATTTGCTGTTTGCATTGGCCGGGAATCGAACCCGGGCCTCCCGCGTGGCAGGCGAGAATTCTACCACTGAACCACCAATGCTCCAGTTGTGAGCAGCTGTGTGAGCACCTCCCTTTAACCCCTGTCCTGAGCCTCCTTGTCACTGTGCTGATTCACAGAATATAAGGCCAGGCTCTGATGCTGCCACATCAGCACAGCTGCAAGAACAGAATGCTTAGGCTCCAGGCAGAGGGTGTGTGTGTGTGAGAGAGAAAGTTGCTTTGCCTTCAGATGGCAGGACAGAAACTAGAGCTCAAGTCTCTCCTCCGGGGCGAAAAGCACATGGAGACTTGGATGACTTTCTGCCCCTCGGATGTGTGGATCCCCCTGTTCCAAGCTCACTGTGTGCTGAGCTGTTTACAGTTCTCAGGTTTCACCCCAGCTTCCCGCCAGAAACTGGCCAGGCTGAATCCCTCACTGGTGGAGGGCGTGAAGGCCTTGGTCCCCACAGCCAGAGTGCCTCTCTGGAGAGCCCAGCTGGTGTTCCTTGGCTCACTGAGCAGGGGAGTGAGGTCAAATTCACAGCGCCCTGGGCTGCTGTAGGCTGGCATGGTTGAGGAGATTGGCTCCTCCAGCAGGATCTCTGTGTGAGGGGAAGCCTGCCAGGAAAAGGCAAAAGGAGCAGCCCTGCATTGGCCGGGAATCGAACCCGGGCCTCCCGCGTGGCAGGCGAGAATTCTACCACTGAACCACCAATGCTCCAGCTGCTTTCTGCACTATCTGCAGGGCTTTTCTCAAGGGGCTGTGGCAGGTCACTGTGCCTTGCCTGGCTAGTTTGTCCAGTTTGGGAAGCCAGGAGGGTTTACAGAGAACCATCTTTACTGGGCCTTATTAGGCTGTTGGGGGGGGGGGGAGGCTGACCTATGGAACTGGCATTGAGCTTGCACCTGGAGGCCCTTTGTCCATCCATAGCCCTCAACCCCCTGGGGTAGGCTTGGTGGAATTTCACCAGTGTAAAGATCAAACAAAGAGGCACGTCACAGTCCATTTGTACACCACCTTCCTGAAATACCCATCCCTGCTCCCATAGCCACCATCTTGGGAGCCAGGCCTATTTTGTTCACAACTGTGCTCCCAGTGCTTAGCACAGAATAGGTGCCTATGACTTGCTGTATTAAATCTTCATCAAACCATGTCAACTTCTCATTGAAGAGCTTTTTTGTAAGAGTGGTCATTGCCTCATAGGGCAGCATGTTTGTTTTTAAACAGCTCTAATCACTGGCAGGTTCCTGACATAGAGCCGGAACCATGTAGACTAATTCATACCTTTTGGACTTAACCATTCTTAAAATTTTTCGAGCCAACTTGAGACCCCATTTATGCAGCAGGTGAGCAGTGGTCCCTCCATGATGGGCACAAAGCAATTAGTGATTCCAGGCAGCTGCTTTGAAAAGTCTGTATTTTGTAGATGGCCCCTTGGCTGCTACACTGGTAGTAGTCTCCCTCGCGCTTGGATGATGAGATGGGCTCCATCCATCTCACAACTCAAGACACTCTTTTCTTGTGCTCTTCAGAAACTTAAGAAGCTTCCCTGTTACCCACGCTGCAAGATCCCTTCTCCCTAATCTGAGATGGCCAGAGTGGCCATAGCCAGCCTGTCCTGGTAGAGCTCCCGCTGCCGCTCTATTCTCTGGGGCCCCAGACAGGCTTGACTAGATCCCCCTCCTCGCCTTGGCTCTTATATTTCCTCCTGTGCGGAAACCCCTGTTTCCTTCTCTCTCCCTGCCTCCTTCAAGGTTGAGCTGAAATCCCACTTCTGGGAAGATGTCCCTGACACCCAGTCCATAGCGCCCCATCAGTTATCTGGGAGCTGGTGATCAGTTCTCTGAGACTGGTCCCTGATGGAACTGGGCCTCCCTCTGCAGCCCAGCCTCTCCAGGTATCCAGAGATACCTAAGTAAAACATAGATCTGAGCATGTCATCCCATTGCTGGAAATCTGTCACTGGATTGCTTTCTTTGAACTGCCTGGCCACTCCATCCACAGGCCAAACTCCTGTCCTTCTCTGAATACACTGTGTCTTTTCAGGGCTCTTTGCCTTTGGTCAGCTCCCCCCTGTGCCTTGCCCTTTACCTGAAAAGTGCCACCGGGTGTTTTTCAGATCTGACACAACAGCACCTCCAGTCCAGCCCAAGGAGATGAGTGCGTGGCATTTTTCTGGCTCCCGTGGTGTCACTTGCACCACACTGCAACAATTACTTGTTTGTATGTGGATCTTGCCCACGGGACTGGGACCTGATTCAGCGCCATCTTTGGAAATGATGACACAGACACACACAACCTCTCGGCTACAGGATAGGAGGGTCGAGCTAGTGTCGAATAAAGATGGTTGACCGGCTGCTCACGTTGCAGTGTTTGGTCCCCAACAAGACATTCCCTTGCATTGTCTCGGATTCCCAGAAGTGAGGTAGCTCTGCTTCCGCATTCTGTTGTACACAGGGGAGACTGCGACCCAGAATAGGGGAACGAACCATGACGCGGCCGGTACCTTCCAGTCGGCAGCAGAACTGGGAAAGGCCCACCCTGAGATGCAGGACTTCTGATTCCTCTTTCTAAACAGGTCATCTCCCTGCCACATCCCCGGCCCTGGAACCAGCAGCCGGGCGGGGTGGGGAGCCTGACTTGACTGCCCTGCAGCCCCTCTCTCCTGTCTCTCCAGGCTGGTCCGGGAGTTCGTGGCCCAGAACAACACCGTGCAAATCAAGCATGTGATCCAGACCCTGTCTCAGGAGTTTGCCCTGTCTCAGCACCCCCACAGCCGGAAGGGGGGCCTCATCGGCCTGGCCGCCTGCTCCATTGCACTGGGCAAGGTGGGCCTTTCTCCTGAAGCAGTGGCCCTCACTTTCACTGCCCAGCCCCAGCAGGCCGCTGCAGACTTGTGCTTTACTGCCGTTCTCACCACAGCTGAGACCAGCACAGCTGGCTTTGCAGCCCTGCGGCCTTGTCCCGAGGCGTGGGCCCTGGCCCGGGGGCCGACTTGCTTTAGGCCGGCCCTCACACAAAGGCCTGAGCCTCTCCAGGGGAGCCGGGATGTCCGCTGGGACGGGTGGCTGGGGGCCCACGGCCTGGCCCGCCTTGAGCGGTCTCTCCTCCTGCCCCGCTGCAGGACTCGGGGCTGTACCTGAAGGAGCTCATCGAGCCGGTGCTGACCTGCTTCAATGATGCGGACAGCCGGCTGCGCTACTACGCGTGCGAGGCGCTGTACAACATCGTCAAGGTGGCCCGCGGCGCCGTGCTGCCCCACTTCAACGTGCTCTTCGACGGGCTCAGCAAGGTGACTGCCCCTCCTGCGGCCAGCCTGAGCCTGCCCGGCCCACGCGTGGGAGCCCTGGGGCCCCTGCTCTCAGTGCAGGCAGAGCAGATAGACACAGGCCTGCTGGGGCCACTGGTCTGTTCAGTCTCATCATCATTTTCTCCGATGGCCTTATATGGACATTTGATTTTTTTTTCCATTTCTCTATTAATTGGTTTTTTTTTAAAGATTTTTTTAATTTATTTAACAGAGATAGAGACAGCCAGTGAGAGAGGGAACACAAGCAGGGGGAGTGGGAGAGGAAAAAGCAGGCTCATAGCAGAGGAGCCTGACGTGGGGCTCGATCCCATAACGCCGGGATCACGCCCTGAACCGAAGGCAGACGATTAACCGCTGTGCCACCCAGGCGCCCCTCTATTAATTGATTTTTATCGCAGTTTGTGAAAGTGTCAATCTACCACAGAGTGCAGGGGAAACACATAGTTTGAAAAGCCCTAACCTCCCTTGTAGAAAGTGAAGTGAATCCATAGTACAGACTGTATTTCTCCTCTGAGGGGAGCACTAGCCCGTAAGCTCTAGAAAAAGCTCTACTTACAAAGGCCGAGGAACCCCTAACACACCATTGTTGTCAGCGCACTCAGCCTCATGGGGCGCACCTCCAGGCACAGAATGGCCTCGAAGCTCTGCAGCCCTGCTGACCAGCACAGTCGTTTCCGGGGTGCCAGCCTCACAGCTGCCTCGGTCCCCACCTCCCAGAGCGGAGAAAGGACCCAGCATGTTAGAACAGGAAACCCTTGAGGAAGGCTGATAGGAACCCCCCCACCTGGCCTGATGGCAGCACGTGCCAGGGTCCCTGCACAGAACAGGAAGTCCAAGCATTTCCGTTCCCCAGCCACATTCCATTTTGCCCTCCCCTACCTCACCTTCCTTCAGTTTAGTCCTTAAAGAAGGTGCCTGTTCAATAGTCCAAGCTGTGCCAGGGCCTGGCTCTATGGGGTTTCAGTAGATGCCTGGTCCCATATATTAACTATAACCATCTCTCTGTTTCTGGACCTCTCATAGTTGGCTGCAGACCCAGACCCCAATGTGAAAAGTGGATCTGAGCTCCTAGACCGCCTTTTAAAGGTAGTACTTGGTCTCTGCTTTTATTTTGGAATCTGTCTCTTCCATCTGTCTATACAGCTTATAAATTCTATCCCTGGGGGCACTCTTCCTAGTGTTTAAAATTTTTTTCATTTACATACAGTAAAAATGACTCTGGTTTACAGTTCTTTTTTATTTATATATTTTTTGATGGCACAAGCAGGGGGAGGGGCAGAGGGAGAGGGAGAAGCAGACTCCCTGCTGAGCAGGGAGCCCGATGTGGGACTCGATCCCAGGACCCTGGGATCATGACGTGAGCCAAAGGCAGCCGCTTAACTGACTGAGCCCCCCAGGTGCCCCTGGTGTACGGTTCTATGACAAGTGTACAGATTTATGTCACCAGCAGAATCAAAATACAGAAACATTTTGTCACCCCAGACATCCCCTCGTGCTAGCTCCACCTAGGCCAAAGGAGAGTGCCCATCACCTCCCATTCCCACCCTGCTCCCAGGGACAGGCGGCTGCTGATGCTAAGCCCACCAGGGCATTTGATCCAGATGGAGGGTTTTGCCGTATGAGTCCTCGGCTCTGATTCCTGCTTTTACTCCAGCATTTTTGCTTGTCCTTTGGCCTGTGAGAGAGTGGTTGCTCCGGGACCTCTCCTACATAATACGAGCCCTCATTTCCTTCTCTGGCTACCTGACCCCTGGGGCTAGCCCTGAGCCGATAATTCCGTCAGGTCAGGCTGCCCTTGGCTTCTGGCTTTCGGCAGCTCACATGCCTTTGATCCACAGGACATCGTGACGGAGAGCAACAAGTTTGACCTGGTGGGCTTCATCCCTTTGTTGCGGGAGAGGATTTACTCCAATAACCAGTACGCCCGGCAGTTCATCATCTCCTGGGTAAGGGCCAGCCCCACGACAGTTTCTCCAGCCATAAGGAGCCTCTAGTTTAGTAAAATCCGCCCTCTATCACACCCTGGGCGGTTCCTGTGGCTCAGAGGAGCCTCATTGTTATCCCTCTAACAGCCAGTGACATCAGGTAATCCGAAACACGTGTATTCCATTCTGCCGCAAAGCACATCATCTTTGCCCCCAATGATACAGTTCTTTCCTTGTCCCGGGAAACACCCCAATGTCTCTTTGAAGCCAGGGGTGCTACTCTCAGCAGCCCTACCTCTTCGAGCCTTGTCTGTCCTACCCCGTGCTTCCCTTCTCCCTGTGGCATCAAAGTCTCCTTGGAGCCAAGTCACCATTCTCCCGCACATTTAACAAAAGCCCCACCTGCTGGGGGCGCCTGTAGCACCATGAAACGCTACGTCAGCAGGGCCGCCTTCTCCCTGCCCAGTCCCAGAGTACTGGTGAGGAGGAGACGAAGGTTCCCAGGCTGGTGTAACTTTCCCTCCTGGTCTCTTTCCCTGGGTCAGATTCTGGTTCTGGAGTCCGTGCCAGACATCAACCTGCTGGATTATTTGCCGGAGATCCTGGATGGGCTCTTCCAGATCCTGGGCGACAACGGCAAAGAGATTCGGAAAATGTGAGTGGAGGGAGGGGGCGGGCAGCTGCTCAGTGCACACACGCGCCCCACACCCAGCAGATGGCGGCCGCGGGTGATTAAGTTCACTCTCTTCGTCCTGGCTCCTGTGCTTCATGCCTTGAGGAGCAAAGAGCTCATCAGCCCCCAGTCTCTGGAAAATAGCCATCCAGCAACTGCCAAGTGTAGTCCCCTCTCGGTGGCCCACCCGGAACAGAAGCAGGGGCGGCAGAGGCTCCTCCGGCCCTGGCTCATATGTGCTGTTTTCCTTCTTCTCTCGTTGGTAGGTGTGAGGTGGTCCTTGGAGAGTTCTTGAAAGAAATTAAGAAGAACCCCTCCAGTGTGAAGTTTGCGGAGATGGCCAACATCCTGGTGATCCACTGCCAGACCACAGGTGCGTATGATGGCCCCGCGGCCACCGCCACCTCCGCAGAAGCAGCAAGAGCCCTGGTCGGAGCACAAACCCGCAGCCGCTGGCCCCGGGCCGGTGCAGTGGTGTGTCCTTGCGGGAGAGAGATTCAGCTCCTCCATCACTGTCTAGGCCCTTGTGCTTGGTCTGACCCTGCAGTAAGGTCTGGAGACCCTCTTGCTGGGAAGCTTGGCATTTCACTATGAATTGAAGTGCAGGTTGGGACTGTGTACCCAGGAGCTTCTGTTCGTATCCAACCACCACAAAACATGACTGCCTCACATAGCTGCTTTTTGTCGGTCAGGAGTCTGTAGGTCACGAGGTGGCTCTGTTCACCTTGGCCAGGCTTGGCTGCACTTGATGATGCACCTGCAGTCAGCCGAAGGGTCATCTAAGGCTGCTGAGTGGCCTCCCTCATGTCTGCCACTTAGCTGGCTGTCACCTGGGAAGTAGGGACCGTTGGTGCATGTGTCTCATCATCCAGCCTGCTAACCCAGATGCATTCCTATGGCATCAGTGAGGTCCCAAGACACGTGGTAGAGGGGAGCAAGGCCCCTGGAGGCCTGGGCTTGAACCAGCCACACCTTCACTTCTTACACCTTCTGTGGCCACAGTAGGAAGGCCAGCCCAGATTCAAGCAGGGGGGAAGTGAATTCACCCTTTGATGAGAGGAGCAGTGGAGCCCCTTTCTGGGTGCAGAGGGTAGAGAATCATGGCCACTCTTCTTATATCTGCTACAAGATTGTCGTTCCTTCCCAACCTGGCACCTGTGTGTATCTTTGGAAGGTGAGAGCGTATCAGTGAGGCTAGAAGCAATGCAGGCCCTTGGGTCCCCTCCAGTCCCTTCCTCTGGGCATGGTCAGTGGGAGGAAGCATTCTGGCTGCTCGTGCTGACCCTCCTGGAACCCACCAATTCCTCTTCCAGATGACCTGATCCAGCTGACAGCCATGTGCTGGATGCGGGAGTTCATCCAGCTGGCTGGTCGGGTGATGTTGCCCTACTCTTCTGGAATCCTGACTGCTGTCTTGCCCTGCCTGGCCTACGATGACCGCAAGAAAAGTATCCTTCGCTGTGAAGAGGGGAAACCAGAGCAGCCCCAAAGGAGGCTGTGAAGTTGCGGGACCCCGGTGTGGGGCAATGGGGGTTCCCTTAGGATCCTTCACAGCTCCAGATAGCCCCTAGCACCTGGGGAGCAAGTAGCGGAGCAGGACACAGCACTAGGGTGGCACCAGGGACATGGCGCTAACACCATTGTCCCCAGACCTTGCCTGGTTACTTACAGATCTAGAGCAGCTGTCCCAGGTCCCACGGTTCCAAGCCGCTAAGCTCACACTGCCCTGTCTCGGGTGGGGGAATCCTGTTGGTAGGAAGCCCACCAGGAAGGGTCCTACGAGAAGACAGGAGCATTTCACAGGAACTCAGTGCAGACTGCCCACTAATNACCACCTCAGCGGGGGGGGGGGGGGGGGACACCAAGTCCCTGACCAATGCCAGTGACATCAGGTTTAGGTAACACCCCCTGGGTGGGGCTACTCCTTACATCAGTGGACTCAGGCATCAAGGAGGTGGCCAACGTGTGTAACCAAAGCCTGATGAAGCTGGTCACCCCTGAGGATGACGAGCCTGACGAGCTGAAGCCCGTGGCGCAGAGGCAGGTAGAGCCCAACCCCGATGACTCCCTGGCCAAGCAGGAAGGGACAGCCAGTGGTGAGTAGGCTCTGCCTCCCGCCCCTCACCTCCCGGGGTGACTTGACATGGGGCCTCACTTAACCAGCCAAGGCTACTTCCCAAATGTTACTTCATTTAATTCTGGTAACTACCCAATGAGGTAGGAGTTGCTCTACTCCCATTCTACAGATGGTCACAGGGAAGACTGGTGACACAGCCGGGATCTGGCAGAACTGGGATGTGAACTCTGGCAGTCTGCTTCCAGAAACCCTGCTCTTAACCCTAACTGCCTCAAAGAGCATTAAGCCTTTTTAAAATCATTTTCTGTGTCCGGCTACAGAAAAGAGTTGTTTTCAATGTGGGAAGCCTGGCAGAGGAGTACAGCTTGCCGGGCTCACGTGAATCTTGACTGTAGACGTCCGGCTGCCCAGAAGCCGGCCGCCTCGACTGTGCCAGGTGCTCAGGGGAGAAGGCTAAGAAAGCTGCAGATGCAGCTTATTCAGTCATGGGGGGCTCTACCGCCCCAGTCAGTGTCTTTGCAAAATGAGATGGCCCTGCCGTCCTTTCAGACTCTTTCAGCAGTGTTGTCTTATTTCTCCATAACATGAAGTAAACCACTCTTATGTCAATTAGAGTCTGGACTTTGACTCTCTAGATGTTGGGTAGAACTCTTTTTTTTTTTTTAATGTTTTTTTATTATATTATGTTAATCACCATATAGTACATCCCTGGTTTCTGATGCAAAGTTTGATGATTCATTAGTTGCATATAACACCCAGTGCACTATGCAATACGTGCCCTCCTTACTACCCATCACCAGTCTATCCCATTCCCCCACCCCCCTCCCTTCTGAAGCCCTCAGTTTGTTTCCCAGATCGGTAGGGGAAGAAAGGGATAAAGAAAAGGGGGGGGGTAATCACAAGGGGGAATGAAGCATGAGAGACTATGGACTCTGGGAACTCTTTGTTTTATTAAGGGGCCTCTATTCTCAGTAGGAGGGCTCTGATCAGCTTCGGGGTGGTATTTACCTTTGCAGAGTCAGCCAGAGCGTAAATTGATGCAGAACTTACCCACATTTTTAAGGCTGACAGACTCAGGTCTGGACCTGCGTTCCAGGAGCCAAAAGAATTCCTAAGCATTTTCTCCCGTTGCCATTCTCCGACTTCTCTTGAACATCTGAGCCCTGTGTCAGGCACATGAGCCCCACAGGCGTCCTGTCCTGGCTTTGGCGGCCCAGAAGCAGCAGCATTCCCTGTGGAGCAGCTCAGGTGTCGGGTTACAGCTGTGCGTAGCTTTGGTGAGCAAGAGCCCCAAAACAGCTGGAGGCACAGCAGCCCTCAAGTGGAGCATTGGTGGTTCAGTGGTAGAATTCTCGCCTGCCACGCGGGAGGCCCGGGTTCGATTCCCGGCCAATGCAGCGGCTGAAACCTTTTTGGCAGCTCCTTGAAAAAGAAAACTTGGGGACATAAAGTTAGTGTGGGCCTCTCAAGGCTGGAGCTTTCTTACTAGGAGAAACTAGAAGAATCTCAGGGATAGACCTGTTTTGTGAACTTTCACTGACGTATAAGTATTTTATTATCTTTTCATTTTTTTATTCTCATTTTAGAAAATTTGGAAAGTAGTCCCCACCACAGGCAATTAGTGTAATCTCGGCATATTTTTTCTGTTGTGTACACGTAACATATAACATACGTTTTCCGTATCCGTATCGATATTTCCGTGTATAAGAGATCATACGGTTTATATAATCCCACATCCTGCTGTTTTTTGTTTGTGGGATGGCTTCTTTTGGTTTTTGTTTTGTTTTGCTTAGTTTTGTTTTTGGCTTGACAAGTTGCAGCATGCAGAAGTTTTGAATATTTTATGCTGACTTTAAAAGTTAGTGCCTCTTAATCCTTTGAGTCTGAAAGTAGAATAATGGTTGCTGAGCTGGAGGGAAAGAGGGAATTGGATACCTGGTTTCTTTGGGGGGTGATGGAGATGTTCTAGAATTAAGTAGTGGTGATGCTTACATAACTTTGTGGATTTACAAAAAAATCACCCAGTTGTATGCTTTAAAATAGTGAGTTTTATGTTACCTGAAATATGTCTGAATTTTTTAAATAGAGTTCTTGCCCCTTCCCCCAGAGTGGAACCCAGCAGCACCTACCTCACCCTTTCTGCTTATGTGGCAACAAGTTAGGCCCTGTGGGAAGGAACCACTGTATTCTGCAGGTCGTGGCAGCTGCTAAAAACCCCAGCCGGAGCACTGGGGGTTCAGCAGTAGTGTCCTGGCCTGCCAGAAACCGGGGTACCATTGCCAGCCAATGCAGCTTCTTTTACTTTTTTAGATCATTTTCCTAAGCGCTCTTGAAACAGCTCCCTGCTTCAGAGACTCCCATGCGAGCCCGGGATACGCTCAGGCAGCTTGGCTCTGGCTTTTACTGCCTCGTAAACGGCATTTCAGCAGATGCAAAGCTTGGTTTATAGTAGTTCCTAGAGATGATGACGGCTAATCTGGGGGCTCCACCTCTACTGGAGACATGCTCAGCTTGTAACCACCGCTCTACCAAAGGGCCAGGAAGGCCTCAGCAAGCCAGCAGACGGCAGTGATTCAGCTGGTCAAGTCCACAGGTTCTTCCCAGCCTCGGGCGCTTTTTCTTATTCCTGTTTCGTTCCGCTGTTCCAGCCTTGGTCACCTGGCCAAAGGCAGGAACCTCCTGCCTCATCTCCCTCTGGGGAGGCAAGACCCATGACGAGGCTTGTCAGCCAGGCCTTCTGTGTGTGAGCATACATGTGCACACGTGCGCTTCGCCCTCACCTCTGAGCGCGGGGCCTCCTCTGTGCCACACTGTTCCTAGCCCCTCCCCGCTTGTTCTGGCTTCCCCTTGGCCCTGCCACTTCAGGGGTCCATAATGCAGTATCCTTGCTCCAAGTTCCTGCGGCTCTTGATTTGTGCTCCCTCTTCCCCTCCACGATGCTACCTGACTGTCTCAAGTGTCCTGGCCTAGATTTTGGGGTCAGAGCGGCCTGCTGGTGAGTCCTGGCTTTGTTAACTTGCTTTATGTTGCCCTTGGACAAGGCACTGAGCCTTTTTAAGCCTCAGATTCCTTATTTGTTAAATAAGGATAACAATAATAACATCAAACCTATAGAGTGATGGTGAGTTTTAGACGAGATTTTTGCTTATAAAGCTTTTAGCACATGGCTAAGTCCAGACACTCTCAGGAACAGGTGCTTTCGTGTCAAATTGTTTTGATACATGCATATCACATATGCATCTACTTAGCAAGATTCTCAGGGAAGGGCTTTTGAGTCCTTATTTTTTTATCACAAGCCTTTCCTAGATGGTAATGGGCCCCTGGTAGGTCCTAAATGAGGGACCATAGAGGATCAGGGATAGAAATTCATGTGGCAGGTGAAGGGCAAAGCTGTAGATAGGGCTTCCAGGAGAGGGCTGGCAATCGCTGGTGATGGACGTGCAATGGAATCCATCCATTTGCTAGGCTTTGATAGGTCTAGGTGTATCAGCAGCTTCTATGGGCCCTGCAGATGCAGGTGAATCAGACCCAGGTCCTGCCTTCATGAGCTCAGGAGCAGACCCACAGTGAATGAATCCGGTGGCCCTGCATGTGGTCACAGAGGACTGGGGGCTCCAAGCCAGGTCCATGGCAGTCATTTGAACTGAATCTTCTCCTTCTCCTTAGCTTCCATTCAGCCCCTACCCTACCCCAATATTTTACTCTGATTATAAAGGAAATACATGTCCCCTGTAGAGATTTGGGGGGGAAGAAGCATTCCTAGTGCGGGAGGCAGAGAGTAAACAAGTGAAATACATTGTCTGGTAGATACGTTTGGCAGTATGTGTCAGAAGCCATAAACGCTTAAGAATTTGTCCTTAGGAAATAAATAGAAACATAGGGAAGGCCTTTACTTTGAACACCTAACAGATGTGAGCTCACATACTGTCCTAACAAACCTGTGTGGGAAGCACCAGCTACCCCATCATACAGGTGAGAGACAGGAAGCGAAGTCAGGCAAGCTGCCCAAGGTCACACAGCCAGTAAGTAGGGGAGTCCGGGCTCAGACTTCGGCCCGAGGGCTCGGAGTCTGTGCCGCTAGTGCTGTGTGCACCCTGGTTCTCTGAGGAGGGAGTAATACGAAAAGGGAAGCCACAGATGCACAGCTAGGCTGGGAATGGGGGCATTGCAGAGTAAAACAACGTACCATTTCTACTCATCAACTTGGCAAAAATGTAAAAGATTACTAATATCCCTGTGTGAGGCTTCCCCGGGATCGACTGCCCCTCTGTTCCTGAAGTGCATTTGCTATTGGTAGAACCTTCCTAAAGAGCAGCTTGTCAGTATGGATTAAAATATGAAACACCTGACCCTTCCCCCAGTAGGCTCTGAGTTGTTGTAATAATTATTACAGATCCACCAATGGATGCCAAGATCAGCAGGGGAATGTTTGAGGAAGAAACTGGATATTTTTCTAGTCTTATGTCTTCCTCAAGATATTTCCTGATTACAAAAAGGAGACGAGTAACTCACAGGAGGGAAACCCAGCAGACCCTACCACAATCAGATAGTAAGGTTAGCAACAAGACAGACATCATGTACCCCTGACGTGATGTGCTGAGAAGGCGTATCACTTTGGTGGCATTCTTCCAGAAATGTGTAACCTCAGCCTAATCATGAGAAAACACGCGACCAATCCAAGTGGCAGCACATTCTGTAGAGTAACCGACCAGGGCTTCAATGATACCGAGTTCATGAAATAAGGAAAGCCTGCGGAATGGTCCTGGAACAAAAGGCATGAATGGAAAACCGGTGACATTCTAATTAGGTCTCTAGTTTTGTTACTAGTCTTGTATCAGTGCTACTTTCATGGTTTAGTAACGTATGATGTTAACGGTAGGAGCAGCAGGGTGAAGGGTAAACAGAATTCTGTGCTATTTTTGCAACTTTTCATAAATCTAAAATTATTTCAGAATAAAAAGGTTTTTGTTTTTGCTTTGCTTTTTTTAATTTAAGAAAATGGGTATAACAGCCTCTTACCTCTAGCTCTGGGCAACCTCTCTTCTACCTTCTGCCGCTACAGATCTGCCCATTCTGGACATTTCATACGAATGGAACTCTACAATATGTGGGCTTTTGCGGCCAGCTTCTTTCCTTTGGCGTATTTTCAGTGTTCATCCGTATCTTAACACACACCAGTACTTCACGCCGTGTGATTGCGGAATAATAGTCCATTGTACGGCGCTAACACATTTTATTGATCCATTCATCAGCTGGTAGACAGCTGGATTGTTCTGAATGTGGCGTGCGGTTCCGGTGTGGACAGAAGCGTCCTTTTCTCTGGGCTCTGTCTCTAGGAGTGGCGCTGCCGGGTCATAGGGTAACTGCTTGAGGCCTTAGGGAACTGCCAGGCTGTTTGCCAGAGCATCCGCACCTTTTACAGCGCCACCCGCAGGGCCCGGGGTCTCTCCACAGCCTCACAGCACTTACTGTGTCTTTGTTTTAGCCCCCCTAGTGGGTGTGAAATGGTGCCTCCTGGCAGCTTTGATTCCATTTCCCTGGTGGCTAATGATGTGGACTGTCCCAGGAGTGGTTTGTAACATCCGCTGCCCTCGGGCCAGCGGTCCCTTCTGAGATTTCCCAGATGTGTGAGCATGGGTGTCGTCCTCCTCTTGAGATCGCTGTGCCTAGAAACTTGCAAGCATGGGTGCTCTCCAGAAGGTTTTGGGGAATGAGTGGCATTGTGTCCTCGGGGCTCCCGAGCCACAGTCCTTTTCAAGAGCCAGAATCAAGGTGTGGGAAACTATAGCGTCTGTGTCCCCACCGTGGGGATCCCATTCACTCCAAAGACCCTTTGGCATGACGCCGTGTTCCTCTCACTGTCCCCAGGAGGCCCCGATGGTTCTCGTGATGCCAGCTTCAGTAGCAGCAGCAGTGTCTTCGTGCCAGCCAGGTAAGTGGTTTGTGCCGGCCACAGGTGTTGATAGAAAGCAAGTGGCCTAGATCTTCCCTGGGTGCAGGAAACTGCAGGGAAGACCCAGGGTAAGGTCTCCAGATGGGGCACGGGAGGTGCCTGGTGAGGGAATCTGAAGGACTCTCAGCAAACCCAGTCCCCCCAGTTCTGACGGACGAGCAGCCATGGGGAGGGATTAGAAGCTGCTGGAGGGGGGCTCCTGGGTGGCACGGCGGTTAAGCGTCTGCCTTCGGCTCAGGGCGTGATCCCGGCGTTCTGGGATCGAGCCCCACGTCAGGCTCTTCTGCTATGAGCCTGCTTCTTCCTCTCCCACTCCCCCTGCTTGTGTTCCCTCTCTCGCTGGCTGTCTCTATCTCTGTCGAATGAATAAATAAAATCTTTAAAAAAAAAAAAAAAAGAAGCTGCTGGAGGTCAGTCAGTACAAGTCGTAAAAGTATAACCAGCGCGTGGTGGCTACAGGCAGACACAGACGCCTTTGCCCAGGACATTTGCTTGTCAGGAGAACGTGGGGCTGACAGGACTGACAAGGAGAAGGCCGTCCGGGAGTCCAAGAGTCGGAACGACGGACGGTAGGCAGCAAGAGCGCTCCTCTCCCGGGCGCCAGGTCAGCTGTCATAGCGCAGCCTTCCACGTGGGGGCAGTGCAGGCCAAGCAGCGAGAGCGTTCCCTTCCTCGCAGTGCCCTACATACTGTGTGCAGGGTGATGGCATTCCCCTGGAGAGGGAGTTCTCGCCATTCTGTCCCTGTCCCAAGTCCCCTGGACTCGCCCCGTGTCAGTTTTTCTGTGGGGCTGCAATGGATGGCGTTCTTCTGCAGCGGGTTTCTTCCCTCTGAACTCAACACTGAACCTGGGCGCCAGGGAGCGGGACACTCATGAAGAGGAAGATCTGCACTCAACCCCCGAGAGGCTCTCTTCTCCCCAGACCTTTAAGATCTTTCCTCCTCTTGTATCATTTGTTCATTTATTCTTCTCCCTAAGGACCCTGTGGGGGTTTTCAAAGTACGTGAGTACAGACTAGAAATGTGGATTGCTCCAAAACCTCTCTTAATCGTCTGCGCAAGGCAGGAGACGGTATTCATGTATTCGTCTGGTTAGTTGTCACATATCCCAGAGTCCCTGCCTGTGTTAGCCCTGCAGGTTCCAAGGTAAAGCTGTGACTCCTGACTGTGGTCCCCAACCTTGAGGTTCTCTCATGGGGAGACAGATACAGGGCAGTGGTTTCTGTGGCGGGGGACTCGAGGTGTTGGGGGCGAGCCATGGCGCCAGAGCTGAAGCTCGCCAGCATCGTGGCTGACAAGGATGATCACTCGTGAGTGCTTCCTAGGCCCGCTGTGTCAAATACTTTGTGTCACGTCATTGGATTTTGCTGATGCTTAAATCCCATGGGGTCATTAGTAGTAGTATTTCCATTTTCGGGCTGAGGAGAGACAGGCGATCTGGGGGCTGCTGTGTAGAGAGGGGATTTAGGAAGGGTCTGGTAAGTGCAGACCAGCTGGGAGGCACTGCTGCCACCCGTAAGAAGGGAAAGAGGCTCGGCCTGAAGAGGGGCAGAACATGGAGAAAGTTGGAGAGATGTTTTTCTCTGTTCTGAAGGATGGATTGACAGGATTTGCAGATGCCTGTGGTGGAGTGAGAGTAGAGACATGAGGGAAAGAATAACTTCTAGATTTGGGCCTTGAGCCAACTCAGGATATCCTGGCATTTCCTAAGCCAGGGTGGAAGGAGGAACAGGTGTGTGAGTGGGCCAGTCAAGGGCTCTGTGCCACCCCCGGGGGGTGGTTAAGGAGGCAGGTTTGGATCTCTGATTCTGGAGCTGGGGGAGAGCTCTGGATGGAGGTGCGGGGAGATGGCGCCCTGCAGAGGGGTCAGCTTTTGTTCTCGAGGCCAGGGGAGCTTGCCTGATAAGTGGTGGTGCCCGGTGCAGTCGTGTGACGTGGAAGGTCCTCTGGCAGCCCCAGGGAGGGCACGTGAGGGAGAGGCAACAGGGGGAGCACTGACGCCTGTTGCAGACTTGGTGCTGTGGTGTAGGCCACAGGGGACTGTCCTGCTCCAGGGGGTGGCAGTGCGAGGTGAAGGGAGGTCTAGGAGGAGCAGAGATCAGACATCACTGATGGGACGCAGGGGTGCCATTTGCTGGGGCGGGTCTAGAAGCTGAGGTAGGAACTGCCTCACTGGAACCAGGCTTTGGTTTATACCTGTCATTCGGGAGCCCATGCCAAATCCTACCCTTTTAAAATTAAAAACCAAGAGCAAATCATCTCATGGTTTCTGTCTCCCACGAATGGCCATTTCCTCGTGGCAGCTGCCAGTCTGAGTCAGTAGCTGTGCCAGAGAGGGGGGCGGCCTTCAGAGTCATGAAACCTGAGCCACGGTGCCTGCCCCCCACCCCCACTCCCTGGAGACAGCAGCTGAGGACAGTAGGATGGGTGCATGCTCCCTCCAGTAGGTGCTGCCAGAGGGGGACTGAGCTTGGGCAAGAAGGCACCTTCCAGCATCACCAAGAAACAAAACCTGTCCTGCGACTGTCCAGACCCACTGCCGCCCTCAGCTCTCATGAGTCCCCTGCACAGTGAAGTCTAACCGCCTGGACATACATCCTGACTCTGTGGCCCTTCTCCCTGCCTCAGTTTCCTCATCTGTAAACTGGGTGCAGTGATAGTACCTACCTCCTAGAGGTGTGGAGCTCATATGAGTTGAATATGTAAAGAGAGTAGAATGGTGCCCAGCCCACAGAAAGCACTTTACACGTTTTAGTGACAATTACTATTATGAGAACCTCATTATTATCCCCATTTTACAAATGAGGGAACAGGCCCAGAGAGGTTAACTTCTTGCCCAAAGTCACTCAGCTTCTTAGTAGCCAAGTTGGAATTCATGCTAGGCCGCTGAGCCCCAGGCCCGCTGGTGTGACCTTTACTGGTTGCACTGGGAGTTACAAAAGCTTTGCTTGTCAGCCTCCCTCGCTCGGCTGATGCGGGAGCCTGGGCCCAGGAGCTGCCATGCGCACAGGCGTCCACTCCGACGGCCTGGCCCTCGCCAAGCGCCATTCAGTATAGGTCTCCTGGTATAGCTGGCTGCAGAAAGGCAAGCAGAAAGATCTGGAATTCAGTGCTTCCCAACTCTTAGCATCTGCTGACTGAAAAGAAGTTGTAAAGTTACTTTATAAAAAAAAAGTTGAATTCAGAAACAGTTTTTTTTTTTTTTTACTTATTTACCTGTATTCTAATTTGATTAGAGATGTGACACACGAGCACTATACACAGTTAGACATTACGGGAATGAAGTGCCACCTCCCAGAGAGAACCACTGGAATCTATCATTATTTATTGGTAGTATCAGAAGTATTATTTAATAAGTCGGTATTTTAATAGCCACAGTAGTGCCATGCATTTGGAAAATGTAGTGCGTGTATGTGTAAGACATTAGTTATGAGATGCTTTATGAGAAAATGCTCAGTGGAAATGGAGTTTTGTAGACACCTTGAAATAACTCAGAAGCCCCCAGGAGTGACTAGTCTAGACTTTTTGGAACCGATGCAGAAATGTATTTTAAACTGGGAGTGAGCTCCCTTCTGCTCCCTGGGCAGGGTAAGCCAGGGCGGAGGCTCCCCCATCTCAGCCCCAGGCCAGCAGCAGCTCAGTGGCTGAGCACACCATGCGGCCTGCCCTCTGGAAGAAGAGCCCAGGTTCTCAGAGTTCCGGCTTCCCACAGAGCATGTAGGGAGCCCAGCACACAGCTGGTGGATCTTTCCTGGGCACGAAGATCCGTCTCCCTGGTGCCCTGGGGTGTGCCTGCCTCCCTTGAGCCTCAGCTCCAGCCAGCCAGGGTAGTGAGACCCTGGGGCGAGTGTCTCCAGCTAAGGGAATAAGTTTTCAGGGCATGGCCGCATGACTTTGGGCAAGTCCCGTACTATCTCATCTGTGCATTGAAGGATCGAGTAACTTGAACCTGAGGTCCCTTTCAGCTATAATGTTCTTGGTTAGTTGAAGCTGACACCTGCCTAACCAGTGACCTGAAGGTGCCCGTGTCTGGGGAGTTTTGCTGTGGGGAAAGTCAGAGAATGTTAGCACACAAAATGCTGCCAGTCCTCACACACCAGCTCCATGAAATTGTTGTTTGGCCTTGACACAGTGCCACTTGAGGTAGATGCCACCATGGGCTGGCCCTTGCTTTGTCTCTCAGTAGAGACACTGAGCTGGCTAGAAACGAAGCAAGGGACCGCAGTGAAGCAAGTAGTCCAGCTGCCCCAGGGACCATCTAGCATCTTAGAGCCCTACTTGGGCCGCTCAGATTTGGAGTGCCCCCCGCCCCCGCCCCAGATCGGCACCAGGCTTTCCCAGTATCCTCTCTCGCCCCACATAGAGACTTTGTCTGCTGTACTGACAAGAAAATATATTGAAAGGTGTATGCGACGACCTCTTTCTACCTCCAGTACGTGGGGCTGCCAGGTCTGACCTGGCCAGCGAGTGGCCAGTCTGCAGAGGGGCTGCCATCTTGCTGCCTCTGTCAGGGGCCAGTTGGAAATGGACTCTCCTGAGTCTGGCCCATTAGGAGGTAGTGCCGTATGGTGGGCAAGGCCACTCTAGACTCCGACTGCTCACATTCAAATTGCTGGTGCTACCACTTCCTACTGGGTAGCCTCTGGGCCTGATCTGCAGAGTGGAGTTGGGGGAGCTGGACTTGGCACTGCCTTCCTCCCCACTAATAGCTTAGGACACAGCCGTTGCTTGGCCGGTACAGTTCTGACTCACCCAGGGGAGGGAAAACAAGGCCTGGCTCCCAAGGGGGCCATTTCAGCTAAGAAAGTGGTGGTGGCCTGCCAGGGACGGGGTCCTCCTTGCACCCTGGTCCCCATGTGGCAGCTGGAATGTCCTGCAGCTCCTGCTGGGGAAAGGGATACACTGTGGACCAGGGGCTCACCAGGTTAGAAAAGAAGAGGCAGGGACGGGGCGGCTTCTGCTCCTTCCTCACAGCCTCCTAAGCTCCTCCTTTATTAAGGCCTTGGGCTGTGGGTAGGCTTCTGGAACTTCTCCAGCTTCTCAAGGAGAGGAACTATAATAGCATGCCAGAAAGAGCCAGGTAGGAGGCCAGCAGGATGGGGAAAAAGAAGGACTTAGAGATGAGACAGTAAGTCCTGGTCATCAGCAGGAGCAGAGCGAGTGTCTAGGAAGTTGTCAGAGAAGAAAGGAGATGCTCTGGAAGCCATAGGGTAGCTCATTAGCCGGACACTGCCACGCTCTGTTGCCTGGGGCGGTGGCCGCTGTCATGGAGCTGCTGGGCACGTGCCGCGTGGCTGGTCTGAATGGAGGTGTGCTGTTGGGGTGAGATACTTGCTGGATTTCGAAGACCTAGGAAACACTAAAGAATATGAAGTACTCTATGAGTGACGTGTATATTGATTTTTATATTGATCATATGTTGAAATGCTACTGTTTGGGCATGTTAGATTCATTGAAGGATATATCATTAAAATTCTACCTCTTTCTTGTTACTTGTTAATACAAAACTTGAAAATGTGAAATTCCACAAGTGGCTCACATTATATTTCTGTTAATTTATTAATAATCTATTATTAAACAGTGAGCGTGAAAGAGGAATTGATGAGGAGATTGGCTGGGAGCTTGTGTTTGCCACCCTGGACTTGTCTGTCTGTGCCTTAGTTTCCCCATCTGTCTTAGGCTCCCAAAGAATCTAGATGTTTGGATATTCTCAGAAGACCCCAGAACTTCCGGCCACATGACTCCTGGGGAAATCTCAGGGGCGGCTCCGGCCAGAGGCTCAGGGCTGCTGGGCCCTGTCACTCGCGTGCCCAGCCCCTCCGGCTTCCAGAGGACAGGAGTGCCCACTGTCACCCCTGAAATGAGCACCGTAGGGGAATCATCAAACCCTAGTCAATAGCAGTTCCGCTGAGCAGTTACAGAGCTGACAATGGGGCCCTGTAGGAACTCACATCAAATGAGCTTCAGAGAGGCTGTGGGCGAATTAGGGAAGCACAGGCATCGAGTTCCTGCTGCAAATGAAGAATGGAGCAGCCTAGAAATACCACGCGAGACCATTTCGTAGCGGCGGACAGCTGCGCTGCCTGGCTGGCTTCCTTGGGAAAGGCAGCCCCTGGGCTATACGTGTCATGATACCTTTGGGCAAAATACGGGGTGACTTACCGTGGGAAGAGAGCCCCTCCCGAACACCCGTAGGTTCTCTGCCTGTGCTGTCTCTGTCCCTGAAAACTCCAGCCTCTCCACGGGAACCGTGCTTTGGGCAGAGAGCTGTGTCAGTCAGGGTCCCCGTGGCACCCACCCTTCCCAGGGCCGCTCGGCAGGACTTCCATCTGCCCGGACACCAGCGAGGCTCTGGGCCAGGGAGCCCATGCGTCGCGGGAGCAAAGCACAGTCTGAACAGGCTGCTTCTCAGAGGCAGAGGCTGCGGTGCCTCTTGCCTGACTCAGACAAGAGTGTTACAGCTTCACAGGCTTCTCAACCAAGCCAGACCCTCTGCCACATGGCCTGGAGTATGGCAAGATCTAAAGCCATGACCCCTGTCCTTACTCGAGAAAAGTTCTTCGTTTACCTGGTGAAAACCTATTGGCTCTTCAGGGCTGTTCTCAGGGCTTTGCCCTGGGCTCCTTGGAGGTGGTGTTGTGTTTTAGCAACAAAGGGTCTGGACTCAACGCCCTGAAGATGCTAAACAGCCTTTCAGCCCCACGGTCTTCTGGGGCCCAGCCCGGTGACATCAGAGAGGCTTTCTCCTGGCCAGGCCAGGCTAGTGCTGGGCAAGCGGGAGGGCACGCAGCAGACTGACCCTCTTCCCCCACATGTGCTTGTCACGGCTCCGGCCTTAGAAAGGAAGGAGGAAGGTTGAGGGGGTGAAACCAGCCCTCTGGGAGCCACACAAGGATGGGTGCCACCTGCCCGCTCCCAACCACTGTGCCCAGGAGACGGGGGTGGAATGTGGTTCTGAGTGCGGGCCAGGGTGGCGCTGCGGCCTGGGGGGAGGGGCTCCAGTGGCTTCAACGTGTGTCTCCTCCCTGATCTTGCCCACAGCACCGAAAGGGCCCCAGTCACCCTCCACCTCGATGGGATTGTGCAGGTCCTGAACTGCCACCTCAGTGACATGGCGATCGGCATGATGACCAGGATCGCCGTCCTGAAGTGGCTCTACCACCTCTATATCAAGACTCCCCGGAAGGTGAGTCCCTGGGCCCGTCAGTCCTAGAGGCCCTTCCAAACTGGGGGCTGCTTCGGGGTCCACCTTGGTTTTTAGGGGCCACCTCATGCCTGGTAGGATTGTGGTCAGTGCAGTTCTAGAAAGCCCCTGGCAGGCAGAGGAGTGACAGATGCTGGAGGGTCCCTGGGAGGGCATGGGGATGGTCTGTGCGGTGCGGTAAGACCCTGTCCACACCGAATCGAGCGGTGGGGTGGGGGAAGCTCACGGGTGCCCCGGCTTCTCTGCTCTGCAGATGTTCCGGCACACTGACAGCCTCTTCCCCATCCTGCTGCAGACGCTATCGGATGAATCTGACGAGGTAGGTCACGTGTGCCCCCTTTCTTCTCTGCATGGCTGCCCAGCCTCCCCTTTTGAGTGGCTGATGGGAACTGGTAGATGAGACGTGCTCATTTTGTTCTCTTAAATCAACATCCAAAAAATTGCTGTTTTCCTACCTGGTAAGGTGCATCGCTTCCAGGGAAAGCTGTGTTTAATGCTCTTGGCTTTGGGAACAAAGACTTTCTGAGCTGGCCCTTCTCAAGAGTTCTGGGTCAATGCATCGGTGAGAACACCAGCCTCGGGGGGGATCTGGCTCTTCCATGGAAGGCAGGGGATGTGGTGGTGGGCAGCTCGGCTGTGGGTCGGGCACCTGAAGGTAAGGTCTGGCCCCACTTAGCTGCCTGACCATGAGTAAGTTGCTTCACGACCCTGCACTTCCGGTTCCTTCTTTGCCCAGTGAGGCAGTGGCAGCACAGGCTGTGAGGGTGAACTGACCCTTGGAAAATGCTGAGTACCGGGCCGCACAGTGCTGGCCCCTCTGGAGCTCTCATTCTGTTCATTTCACCCAGATTCCCTTCTGATCTCTGGTTTGAAATTGTTCCTTTAAGCTTTGCTCTGTTGGGGTCATCAAGAGGAGAAGGGAGAGGCTAGCCCAGAGAAGGGGAAGGAGACCTGGGCCCTGCGTCCTTCCCCCACTGGGGGAGGCCCCACCTGTCCCCACCTGTTCTCGGCAATGTCCGTTCTGTGCAGTTAGGCTAAGGTAGTTCTTTTTCAGGACTCCCCAGCCTGCCAGCCAAGGGGCAGGATTTGCGGCTGCGTGTTGCCATCAGCCAGGGTAGCATCCCTTCTCTCCACCCATCCCAGCTCCAGGCTGCCTGGCAGATGATGGCGGGCTTTGCCTCGACTGGCCCCTCTCCTTTCCTCTTCTGGACTCTGGGCAGTTGTGGGCTCCAGGCAGAGCTGTGTGTGCCCTATGAGGCAGTGGGCATGTGAATCCACAGATCCCCCACACTGCCCATTGGGAACATGGGAGTGGACAAGAGCTGGGGGGACAGGGGAGAGGGACACTGCTCACAACTTCCAGTGCGTGAGGCACCTGAGGCTGGTACCAGGCTATGTGGGACCCAGGGTAGTTTTCCTACAGCCTGAGTTTGCCTTCTTGAACCTGAGCTGAAAAGAGATGCAGACAGGCAGATGTCCACCTCTCTGTCCTCTGAGGTACTCTGCATTTCCAGAAAAATCAAAAACAGATGGTCTGGGCATCTGCCCTTGACCCCTCCTGCCTACCCCACTCACGTGCACACACACACACACACACACACACACACACACACGCCTCTCTTTCCCTTCCGCTCAGCACCCCACTGCAGTATGGGGCCCAGGAGGACACAGCCCAGTTCTGCCTGAGTTAGGGGTGACTCACTGCAGTCACAGCCCTCATTTCAGTACAGAAAGGAAAAGCAGAACTTTGCTGATTGGTTCCTTCCCTAGGACTTCACTGGAAGCAGCTGAGTTTTCAATCCTTTAAATTGAGTTGTTTAATCCCATCCAGCTCTCTTTGCTCGTGATGGGTTTCTGTGTGTGCGCGTGTTTACAGGGAGCAGGAGGAGATGCAGTCCATTAAACAGCTCTGTTCGGGTTGCGGCTGTGGAAGCTCGATTTGCTGAAATGCCAAATATTGTGGGAGCTTTGGGCATATCTTGTGGGCCCCTGCTGGGAAATGATTGCAGCTGCTCTTGGGGACAGTTGCGGGGCTGGAGGGGGGCTGTTGCCATACCAGGAGTGGAGAGTCCCTGCTTTCCATCTCTCCAGGGGAGGGAGTTGGGGACCATGATAATCAGTGGTGAGTCCTGCTTCTGCCCCATCCTGATTCTTTACCAGATCACATTCCTAAGTGTCCCCTGCCCAGTCTCTTTGGCAACCTTGAGGGCATACTGTGTACTTGACAATGGAAATACAGCCATGAACAACACAAAGTCCCCCTTCTCCTGGAGCTTCCTTTTTGGGATATCTAGAAATCATTCTCTGGGGGGGTTTCCCAGTATTTCCAAACACAGCCCTGATCTCAGATCAGGGCTCCCTGAGGGTTAAAGATCCTGAAAGCCCATTCAGTCAAATCAGACCACAGCCAGACTGGTGGGGAGAATTTAGCTACAATGTTACATCCAGCCGAGGGGCCTCAGAGCGCAGGTTATCCCATTGTTTTGGGTGATTCTTAACAACAGCTTGTATGAAGTCATTCCTGTGCCAAGAACTGTGCTAGACCCTTGATTCTTGGTATCTGGGGAGCCCCTGACAATTCTGTGAGGAAGTACTGTTACTTTTTCCATTTTACAGTTCAGAAAACTCAGACTGAGGGAGGTAAAGTACCTCACAACAGCTAGGAAGTGGTGAGGCCAAACTCAAAACCAGATCTGTTTGACTCCAAAGCCCATCTTCTTACTCACTCAGCCGTCGTGCGTGTGTCCCGCCAAGTGTGGCTCCCAGCTACCCCCAGCAGAACCAGATGGGAGGTGGGGAGCTTGTGTTCAGTTGTATCATCATCCCCGTTTCTGGCCGCCTTCTGCTGCTCCACAAGTTCTTAAGAACAGTTCTCCGTGTGGTGTGGAGAGCTTTGTATGTCCTGCAGAAGCTTCAGCCCCAGCCTTTGTCCGTTTTCTTATTGATTTGTAGAAGCTCTTTGTATACTGGGGGCGTTCCGTTACAAATATTTTTCTCTCCCAGTATTATTGTGATAAGCTCATGTGCTCCTCACCCTTGGTGAGAGCCACTGGCCTCAGGGACCAGAGTGTGCTCAGGTGTTTGTTGATGACGCAAGAGGTGGGCACAGGGAGGGGCAGAGCCTCAGGGACACCACCATGTTCCATAGCCCCATTGGCACTCGGCCTTGCTGGGGTGTCTTGCCGCCATTGTCGCTGAGTTCTACTCCAGTGATACTTGGTAGTCCACGCCCTTCTGGCATCCTCAGTTGGTTCTGCTTTTCCGTCATTCAGAGTAAGTGGCTGTTTCCTCAGTATCGCCTGCTCCTTGCACACTTTATATGAAAATCCCTTTTGTCAGAAAGAATTTGCAGGTGTCAAATTAAAATTCTTGACACCAGAGAAGAAATCCTCCCATTAGCTAGAGATCCAATTACATGTTTTTAAGTGAAAATGCAACCCTGATTTCAACAGCATGGAATGTAGAGTGCATGCTCAGAGCTTCCTGCTGGACCCTGGTAGGGAGGTGGACCTGCTGCTTCCCCTGCCCAGGAGATGCCAGTTGTCGGCTCCCTCTTAAGCCTGCAGCTGCCTGAGTGAGCTCTGCCCGTGAGTACCAGAGGATGGCTCCTCTTGATGTCCCTGAAGGTGTGGCTGGTCCAGGAGGGGCCTTGGGACCACCCTGATTCCCCACCCCCGAGCACCACTGCCTCCCAGTCTGCATTCAGAATCCTCGGGGTGTAAAGCCGGGTATGTGTTTTTATACATCTGTCCACACCCGTAGAACATACAGCACCAGGAGCGAGCCCTAAAGTAAACTGTGGACTTTGGGTGACAGTGATGTGACGGTACAGGTTCACTGATCGTAACAAACGTACCACTGTGGCTAGGACTGTCATTACAGGAGAGCACGTTATAGGTGTCTCTGTACCTTCTTCTCAATATTACTGTAGACCTAAACCTTCTCTAAAAAATAAAGTCTAAAACAAAAATGCAGAACTTTAAAAAAGAAATCTCAGTCTTAGAAGAGAGCTAGAAGAATGTCTGGGGCCCCTGAGAGGAGGTAGCACCCCTGCCCCCCACCAGACCTGAGCTTGCCTTCCAGCTCTCACCCTCTTCACCGGGGACCTTGGGCAAGGAGTCTGACCTCTCTGGCCTGTGAAATGCGGCTCGTGATGTCCACACTTGCCTCATAGGCCGTTGTTAAAGGAGACCGCGTAGAGCTCCTGGCCAGATCCTGGCCCATCGTACCTAGTACCTGCCTGTCTGTCATGACGAGTGCTGCCGGGGAAACTGGCATTTCGCTGCCTTGAACTCTAGTCATTTTGTAAAGCTTTCAGGCCTTTTTTTGTAGGTCTTACTCACTATGAAGTTTATTTTCAGTCTTGTAAATTTTGTTGTGATGTTAAGTAGCACCCCTTTCCGGTAATATTTTCTCCCAGGTGACAGTGCAGCTTGATGGTTTAAGAACACGGGCTTTGGGGTCAGGCAGTCCACAAGTCTGGTCCTGGCTCATCACTCAATGGCTGGTTAACCTTGATCTTGAGCAAAAGAGCTGGTCTCTCTGAGCCCCAGTTTGGTTATCTGAGAACCGAGAATAATAGGAGAAACACCCTCCCAGGTCTGGATTCCCAGGTGAGGATTAAATGAGGTCACGGGTGTAGAATACACGACACATGTGAACACGAGGTAAATTCTAGCTCCTCTGATGCTACTATTCGTTTCTGTCAAAATGGCAAGGATACACATGGAAATCAGGAAGACAGGCTCTGTTTTTTCCCCACATCCTGCCCCAGCTTTAGCAGCAAAAGCCAGAACAGAAGCTGGTCTCTGTCCTCTATTTCCCTGCCTGTCTTAGGACCACACAGGCCCCCTGCAGATGGCCAGGTGGGAGGGCTTCTTTGGGGGCTCATTGGCCATCTCCAGCCATAGAAAAACCAAGGGGAAGGCAGTGAGCAGCAGGACCAGCACCCCTTTCTATACCTTCTCCCCTCCCCACCTGCCTCGTCAGCACCCCCAGCTCCAAGTCAGTGGGCTGTGTTTGCAGCATCACAGGTGGAAGGGAGGAGCTGGGTGCCCCAGCTCCAGGGGAGAGAAGAGAAAGGGTGGGCATCAGCAGGGGGCCTGCCTCGGGGCCTCTGGCTGCCACAGCCACTTGCTCAGAAGCAAGCCTCAGAGTCCATGGAGATCCAAAAGGGCTCAGCCTGCTGGGGCCTCCCGAGGCACCTGGCCCAGGCAGGGTCTTCTCACCTCTCGGAGCCAAGGTGCCCTTAACACTTTAGAGCAGAGGTTCTCAATCTGGGAGAAATGCCCCCTTCCCCTCCTCTAGGCTCAGAGGAACCATGAGGAAAGATTGCTGAGGGGAGTTTATGGCTCACGTGGCTGACATACAAGCAGGAAAAAAAGAATGAGCAGCACCTTTGTCAATGACAAGGCGCGGAGGGTAGGCGTGTGGCAGGTGGCAGGGGCAGTTTCCAGGTCAGGAGCCAGGGTGCTGAGTGAGGAGCGTGGCCGGCAGTCCCAGGCGGTGTGGTGGGCTGGCCGTAGGCAGTGCTCGAGGGTATCTCACAAAGGTCCTTCTAGCACCCTGCAAGAGCTGTAACGTACCCCGGTCCAAGGCAATCCTCAACCCCATTGCACACCTCAGGGCCATCCAGACCCATGGGGCAGGGAGCCCAGGGGCTGCTCTCACCTTGCTGCGTCCCGAGGGAAAGGGGGCTATCAGCTGTCTGTGGGTCAGTGGACCAGCTGTCCGGGCGCTCAGCTCCACACCAGCAACGTGCGCGCCGGGGATCAGACAGAGCTGTCTTTGAGGGAGGCGGGAGAGGATTTCATGTGTTTTCATGGTCCAGGTCCCAGGAGAAATGTGGTGGTCCTCCAGTCTCTCAAAGAGGGGAGCTTACCCAGGGCGAGCTGCATTGCCTGACAGGGAGACAGGTCAAGATATCCGTGAGAGTTGAGCGGGGTGGTTGTTGGCGCTGCCGTTCCTGACTGGCAGCCTAAGCCCCAGCCCCGGAGCAGAGTGGGGTGAGGCCGCCCTTGGCTTCCTCTGTCCTGGGAGCAGCAGCCCTGTTGTCCTATTCTCCCCCTCTGCATCCCTCGTCCCACACTGTCCACATAAGTGCTCCCTCAGCCTTGCTTTTCCCAGGGACTCTTGTCACTTTGGTCTGGTGGGTCGACCACTTTAAAGGTATTTAGTTAGTGACAACAGGGCCTTCGGCGTGGGGATCTCACCCAAGGGGAGGCCCCAGACTGAGAGCATCCCCATGGGTTCCTCTTCTTACTCGCGGTCCAAGGTGACTAGGGATGCGCTCTCCTATCCCCAGGGGCGGGGGGGGGGGTGCAGCTAGTGAAATCGGCCATCTCTCAGTGCCCCAGAAATGAGGGCTTCCATTTCATTAGAGCCCCTTCGTTTGAGGGCAGCTCAGAGAGCTGATGGTCTATCCAGCACCCCTGCCGCTGGCTGCCTTTGGAATCCACAGCGGGTGCTGGGCTCAGACCCCTGCATCTGTGGAAGGAGACTGGAAGCAGGACAGGGCAGAAGGCAAAGTTCATGGGGCAGATGCCCTATTCGGAGCACATTGTTTCTATTGTGACCACTCGGCCTGGCACTCTTGGACTGGTTTTCATTATCCCCAGTTTGACTTAAAAGGACATCCAAGCGTGGGGAGGATAACTTGCCTGAGCTCATACCACCAGGAGCCAAAAGTTGGGCCTGTCTGGTTCTAGAACATCTAAAAGTACACAAGAACTGACCTCAGTGCAGAGCAGGGATCCAGGCAGGGTGGAGGCACAGCTTCATTCAGGCCGGCCCCCTCTCCCCTCTTCAGTTCTGAGCATTGAAACTTGACCTGCCCTGTTGGGCTCCTCGCCCTCTCAGGGCCCATGCAGAAGGAGTGGTACTGGCAGCTGGGCCGGCGAGGGGCAGTGTGGGAAGTGGCCTGGAGAGGAACAGGAGGTCAGGCCTCTGCCCCGCGCTGCCCCGCTCTCCATGGGACCCGGCAAATCGCCGGCACCTCCTTGTCTCCATCAAGTGCAGTTGGCCTGGTCTGTGTTCCTCCCATCCAGCTCTGACTTTGTGTGGTCCTGACCCCACTCCCTGGAATACTAATGGGGCCTGCTCAGAGTGGACCATCTCCCATAAGAATGGGGAATGGGGTTTGCTCCTCCTCCTGAGATCCCTGCCTCAGGTTTTCTTTCACTCCAGTTTTCATTCCATCCACTCTCCAAAACAAACAAAAACAACTCCTCCGCCCCCCTCCTGAGTCCCCAAGATTCCTTTACAGTCAGGTCACACCATCAGGTCAGATACCAGCCAGAAAACCGAGGGGCAAGATGTTGGGGGCCAAGAACATGGTTGCTCTTGCTGAGTCCCCCCAACCTGAGGAGGTGAGCTGGGTCCCGGCAGGGACAGCCCAAACAGGAAAGGTGTGGGCCCTTGCCTGCCATAGACTCCCCACGCCACCACCCTGCCCCCCCGCCGGGGCCATGCTGAGGACACAGGGCACTCATCCACACAGCTCTCCCTGTGGCTGACGCCGCAGCTTCCTTTGGGGGCTTCTGAGAGAGAGTGGGAGGAGGGAGGAATGGGCAGGGAGAAGGGCAGCAGGGGAAAATGCGGGGTTTTGCACTCACAGTCCCCAGGGACTGCCAGCCCGGACCCACAGCCCAGCAGAGGCACCGGCAGTCACCGCTAGGGGTCCTGGAAGGATTTGGCCTTCTGAAAGGAGTCCTGGCAGGAGATCCTTGCTGGGGAGGAGAGAGGACCGCCTTGGTGATGGTTCCAGAATTGTGCCTGGTGAGAAGGCCGCAAGTGAAGGGGGGCCCAAGTAACCACAGCTGGCCTGGCAGCGTTCCGCTCTGGGGAGGGCAGGTGTGTGTGCCCAGAGGGTCTTTAGCGTTTCTCCGTGTGTGGACTCCTTCCCCTGATGTGCAGGTAAGAACCCAAAGCTGGCACAGTAACTGGTGAACATGGGGGGCAGGGAGCCCCCAGGCTTCCGAGGAAGGAAGAGGTTGGGCTGGGAAGGGTAGAAAAAGTGAGGGGCGCCTGGGTGGCACAGCGGTTGGGCGTCTGCCTTCGGCTCAGGGCGTGATCCCGCCGTTGTGGGATCGAGCCCCACATCAGGCTCCTCTGCTGTGAGCCTGCTTCTTCCTCTCCCACTTCCCCTGCTTGTGTTCCCTCTCTCGCTGGCTGTCTCTATCTCTGTCAAATAAATAAATAAAATCTTTAAAAAAAAAAAAAAAAAAAAAGAAAAAGTGAGAAAGCTGGTTTCCCTAATGGAGGGCCCAGCAGCGCAGGAAGATTCCACAAAGGGAAGCCAGTTGGGGACCACATTCCCCTGGGACAGGGCTGGTGGCTCTAGCAAAGCCAAGATGCAGGGCTGAGTGGTCTGCAGGGGTGAGCACACTACCTGGCCCTGGGCCTGACTGCCTGCCCCCAGCCCACCTCCCCTTGAATTCAGGAAGTGATCGGTAATCTTATCTAGAAAGGCCAAGTCCAGTAACCCAGACATCAGCCCCCAGTGGAGCCATCCACACGAGAGCTGCTGTCAGAATCCTCTGGAGCTTTTTAAAACCCACACTGCTTAGGCGTCAACCCAGACCTCCTGAATTGTTCTCTGAGGTCAGGCCTTGTTGCCTGGGTTCTGGTATTTTCCATTCACTTGCTGCCTGCCAGACTCTGTGCTGGACATCATCGAGTGCACATGACCTTAGCACATCTCCACAGCAACCCTCCCGGGTGGCTCCTATTGTGTCCCCCACTTCACCGAAGCAGAAACCGAGACTCAGAGAAGTGAAGTAACTTGGTCAAGACCTCAGCTTAGATGCCCCGTGAAGCCTTGTCTGTCACACACTGCCCCTGCTGCACATCAGAGAGGTCCCCATCTGTGCATCACAGCATCCTGTGCCCTCAGACCCTCCCAGAGCCCTTGTCACACTTTGTGGGGACAGAGGCTGTGTCTGGCACATAGTATGTGCTCAGAAACATTTTAGGAGACAGCGAGCGATAGAAGGGGCAGTGGATGGTGAGCTGAACACCCCCCCTCAGCCAGCCCCACCCCGCTGGGCCCCAGCCCTGCCAGAGCAGACCTGCCTCCTCAGGGCAGGGTGTGCGTAGCTGGCACGTACACGGGCGTTAGGCAGAGACCTGGAGGAGGGCAGGAGCTGCTCTCCCGGTTGCCATGGACCGATGCCCAGAGACAGCTGGCCCCTCGGCTCATCACCTGGTAACCGAGCGCTCGCGGTGTGTGTGAGCTGCTCCCTGCTGCCTGGAGCACAGCAGGCCCTTCCCTCACTCTCAGGCAGAATGTATAACACTGAGATGCACCCCACACCCCCGGACAGGGGCTTGGCGTGATGCAAGTGAGCGATGGCTGGCATCACCCGGAGGGAAACCCAGGGGTGAGGGGGCGCACTGGGGGGACTTGGGAACTGGCCTCCACGTTGTCTTACCCGGGCTGGCCTTTCTCTTCTCTACCCTTCGAGGGATGGCGGCTAGAATGGTTTAAGCAGCCAGGACCCACACTGTGCTGTCACTGTTAGTGGGACTTAACAATAAGCACCAAGTGCTGGCCTTTTGCATATATAGCACAGAACTCGGCACTCAGGGAAGGATTTCAAAGTTTATTAAAAATGAAAGGAAGGGGGGAGGGGAGAAAAAGAGAGAAAGAAAAGAGGAGAAGAAAAGAAAGTTGTCTTGATCTCTGTGAGCATGTGTTCAAAGTTAGGCCGAAACGAGATATAATCTTTTTTTAAGTTGAGACCTAAAAGGTTTTTAATCAGAATGGTTTTCTCAATGGGAAATAAAATAGGTCCAAGTGTAAGCAATCCTCTCCTGCCCCCAAATCTAAATTTTTGGCAGTGCTTTCCTTGCCTTTGCTGAAGGCAGGGCTGAGGGCCCCGCCCCCCAGGAGATGCTGAGCTTGGCCTGCTCTGACCCCATTGTAGCCAAAAGCTTTTCTGGGAATGCCACCCCTTTCCCAGCCCTGGCCAAGGCCCGATTGCTGCCTTCTGCGGCTCAGGTTTACTCTTTGTCCCGGATGGGAGCCTCCAGCCCTGGTGCTGGCTGCTGCTGGGTACCTCCCTCCATAGCTCCATTGGTTGACTGCAGTGGGGCCCGAGGGAGATCCCATGGCCTTCCTCGGTACCCCCAAGAGGATGCTTCCCAGGGTCAGTTCCCTGGCTGACTTCACAAGCCACAGGAGCCATTCTGTATGTGGTCAGGGACTCGAGAGGACTGATCCGCCAGGCCTGTACCCCTTGTGAAGGAAATGGACAGACTTCTGTGTGGCAGGAAGCAGAGGGCCCCAAGGCTCCATGGATGCTCAGCCTCAGTGCCTCCACACGTAATTTCAGCTCCACTTCCCAAGAACAAGGAGCTGCCTGACCTGACCCAGATCTCAGGCACAGCCCTGTGGCCCCACTGCTCTGGGCAGAGGCCTCAGATAGCCTTGGCAGTGGCCCACATCAGCCAGACCCTAGCTCCCAGGGCCTTCAGCCTGAATTCACCTTTCCTGCCAGCACCTGGCTGTGTCCCTTGGAAACACCCTTGCAGCTTCCTCCTGACTGGGACTGGAGAGGGCTCAGCTTGAGGATTTCCTTCCCTCCTCTCGGGGCTGGAAGGCTGAGCGAGTTGACATCTGGGGCCTAATCAGCTGACCAGGGGCCGAGCCAAACTTGTGACAAAAGTTTCTTAGAGATAAGTGGGTAGAGTGAAGTGGGAGGCCTCTCCATCCATCCCTTTGGCAGAAGCTATTCAGATCCATCCACATCTTCCATTTCCTGCCCGGTGCTGCCGGTCAGCAAGTATTCTTTCAGCATCTGCTCAGTGCTTCCCCCGGGACTTCAGAGTTGGGAGCTTTAGTAGGAGGCCAGAGCGGACCCCCAGCCTAGGGAGTTGGCCTCGTTCAGCCTTGGGTCTCCAGCAGTTCCCAGGGTGGGGAAAGAGCAGCCAGGAATAGGAACAGCCAGGGAGAGTGAAAGAAGGGGGCCCTCCCACAACAAGGGGTTTTCCAGGGCTGCTCTGTGGACAAGGTGTTGGGACGGGGAGGGCCTGGCTGGACTAATAAATAGAAGGAAACCAGCGCCATCCTAGAGATCCGGTCCTCGGCCTGCTGGAGTACAGTGGGGTGACAGCCTACGGGTGCCCCATCCGGATTGCAACTTCCCTCCCATGCTGAAATATGCCCTTTGTTGGTGTCAAGTCACCTAGAAGCAAGGGCTTGCTCAGGAACCCTTTGGCCTCCTTGACCTTGCTCCCCAAGCCACAGAGGGTAGGCCAGCCCCTCCCTCCACCCTCCCCCCAGACCTTCCTCTCAGAGTTGCTTTGTCAGATGTTTTCCGCTCCCAGTTGTCACCGACCCTTTCACTCCACCGATGGCCAGCTCACAACTCACCCCACTCCAGGACCGGGGACCAGCTGATGTGCCTTCCCCACCACCACTCTCCCCCCCAGCTGTTGCCATGACAACTGCAGGCACTCCTGCCCCTGCAGAATATTGCTTTCTTGTAACCTTCTTCCTCCTCCCTCTCCCCCCACCCTCTTTCTCTCACACAAAAAGAAAGCACAAGTGTTTTATATTCATTTTGCAAAAAGCTGTGTAGCGCATACTAATCGATGCGGCTTCCTCCTGCTTTCTTTGAGCCTTGCCTCGTTCTCAGAGCCAGGACTACAGGCCAGTGTAGGCTTGGGCCCAGCCAGCCTGCTCCTTGGAAGGGAACTAACTGTTTCTAGAGGCCGAGGAGCGGACCTTTCATCCAGGCCTTGAGCCGGTGCCCTGCAAGCAAGGCTGCTGAGGTCTCTGTGTCCTTGTCCCAGACCTTCTTGTCCATAGACCAAGGGGTCTCCAGGAGGGATGGAGCACCAAAACCCTGGCCTGGCACAGAGAGTCAAAGCCAGGTTCAGCCGGAGGGCAGAGCACGGCTCCCCCTTGGTCCCTGTTGCTTCGTCCCAACACTCACCCCCACCTTAACACCACCTCCCTGGGCCACTCCTCACTTCCTGGGCAGAGGCAGAGTCATGGCTGAGGCCTGTCAGGGTTGTTGCTCCAGAGCCTCAAGTCCAGCCCCTGGGCCGAATGGGATTTACTGTCAGCTAGGAGAGAGCCAGCATCTGGACTGGATGGGCAGAGGAGCCCTGGAGTGGCTCCCCACACATTCCCCACTCTCTTTTCAAGCCATTCCTTGCCCTCCATTTTGGCAGCCCCTTCCTCTCCTTGCATCGAGGAGGCTGAAGGAGATGGTGCTGCTCTTCTCAGACTCCCACTTGAAAGAACCAGGAGGGTGCTCTGTGTGTGTGTGTGTGTGTGTGTGCGCCCGCGCGCTCTTGTGCACATGCAGGCCTACGAGTACACGTGGTATTGCCCCAGGCAGGGCTGTCTGTCAGACTTTGCCAGTCCCCGGGGACCAGAGACAAATCTTTTGATATGTAAGCACTAGAGGAGTGGCTGGGATTATTGAAGGAACCTGTAGACAACATTTCCGGCTTTAATTGTGCAGTTGAAGTATAATTTGCATTCATTTGCCATTTGGTGTTAAACTTCCGAAAATAAGAGAATTCACAATGTAAAATATGCAGTTTTGCTGGCTGCTGCTCTCCAGCGGGGCGGGAGGAGGTGGTACGAAGATGTCCGTGCAGATTCTTTCTGGTAGAGAAATGGCACCTGGAGCCCCGCACGTCTGCGTTGGCGTTCCTGCCCAGTCCCTGAGTCAGGACCACTGACCAGGCTCGGCTGTGGTACCAGAAATCTCGTAGCAGAAGGGGAGCTTGGAGTGTCTCCTCTAATGATGACAACCTCGCAAGGGCGAAGCTCTGTTGGCACATATGAGCAAACAGATTCCCTGTCACCTGCAAAACCAGGGTCAGACCCCTTTGTCTGGGTCCTAGCTTTTGGTGACCTGCCCCGGCCTGTGACTTCTGCCTGATTTCTCGCCATGCCCCCCTGTTCAATAACAAAACTTCAAGCGAGGAAATTTAAAGCTCAAAGTGCCTTTATTCCACAATTCATGAAACACGCAGCAGCATCCCCATCTACAATAGAAAGAAGTGGTAGGAAAGGAGAGGTTTTTAAAGGCAGAAAGGGGGCGGAGAAAGAAAATTATTTGCAAAGAAAGCGTTGTTTCAGGCAAGGTCACCTTTCTGAGAGGCCCGGAGGGGTCTGCCAGGAGGATTATCTCACTAGTGCTGACCAGGTAATTTCGCGTTGACTGGCTAAAGGCTGAAACTGCAGTTAGGTTAGGTATTAAGTCTTGGTATGTGGTCGTGGGATTTAGCCCAGGTGACTCCATTCGGGGCCTGCGGTCTCCTATGTAACACCCCCCCCCCACCCCAGCCCCACGGCCCACTCCAGCGCTAGATCAAAACTTCGGTTCCGGGGAATGTGCCACGTGACTCGGGCTCTGTGACCATGAGGGCTTATGCTAGTTGAGAGGCTGCTTCGCGTGCCTCCCTCTACCCCTGGTTCCCTGGCGGACTGCTGCGCGGGTCCTTCTGAAGCCTCTTACTCCCCACAAGCCAAGTTGCACATGCACTGCATTCTAAGTGTTTGTTCACCGCCTGTCTCCCTCCCCAAGGCCACTGTTCAGCATCACATCTCCGGTCAACATGGGCCCTGGCCCATAATGGGTGCTCAGTGGCTGCTGGGGGAGGGGTTAGAGGGGTGAGGTTAACTGATCCAAAGTCAGGACTGTCTGATTACAAAGCCCAGTGTAGTTATCGGCTTCCGGTTTGGGGGCCAGAGCTGTGTTTGAAGAGGACTCCCCGATCCCTTGAGCAGGTCAGTCTCTGCAACAGGAGACTAAAAGCAAATGAGGGCATTAATTCTAGCTGGAAGTGAGGAGAGCTTCCTCCCCTGGTCTCAAGGTTCCTTGCAGCCTGGCCCCGGGGCCGCTCTGGTGGTGGAGGTCTCTCACAGGCCAGCCTCAGGTGCTGGTGGAACTTCCCAAGCATCTTTTCTGTTAGGGGATTAAGTAACCCGCCAGAAGCCTGCTGTGGGCCACTGTGGCCCTCGTGGGGTTGGGATGTAGCTGAGTGCTAGCCTGGTCCCAGCTGCCCTGCACTTCCGTCACCTGCCGCATTTGCCCGCCAGGATGGGCTGCCGAGAGGACGCGTGCCTCGGCCTCACCCACACAGCCAGCCCTGCGGGGAGCAGCCTGCAGCTCGGGGCTGCAGCAGGGCTGGCAGATGCCAGGAGATGGAGGGATACAGGTGGCCTCTCTGAGCGCTTTTGGCCCTCCTGTCAGTCCGAACCAAGCGTGAGATCGTGGGGAGTCAGGGAGGCCGTGGGCACAGCAAGAGCGAACTGCTCTATATGCACCACCGGACTGGGATTTAGGGTGTCAGTTTGGGGTTTTGACTTGATTCTCTTCTCTTTTTAGATTACAATTCACCAACCATAAAATTCACCCTTTTAAAGTACGCAATTTAGGGGTACCTGGCTGGCTCAATGCGTGGAGCATGCATCTCTTGATCTTGGGGTCATGGGTTTGAGCCCCACGTTGGGTGTAGAGATGACTTAAAAAAATGAAACCTTTAAAAAAAGTAAAGTGTACAACTTAGTGGGTTTTAGTATTTTGACAAGGTTGTGCAAACATCACTATCTAATCCAGGAACATTTTTACCACCCCAAAGAGAAACCCTGTACCAATTAACAGTCACTCCCCATGTCTCCCTCCCCCAGCCCCTGGCAGCCACAAGCTACGCTCTGTCTCTATGGATTTGTCTGGTCTGAACATTTCACATAAATGGAATCGTCCTACAGTATGTGGCCTTTTGCATCTGGCTTCTCTTAGCAAACGTTTTCAAGGTTCATCTGTTTTATAGCATGTATCAGAACCTCATTCCTGTTATTGCCAAATAATAGTCCCTGGCATGGATATGCCATGTTCTATTCATCCGTTTATCAGTTGATATACATTTGGGTTTGTGATATCATGATATAGAGTGAACAATACATATTTGGTCTTCATCCCTCGTTCTGGCACAGAGCTCCTAAAACCCTTGGAATTCCCTGAGTGGTGAAAATAATAAAGGTGACTTTTGTTAGGTTAGTGAGGTGACTTGGCTGCCCAGAAGGATGGGGGGCTGGTTGCCAGGAGAACTGACCAAGTGATGAGAGCGTTTAACTTTCAACCCAGCCTTTGAGGAAGAGAGAGGGGCTGGAGGTTGAATCAGCTGGCAACAGCCAGGGTTTCATCACCTATTCCTATGTAATGAAGCCTCCATACAAACCCAAAAGTTTGGGGTTTGGAGAGCTTCTGCACTGGGGACTATGTGGAGTTTGGGGAAAGTGACGCCGCAGAGAGCACGAACGCTCTGTGCCCCTTCGCACATACCGTGCCCTCCACGTCTCTTTTATCTGGCCGTTCCTGAGTTACATCTTTTTATAATAAGCCAGGGATCTAGTCAGTAAAATGTTTCTCTGAGCACCACAAGCCGCTCTAGCAAAGGAATCGAACCCAGGGAGGGTGTCGTGGGAATCTCTGCTCTATAGCTGGTCATATACGGGTGACAGCCTATACTTGGGATTGGCATCTGATCCTGTCGTGTAGGACTGAGCCCTCACCCTGTGGGATCTGCCCCTGCCTCCAGGTAGGTGTTCCGAATTGAGTTGAATTGTAGGACACCGCAATTGGTATCAGAAAAAAAACACCTCAGAATTGGTGTCAGGACCTTAGGGTTGTCTCCCTTTTCTAGCCATGACGAACACTGATGCTGTGAACATTTCTGTGTTAAGTCCTGTGTGGACACGATTTCGGCCCTCTGGGGTAAACACTAGGGGTGGAAGTGCTCCTGTGGACACCGTTTAACTTTTCAAGGCACAGTTGACTGGCTTCTTGCCTCACTGTCTAATTTGAGTGAGTCATTCCCCCACCCGAGTCCCGGGTCTCCCTTCACCTCCCTGCCCTTCAGACTGACTTGCTTGGACAGTTGAACATCTTGAGTGCATGGCCCATGCTCGGGCCATTCTCGCCAAGCACTACGCTTTCGCCCCCTGGGCTATTTCCCCATCCCACCCCTCCCTCTGTGTCCACTTCTGCCACCGTTGAAGTAGAGAGCTTCCTGGGGAGCAGATGGCCTGGGCCTCTCCACTTCTGGGCCTAGACCTACCAGGCCCCCAGCTCTTGGCCTGGGCGCAGGGGCAGCGCTCGTTCCTGCCATCTGTCTAGCCTGCTTAGCAGCCACGATCTTCAGCCAGCATGGATCCATCCCCTGCAGGCCCAGCGGTCAGAATGTTCCAAAATTACACGTACCTGTGCATGCAAGGGCAGGTGAGTGTGGGTCTCCCTGCCAGGCCGTAGGCAGAGNNNNGTCGTGTAGGCACTACCCTGCAGCCCCAGCACCCAGCACAGTGGCTGGCACCGTGGGGGCTCAGGCGGTGCTGAGAATGGGGAGCAGCAAAGGAAAGGATGCAGTTAAACAGGTGGGAGGTGACGTGTGTGTGTGCTGCGTCCAGCCTGGAGGAGGCCGGAGCGTGGCAGGATGGGGAGCAAAACCACCAGCTTGTGGGACAATTGGTGCTGAGCACGCTGTGCTGCTGGGAGAAGGCCCAGGGGCCAGGGCTGGCAGAGAGGATAGCAGAAGTGACGACTGGGCCCGGGCAGGAGGACACACTGGCATGTTACTTGCATTGAGACAGGAACAACTCTGAAGCTTTGAGGAGAGGGTAGTAGCTTTGTCTTTTTTTTTTTTTTTTTTTAGACAAAATTTGCCATTTTAAAATATACAGTTCAGGTTCTGGGATCGAGCCCCACATCAGGCTCCTCCACTAGGAGCCTGCTTCTCCGCTGGGAGCCTGCTTCTTCCTCTCCCACTCCCCCTGCTTGTGTTCCTCTCTCACTGGCTGTCTCTGTCAAATAAATAAATAAATAAAAAACTTTTAAAAAATAAAAATAAAATATACAGTTCAGGGCGCCTGGGTGGCTCAGTTGGTTAAGCGTCTGCCTTCAGCTCAGGTCATGATCCCAGGGTCCTGGGATCAAGCCTCCTCTCCGGCTCCCTGCTCAGTGGGAGTCTGTTTCTCCCCCTTCCTCTGTCCCTCCCCACTGCTCATGCTTTCCCTCGCTATCTTTCTGTCTCACTGTCTCTCAAATAAAATCTTTAAAAATATATATATACACACACACACACACACACAGTTTAGTTTTTAGTATATTTATAAGGTTGTGTGACCATCCATCACTACTATCTAACTCCAGAACATTTTCACCATCCCACAAAAAGCCCTGCGATAGCCTTATGTTGACTATTATCACCATATTCCAGCCAGCTGGTCTGTCATGGTGCACACAGCCCACACACACCCCTCCCCACTTTGGCCCCAGCCACAGGTGCTCTGTGTCGCTGCCACAGGTCCAGGACCAAAGCGTATGGTTGCCATGGTAATTCAGCTGTCCACGGTCACCGTCCATGCCCAGCAGGCATCTGCTGAGCACCGCAGACAGTCCTGGGGGCACACCTGTGCTGGGTGTGTGAAGACGTTAGTCTTCAGAGCAGAGATGAGTGGAGGCGGGGAAGGGGCAGGCAGCCCTACCTGCAGTGTGGTCAGGGCCCTGCTGGGGCAGAAGCCTGCTGGCTGTTGACGGCAGATGAAGAGCAAGAGGAGATGGGTGCTGTGCAGGGCAGGCAGCTTCGAAGGGCATGGGGGCTTTGGGTTGTGAGACAGCCCTGGGGACCCTTCTGACACACGGCATTGATTAGAGCTCACACTCATCTGTTCTCCGTGCTCAACTCTGTGTCTTCCCTGGAAGAACTCGGCAGGCAGCGTTCAGGCCTATGTATGACCATCAAAGAGGCAGCTGAGAATTGAACAACAAGTCTAGAAGTTAGGAAGTCCCCCATCTTGGAGCCCAGAGCCCTGTTCCACATGTAGAGGGTAGCCTAGTGTCACCTCTGTAGAAGAATCTGCTCTGTAGCCTGATAGTTGGCCGAGCTGTGGCCAGCACACCAGCAGTGTGGCCCAGCGGGCCCCATTGGTCCCTCACACAGGTTAACCTTGGGGCATGGCCAGCCCAGGAGTCCTGGGACGCACACCACATGGACTGCACGCTGATGCCTGAGTCCCACGTCTTCTGAGGACCTCTTAGGTCCCACTTAGGGGACTAGAGAGGAGCGGTCATGGGAAAGTTTACTCCCAGGCTTCAGACTCCAGCTTCTTTCCTCCACTTGCCGCCGTGTTCTGTCTGTCTGTGTTCTCTTCAATCCATATCTTTTGCAGAACTTCCTGAGCACTGTTACAGCCATAGTCTTGGTGGCTATTACCAGCCTGTCACCCTCCGCAGACTCCTCCCCACCCCCTGGAGGCAGCTGTCTGTCTCCAACCACAGCTCTCCAGAGGCCCTTGTCCTTCATGCTTTGCTTTTTTCCCCCAGGTTATCCTGAAGGATCTAGAGGTGTTGGCAGAAATTGCTTCCTCTCCTGCAGGCCAGACAGACGATCCAGGCCCCCTTGATGGCCCTGACCTCCGGGTCAGCCACCTGCTGAACACTCCTGGTAAGTGATCCCCTTCTGGTTACAGCCTCGAGGGCCCTGGGAATGCTAGTGCTCAGTCTTGTCCTAGCCCAGGTGCTCCTTTCGGCCAACCCACTTGAGCCCCAGAGCTCTGCTAGGGTGTGAGCAGTCAGAAGTTTCCTCTGCTCTCTGAGAGGCAGGAGACCTCGCCCTCCTGCTGCTCCCCCACCCCCCCATAAGAGGCCCTCACATCCCCTTTTCCTCATCTTCCTGCACCGTTCATACTTTTGAGCCATCAGCTAAATATAAAACCATCTGAGTCAGCCGATTGTCTCTTTCGCTGGGGCAGCGTCTCCCCAGTCAGGAATCAGGGGGCTTTGGAGCCTTGGGTCTCACAGGTGGAAGACTAGGCAGCCATTTCCTTCCTCATTGAGGAGCTAAAAATAGCAAACAACATGGCAGGCAGCCCAGGCAAGAGAGGGGATAATTCAAACAGGATGTTTCCGGGCAGTGCTTGGACATGAAGGTGGCCGTGGTGTTCTGGGGCTCGCCCCTGGGGGTCCTTCCAAACAGCAGGTGGCTCTCCTCCCTGGACCAGTGCAACTCCCAGCTCCTCTGTCCCAGGCAGACGCCAGTTCCCTCCAGTGACGTGATCCTGGGAAATGCTAAGAATGCAAGTTGATAGGAAGGTCCCCAGGAAATCTTGGGTGTTTGCCTGAGGTGTCTCTTTGTCTCCCAAATGGTTCTTGACATCCAGTTACAAGGTCCTAGATGGCTCTTCCTTTGATGCAGAAGCCAAATGTCAAAAAGATTGAAGACCTTGCAGCAGCAGCTTCCCTCCTCCCACTCTAGCAGGCTGTGCCCCCGAAGGCTATCTGGTACCCCACCCCGAGAACACCTGCCGGCTGTATCCCACGGCTGCCAGGCCAAGTCACAGAAGGCCCATGCACTGAAGCCGTCTCGCTGGTGACGTGTGAAGTCAAGGGCTCCCCCAGCTCCTGCAGTGGGGTGTCACATAGGTCCCCAGGCTTCAGGCCACTGCTGCTACATGTGCTCTGCCTACAACTGATCCCAAGTGTCCAGCTGTTTCTGCCTAAAGCAAGGAAAGAGTAAGGGGCTGTGGTGGCAGCCCAGTTTCCTTCTCTTGTTTTCCTCAGGATGCAGTGGCTTCCTTGCCCAGGAGCCGTTTCCTCCCGGCAGTCAGAGGCCATGGTTGGGAGGCTCCCACATCCTGACCCTGCGACCCTCGGGGAGGTCCCCACCCTCTGTCCCGCAGCCCAGCAGTCCGTTCTCCATCCTATGTCCCACATCAGCGCTCGGGGGTCAACCTGAAATCCCTGGGACAGATGGCAAGAATGCCAGAGGTTGAGTGTGGGCGCCAAGCCATGGTGTGGGCGTGGGGTCTCACTACGAGGGGAGAGGAGCCAGCAGTGAGTGGGTGAGGGTGAGAAGTGACTGCAAGAGGGGCAGAGCCAGGAGAAGGCATCCTGTAGGGCAGAGCCAGTCCTCAGATCTCCCTCCCTAGGAAGCAGTTGTCAGGAATCTTCTCTCTTCCTGGTGGGAGAAGCCAAACCTGAGGCAGCACAGCCTCGGGCAGGGGAAGGACACCTCTGTCTCTGGGATTCTGTCCCTCTACCCCTAAGGTGTTTTTTCTCTTTCTCTGGGCATCAAGAAGTTGATGACTGAAGTGCTTACTCATTAGGAGATGGCTGGGCTGGAAAATGGCCTGGAGCCCAGGTCTGCTAGAGAGGGTGGGGTGTGCCCTGGGGAGGCCCAGACAGGGAGCTCCAGGAGGGGCCCTCTCCGCTGCTGGGGAGCAGGAGCTGAGGGCAGTCTCAGGTGGCTAGGTGCTCTGAACCCTGGCTCCTGGCCCCGCCAAGGTGGGTGAGCTGCTAAGGAGGCTGAGGTGGTGAGGATTTGCCCCAGCTCACCAGGGCTGTCAGACTGGCTCCCATCAGCCGGGGACTCACCCTGAATTCATAGAACAACACCCAAGTGTGCCAGACTGTAAAGAACACTAGGGAAGTGCCTACAGTCAGTATCACTTCTTGCCTCAAGGATCCACAGCACCGTGGGCCACATGCGCTTAGCCTGAGACTCACATGTTCGCTGCAAAGAGTGTGGGAACCACACGTGCATGCGTGTCCACAGCTGGCACCAGATTTTTGAGATCGGTGCATGATTTTATTTTTTTTTAAACCCTATTTATTTATTAGAGAGAGAGGGAGAGAGCGTGCACATGCAGGAATGGGGAGGAGAGGGAGAAGCAGGCTGCCCGCTTAGCAAGGAGCCCGATATGGAGCTCCATCCCAGGACCCTGGGATTATGACCTGAGCCGAAGTCAGATGCTCAACCAACTGGGCCGCCCAGGCGCCCCAAATGGGTGCATGATTTTGAAAGGTCAAGTTCAAACCAGTAAAGAGAAAAGCACAGGAAACCAGAGCTGGGCCCCATCCCCTCTGCTGCTTCAGCTGCCTTGGGGAGGGCACTGGCCAGGCACCAAGGATGTTGGGGGTGGCTGTTTAGGTCAGAAAGCACGCAGGAAGTGTACACTCATTCATCTGTGGGCTGCTCTTTCTCCCAGTGCTTCTCAGGCATGCAAGAGGGTCATTCTTTCTGTTTCCATCCGGCCATGCACGTGGACAGAGGCTCCAAGGCCAGACCCTCTTCCTGTTTGGATTTTGCTTTCCTCTGGCTCTCTAGGGCACAGCTCTGAGAACTTGCAGAGTGCTGTGCTGTGTCCCTGTAGTATAGAGCACCACCACCCCCGCAGTAAAGGGTTTTTCTGGAAACCCAAGGAGGCAGGGAGCCGAGCAAAGATGAAATCAGCACATTTGTAGGGAACCAGATGGCCCTGGCTGCTCGCTGGGTCTGTAAACTCACATGGCGCAGGTTTAGTGCGAGGGTTGGGGCAGCATCACCCGCCTGGGAAGCTGCCACGGGGCCTAAATGCACCATCGCTGTAGTCTCCGGGGCCCACAGGCAGGGTTGCCCACGCAGGACGTTCCTCCCACCGGGCCTCATGCAGACATCTCTCCCTCCGTGGTCTTGCTTCTCCCACTGCTGCTTTGCTGCTGACCTTCGCAGAGCCCCGGGCTGGGAAGAGGCTTACATCAGGGGCGTGCAGGAGGGGGCTGCCTGGGTGGGAGGCCCTGAGTGGGAGGCCCTGAGGGCAGCCCGTGGAGGGGTCCCGCACGCTACTGTCTCTGAGATGTGATTTAGTGAAATGAAACGCAAACAACCACTTGGGTCTCGTCTGAGTGGGCAGCTTTTGTGCATTCGGGATGCTGGCTGAGGCCCTCTAGGCTCTGGGGCGAGGAGGTGATGAGCCCCTTTCCAGCAGACCTGAGGGGCCTGAGCCTGAGCTGAAGGCTCAGCAAAAACAGGAGGCCTCCAGGATCGGTCCCTCATTTGAGACGTGCCTGGCCCTCCTGGGGCCTGGATGTTCCTGCTGCAGGAGAGGGAGCAGCCTTGGTCAGGTGCAGCAGCAGTGTGGCCATCTGAGGTTAAAGGTCACCCCAGAACTGATGTTTGCCCCCAAAACCCAGTCTTCTCTTTCTTTGCCTTCCAGCCAAGCGGGCGCCCTCTTGATGGGATCACTGCTCAAGGCAGTATGTCCTGCAGGGTTCTCTGGTCCAAGGTGGAGTTTGACCCCAGCTTTGAAAACGGGCAGAAATGGCATGTTCTTGATTCCATTTCGTTCCTTCTCGCCCAGGCTGGTGTGGCCAATTCACAAACAAGTTCTAGAAGAAACCCAGGAAGCCATACCTGGGTCTTTTTCCTAGTAGTAACAGTGACTGTAATACATCGAGTTTGTGAGGACTGGACGCTGCTCTGAGCACTTCCTATGTGTCAGCTCACTGAATCTCACTATGGGTTAGCCCCTCAACTCCTCACGACAACTGTGAGAGAAAGCACTGTTGTCATTCTTACCTGGGGGTGGGGGAGCAAGGGGGTGGTTTGCAGGAGGCGTTGGTGCTGACCCAGGAGCCCAGCCTGAGAGTCTGCTCTCTTTACCCCCACATTTAGAGGACAAAGCACTTGCCCAGCACTGGAAGCTTCCACCGTCCAAAGAGGGGAGCAGAGCAGTGGAGGCCAGGCCAACAGTCCAGACTTCTGTGGGGCGGTGGGCCACGGCCCCAACCTGGCATATCCCTTGACGGTATCCCTTCTCTGCACAGTGACTTCAGGGACCCTATTCTGGCCGCAGGCACCTCAGCAACTCATGCCTTCTGCTGCCTCCATTTCCTCCAACCACACCAGACCATATCCCAGCCCCAAAAGCCTTCTCTGTTGCTCTTAGAGCCTTAAAAGGCCTTCTTTCTACATGCTCTTTCAGACAGCATGGGTATCAGTGTCAGAAGGATCTAGGTTGTACTCATCTCTGAATGCCCAGAATCTGGCACCCAGGAAGGGTCAGTACCTGTCTTTCAGAGTCATTATCATGATGGAAGGAGGGGGCATCCAGGGCCGGCCGCCCCATCACCAGTGCCATATTGAACGTTCCCCCAGCACCACTGCCCTGGTCTTCACTTGTCGCCGGGTGAAGAGCCTAGCCCTCTGCATCCCAGGCACGGTCTCAGCGATAACCTTGAGGCCCCTTCCTCCCGTGTCCCTCCAGCGCCGCCCTTGGCCCGCCCCCCTTCAGCCGCAGTCTTTCCTGGCGCAGACCCTCTCTACTGCCCTGTCAGCTGGAAGTTCCTCCTGGGCCCTGCCGTGGCCCATTAGCTTATCTCTTTCTCTGAAGCAGGCAGCTGGAAAACCTCCTGGATTTGGGTCACTGCCCAGGGCGGAGGGCTTCCCGGCCTCAGCTGGGCCGGCTCACAGCAAAGAAAGTGACTGCCTCTTGGATCGAGTCCCAAGGGTGCCGTTGCTACAATGTCTTCACCAGCCTTTTATCCGTGCGTCCGTGGGGTCTGGGCCCTCCAATTCAGCAGCCTCCATGACTCCTGAGACCCTGCTGCACCAGAGTCCTTGGCCTCCCTTTCTTCCAGCCCCTTGATCCCGTAGGGGAAGCTTCCCCTTCCCCACCTGTGTCCCCGGGTTCCATACCAGCCTCCCAGCCATGCAGCCCCCTTCCCCAGAGCAATCACTGTGCCAGGCTCTTTATCCCTGTGAGGTTCGCAGACAGGAGTCAGACCCAGCGAAGGTGTCCACTTCCTCAAGCCTGCCCTGCCAGTCAGCCACAGGCCCTGGATCTGCCCCCGTCTCCCGGCCTTTCCTCCACACTCTCTGGGCAGCGGGGTCCAGATGCCCCACGTGAGGGGCTGGCTGGGCACCTGGGCCCCACACCACGGGGGAGGGAGACAGGGGCGAGAGGGCAGGGAGCCGAGCAGGGACCCCACCAGTCTGGACTGGGCCACGAAGGCTTACGCATCTGGTTTTGTTGAACTGTAACTTGTTTTGCCTATTGAGGCCAGAGCTATTTTTATCCTGACATGTGAGGCTCCTTCGCGTCATAGCCACAAAACTCAATCTAAAACATCCCAGGGAAGGTTGTTTGTGAGTCGTTGTGCAGATTCTCATGTCGCCACATCAGGTTTCACTTAGCAGCATCTGCACGGCTGGCTCCCTGGCCGCCCACCCCACCAGCCCAGTGTTGTATACAGAGTGCTCCTGACAGCATCTGTCTGCCCCTCGGCTAGCCAGCAGTCACGTGAACTTCCTGCCAGAGCCCGCTTCTCCAAACTTCTCCAAAACAGAAATGCAAGGCAGGCAGCATTCAGCTCAGAGGCTGGTCCTCGGCAGAATCAGGGAATGGAAACCCCATTCTCCCTGGTCCCTTGAAGAGTGTGACTCTCCTGAGACCCAAGGCCAGGTTGTTACCAGCCACCCCCCTTCCTGGGCCCCAGCCAGAACAGCTGGCACCCCGTCTTTGGTGGGCCTGCAAGACTTTTGTCAGCAATGCCACCTGGGCAAAAGTCTCCCGGCCCTGGCGTCCCCAGCACCTCCTCAGAGCCCAGAGTTGGAGAGCCTGCCCAGAACTGGGGGCTGGGCTCTTGTCCAGGCTCTGCTCCTTCCTAAAGGACCAGCAGCACCTAGCCCGGGGCCCCACCCCATAGGGAGAGCCCAGCAGAGGTGGCTTTTATCAGAGCTCTTGAGAAAAGAGGCTGATTCCCTGCCCAGCTGTTGAGGGTGAGATGAGCGAGAGGGGGGCAGAAGCGGCCGGTGAGGCGCTGTGCACGCTCCATGGGGAGGAGCTGGCTGCAGTTAGGCAGAAATTTGTTTAGTTGAGAGAGGCCCATCATCCGTGTAGTAACTCTTGCTGGCATGAGTCTGCTGTCCCTCCACCCCACCTCCTCCTCCCGTGCCTGCAGCCCTGCCCGAGAACATCTCTCAGGTTCTGTCTCAGGCCAGCTGGGCCTGAGGGGCTGATTTATCAGAAAAGTGGCTGACGGGCCAGTGGGAAATGGAGGTTGGGAGAGACCAAGTAGGCCCTCACCCTGTCCGTGGTGAACCCCAAGCGGGCCCTGTCCATGACCAGCCCACCCAGGAAGGGTTGCCTCTCCTGCCCAGACCTGCCATCTCTACACAGTCGGGCTGGGATTGCAGTTAGCCTTCCAAGCTGCCCGCCCAGTCCTGCAGAGGCTCCTCCTCAAGAGAGCCCGTTCTGGTGGGCGGGAGCCTGAGAGCCAAAGGTCCCTGCCCAACAGCTGCAGGCCCCGGCAAGCCAGGCCCCAGCAGCTCCCTGACACTCCCATCAGCCGGGTCTGGCTCTCAGGCAGGCGCCCGGCCCCCACTCAGTTTGCACCCAGCCTCCTGCTCTTTGTAGTTTTTAAACAGGAGCGCTGGGAGGGCTGAGCTGTGAAAGCTTTCCCAGCAACCATTGCACTGTGAGAATGTGAGTCATTTGCCATGGCTTCTCCCAGATGTCACTCTGCCCTTCTCCCTCCCACTAGGAGCCTTGGCTCCAGGGGCTGCCATGCGGGCCTGGACATTGAGCCTTAATTGTGTGGCCCAGAGTGGGCTACGACTAAGAAGACCAGGATGTGTTCAGAGCAGCCCCAAACGTTCTCTTCTCCCACCTCAGGCCAGCTGTCAGCTGAGAGGTGGACAGATCTCCCCCTCCAAATATGGGGCCGGGGCTGGAGGGAGTCACAGGTGATCCCATTTTCTCCTCACAGCCTCCCTGCCTCCCAGCAGAACACTGGGAAATTGTCCCAGATCTGAAGTCTCCACTCAGAGACTTTCCAGACTGCCCCACAGCCCTCGGTCATCTATTCCAAGCGAGAGAGATGGGAACAGTCTGCCCCTTGCAGTGCTCTAGGTTCTGACACGTTTGCTAATACCAGCAGCCCCCGTTCACTGAGCACGGACTGAGTGGCCGGCCCCAGGCCCAGTGCATTAAATGTTTTGTCTCATATAAAGGGATTGTTATTGGGGGTGCCTGGCTGGCTCATCAGTCTCTTGATCTCCTGAATTCGAGCCCCACCTTGGGCATAATGATTACTTATTAAAAATAAAGAATCTTTATTCATTTATTTATTTATTTTTAAAGATTTTATTTATTTGACAGAGAGACAGCCAGCGAGAGAGGGAACACAAGCAGGGGGAGTGGGAGAGGAAGAAGCAGGCTCGGAAGCAGGCCTCTCCTCCAGCAGAGGAGCCTGATGTGGGGCTCGATCCCAGACCGCTGGGATCATGCCCTGAGCCGAAGGCAGATGCTTAACGGCTGAGCCACCCAGGCGCCCCCTAAAAATAAAGATAAAGCGAAAGAATAGGAGCTCTTATTGGCCTCACCTTACAGATGGAGAAACTGAGGCTGAGGGTAAGAGACTTGCCCACAGTTGCACAGCCAGTAAGAGGTAGACATCTGATCTGAACCAGGTCTCATGGACTCCCAGGCCTTGCTCTAAAACACCATGCTCGATGTTTCTGTGTGCCTGAGATACTCGGCCCCTTGGGAATGGAGACTGTGGCCCCTTGTCATGCAAGATTTCTTTATGGTCACTCCCTGTTTGGGTCCCTTTGTCGTTTGGAATACTTTGGAACCTAAATGGCCCTAAGCCTGGAAATGATGTAGGTTGGGGGCGCACATACAGAAGCAGGAAGGGGACAGGGACACAGGAGCCATCACAGATGAGCACCCAGGAGAAGACTCCAGTCCACACACACGGCCAGCGTTGGGGTACGCAGCCAGGCCACCGCGGGGGCAGTGTGGGGACAGGGAGGAGGGGCTCCCGCAGCTGTATCTGCAGCCACCTCTTCAGAGATCAGCCCCAGCTGGGCCCAGGGTAACTCGATCTGTAAGAATGTGACACTTGATTCTGCAAACAGCCCCTCTGGGCCAGGGAGCAGAGACTGTTTGCCATTCCAGAGTCACTCAGGACCTCCCAGGCCAGGCTTTTCTGGGCAGGGACCCAGAACGATGCACTGCAGACATGAAGAAGGTCAGTGAGGCCTGCCCTTGAACAGGGCTTCTTACTCAAGGCTTGCCCTTTGCACACAGTTCACAGGGGCTGGCTAGGAGGTTCTCAGGAGAAAGGACAGTAGTTTGAAGGTATGGCTCCTAGTAAGGAATCCCCACAGAGTAACTCACAGCTGGGAAACACAAAACAGAAAAGCACCTCTTCTCCTTCCCAGCCACACCCCCATAAGGACCGTGCAGGGACATCAGGGAAGTCTGAGTTGAGCAAAAAGACAGCCCCTGAAAGGAGGGTTTTCCTGCTTCTGGCCACCGGCATCTCATGAAGTCAGCCCGTGGGGTGCCTCTGTAGGCCTTGTTTCTAGGACTGTGGATGGCTCATTTGTGTTGTGTGCTTGGGCCTGATGCTTCTAGGAGCTGATAGTCCCTCACAGTCAAGCTTGGTTCCCTGTTTTACAGAGGTGTGTGACCACCCACCCTCTCCCTGGTCTAGGAAGAAAGTCGGGACTTGAGGGCCAGAGAGAGGCCAACCTGGAAAGAGATGGCCCCACAGGTCTCTCTGGGCCACTGTGCTTTCCCCAGTGTCCTCCCTGAGTTCCCCGAGGGCTGCAGCCAGGTGCTTTCTCCACAGCTTCTGCCAGTGTCACTGTCTCTGTGTCCTCAGTCTTGGCAGGGCCTTCATTTCAGTCTTCTGCCTCTTGTTCGGGAACATATCGCCTACTAACCTGCTATCCCCCAACCGCCCCGAGCGCCAGCGCCCGAGTAGTGGGCAGCACGGCGGAGCTGCTGAGGCCACCACTCATCAGTTCTGTGACTTCAGATAGACCGCAGCCTGACTCACAGCTTCTCTGCCTATATAATGAGACCAGTAAGAGCACAGATCTTCAAGGATTATTTTGAGGATTAAGTTAGATGCCATGTGTGAAGGCTTTAGACATGCATAGCACCTAGTAAGTCCCTGGTAAATGGTAGCTCTTGGTTGCCTATTAAGATACCATGGTGGGGAGATACTGGTCAAGGGGTACAAACTTCCAGTTAGAGTTTCATAAGTTCTGGGCATCTAACGTATCCAACGGTGATTATAGTTAATACTACCGCAGTATATACTCGAAAGTTGCTAAGAGAGTAGACTGTAAATGTTCTCACCACGAAAAAACAAGTGGTAACTATATGAGGTGAGGAAGGTATTGGCTGACTCCACAGCACTGTGGTAATCATTCTGCAATGTGTCCACGTATGAAATCAACACATTGTACTCCTTAAACTTACATAATGTTATACGTCAATGTTAACTCAATAAATCTAGAAAACATACAATATAAAAAATAAAACATTGGGGCACCTGGCTGGCTCAGTTGGTAGAGCATGTGACTTTTGATCTCAGGGTCATGAGTTTGAGCCCCACGCTGTGGATAGAGATTACTTAAGTAAATAAACTATAAAAAAAAAAAAAACCAGCTTGTAAAAAGAAAGCAGATATTAGTTATACTAGGACAATTAGATCTCCATCCACCTGCAAAACAATTTGGACTCTTTCCTCACACCATATACAAAAAATTAAAATAGATCAGAGACCTAAATATAAGAGCTATATTTAAAAAAAAAACATACACATAACTCTTAGAAGGAAGCATATCAGCAAATCTTTATGACCTTGGAATAGGTACTAGTTTCTCAGATATGGCACCAAAAGCACAAGCAACCAACAGTAGCAACAAAAAGATAAACTGTACTTTATCAGAATTTAAAATTCTGTGCTTCAAAGGAGTATACCATGGAGAAAAAAAAAAAAAACCCTAAGAATGACAGAAAGTATCTGCAAATCATATATTTGATAAGAGACTTGTATCCAGAACTCTTAGAACTCTGCAATAAAAAGGCAAATAACCCAATTTTTAAATGGGCAAAGAACTTGTATAGACATTTCTTCAAAGATCTACAAGTAGCCAGTAAGCCCATAAAAAGATGCTTAGTGTTGTTAGTCATCAGGAAAATAGAAATCAAACCCACAGTGAGATACTACTTCCCATCCACAAGGCTCTAATCAAGACAGGTAATAACAAGTGTTGGCAAGAATGTGGGAAAATTGGAATCTCACACACGGCTGGTGGGAGTGTAAAATGGCACAGCCATCATGTAAAACAGTCTGGCAGTTCCTCAAAAGTTACACATAGAGTAACCATATGATTCAGAAATTCCACTGCTGGGTATATAACCAAAAGAAATGAAAATGTGTTCACACAAAAACTTACACGTGAATGTTCACAGCAGCATTATTCCTTTTTTTTTTTTTTAAGTAAGTTTTACACCCAGTGTGGGGTTGGAACCCATGACCCCAAGATCAAGAGTCACATGCTCTACCAACTGAGCCAGCCAGGCATCCCACGGCATTATGCTTAACAGCCAAAAAGTGGAAACAACTAAATGTTCAGCAACTGATGAATGGATAAAATATGGTATATCCATACAACGGAGTGTTATTCAACCACGAAAATGAATACAAAATGGATACATACTACAGTAGGGATGAACCTTGAAAATATGCTAAGTGAAAGAAGCCACATACTGTATGATTGCATTAATACAAAATTTCCAGAATAGGCAAGTCCACAGAGACAGAAAGTAGATTAATGATTGCCAGGAGCTAGTGGAGGGGAGAATGGGGAGCGGCCGCTAATGGCTACGAGGTTTCTTTTTGGGTGATGTTTCGGAATTAGTTGTGATCGATGCGCAATTTTATGAATACACTGGAAACCACTGAATTGCACACTTTACAAGGGTGAGCTTTATGATATGTGAATTATATCTCAAGCTGTCGTGTGTGCGTCTTGTGCCCTTTTAGTGCCTTGGGCAGAGGGAGTGAGGATTCCTGCCATCCCTAACTCCTCTTTCCAACAGTGCTGTTGAGGTCAGCATGTGTGATGAAGAAAAAACAGAGATCGTATGGGCTGTACGAATATACGACGTGGGGAATGACCAGGCATTGTGTCAGCCCTGCTGTTGTGCCCTCCGTGCCCGATACCTTGTGGAGGGGAGCATGTGCTGGGGTGAGGCTGGGAGGGGACTGTGTCTGGCCCTCAGTGTATTTTCAGCTGGGATGCCTATCAGAGGGGTACTGCAGATATGCTTCTGGTTCTAAAGCCAGCTCTGGCCTTTGAAAGTCTTTAGAGTACTAGTCTAAAAGAGCATCTTCGCCTGAAGAATATCTGATTTTAAAACACTGAATGAAGATTACAGCCCTTGGTAACGTTTGTCAGCGTGCGCAGTTTGTAACCCAGCAGGGCTGTGCAGTTTCCGTGTCTTGAGCACCGTCGAGAAAGGCGTGTGGCTTTTGTTGGCTGCCGAGGTTGTATGCCTCTTTACCCCTTTCTTCTCTTTGACTTCTCATCTGTCCTTAACCAGCCGGAATGAAGCCCAAGTGTATTTTACTTATTGGGATGATAGGTACAGGTTAGTTTTATAGAAAATCCCTAGCACATAGCAGCGGGTCTCACAGATGGGAGGTGTCACTAAGTAATTGGGGGCTGGCCTGAGAGGTGGACAGGTGGGTGGGTATTTGTGCAGTAAGCAGTTGTATTTGTTTGTACACACTTGTATAGTCCTTGCTTTCCTGCCCTTGACCCTCGCGAGGCCCTGGATTGATTTTCCGTCGTCTTGCTCCGCACAGACCCCACCACCACCTTTCTGGCGTTTACGATTGCATATGTTCTGTGGGGGCCCCACCACCCTGTGGACCATCGAGTAAATCTCGACTCTGTCCCTTTCTCTGCAGGTACCAAAGGCTTAGAATGTTCCCCTTCCACCCCCACCATGAACTCCTACTTTTATAAGTTCATGATCAACCTTCTCAAGAGGTTCAGCAGTGAACGCAAGCTCCTGGAGGCCCGAGGCGCTTTCATCATCAGGTCAGGCTCGGCGCGCCTTCTCTCCCTCACACAGCCACGCCGTTTCACTTCACACCGTGCAGGGGCTCCAAGCAACCACTTTCTCTTCCACTTCTCTCCCCTCCTTTTCCTCTGCATTTATTCTATAACAAAGGAGACCCCCCTTCACACTGGGTTGCTGGTGCTGCCAACATGAGACAGGTCAGTGTCGCCGTTTCTCGAATGAATGAATTACTTTTTCACTTGTTGAGACACCGTTTTCCCTTGAGGTGAAATGTCCTCTCAGTGTGCCCTTGTTAGAGTCTTTGGGGAAGAAAGTAGGTGAGCCAGATGGCACACGAAACGGGGCTGTGCTCAGGTGCCCAGCAGCCAGCACGGGCTTTGGCCACGGTTGGTGGCAGCAGTCGCTCCGGCAGAGCTGGGATCTTGAGTCATGTGAGCCTGGGCTTGGACAGTCCCGGGGCCCTGGCCCCTCTCAGCCTCTAGAACTCCCGTCACCAACAGCATGGTCAGGTCTGGCCCTTTACATCCTCCTCAACAACAAGGAGCCAGAGTCACCAGAAGAGTGACCTTCAAGTCACTAGATGGGCACAGATTTCTCCAGGCTCTCCCACAAAGCCAGGCAGAGGGGGTTTCTGGAAGAGTCTGAGTGGCCTCTGATGCTCTACGGCCGTAGTTCTCAGCCCTGGCTTCCTATTAGTCACTGACCCATGAAATAAGCATCTCTGGGGTGACTAGACTAAAGCTGCCCAGGGTGCTCGGGGAGCTGACTAGACCATTGTGGTCTATGGAGTCGGGAAGGCTCCGAGGCTGTGTGGCCTCTGGGGGTCGAAGGGGGATTGCTGGCAGAGGGTCCAGCCTATACAGAGTCTTCAAGTCAGCAAAGAGCGTGGAGTGTTCATTTTACTGTGATGCAGAGGGCAAGGGGGAGAGGTGCCCAGCCTTGCTGGCCACACCAAGGTTGGAAGCCTCACCCAGAGGCCAGGGGGAGCCACCAAAGGGGCTTGTGTGGGGGGACAGTGTGACCAGATTTGTGTTTTTAAAGATTCCTATGCTGCTGAGGAGAAGGGGTGGGTGGAGAGAGCAAGGTGTATATGTGGGAGACCAATTGGGAGGCTGTCGTCCAAGTGGGAGATGGTGGCTGCTTGGTAGAGGGATGGGAAGAAGCGGCGGCATTCCGTAATTTGTAAGACGTATCATTGATTAGTGACTGATTACATGAGGGCCTGAGGGGAGAGGCTGTCGGGAATGACACGCAGGACCTTGGATGGTGGTGGCAGTCCCTGCAATGGGAGCTCTGGAGGAAGAGCAGGGAGGGAGGAGGGTCCCGTGTTTGAGTTTAAATTGCTTTGGAACATCAAAGGAGAGATGTTGAAGCAGGTTGCTACCCCTGACTCTCAAAAGAGGGACCTATGCCCAAGATAGAGTGTGGGAATGGATATCATAGTCCTTCATTCACTCACTCATTCATTCAGCAGATGGTATTACTAAGTACTGACTCCGCCCAGCGCTGCTCTTCTAGATGGTTCTGTCTTCATAGAGCTTTCATTCTTAGGGAATAAGAAGGGGCCTGAGGCTGAGTCCCAGGGAGCTCCACTGTGTAATGGTTGGAGAAAGAAGGAGAAGCTAGGAAAGGAGGCTGAGAAGAAGGACCTGAGAGGTAGGAAGAAGCAAAAGGGGGTGGCAAGAGGCAGTGAGGGGAGTTGAGGCCCACAAGGGTCTGCCGGGAGCCATGCCAGGAGCCTACCCAGCCACAAGGCGAGCTGAGGGAGGGAAATGGAGGGAGCAGGCCCCAGCCACTTCAACCAGAGCTGCCTGTCACGGCCCTCGCTTGAAGGCTGAGTTTAGGGCATGGGTCAAAGGACTGAGTTGCAAGAGGGGAACAGGCCTGCCTGGCCAGAGGGACAAATAGCAGGACCACGAAGTTTCTGCCCATCACAAGGAACAGGCTTCTGACAGTCCAGACCATCAAAAGCTGTCCCCGTGGCGGTGGGAGGCTGTCATCGGCCCTCTTGCTCTTCTGAGGTCGTGGAGAGCAGGATTTCTCAGGCTCGGCACTGTCGGCGCTGGGGCTGGGTAGTCCTTGGTGGTCAGGCCCGTCCTGTGTGCTGTAGCACGTGGAGCAGCACCCCCACCCTCCCAGCTGGGACTATCAGAAACGTTTCCAGACAGGGCCAACTGCCCCTGGGAGCAAAATCCCCCTAGGTGAGAGCACCACAGTTACGCGGGGACAGAAATGGATTCTTATCCTGCTCTGCCAGAAGGGGAAAGACTTCCCGTTTTACGTCACATCAGGTTGGACAGTCAGTGGGATTGAAGTGGAGATCAGAAGTGGTACAGGAGACCCCCCAGCAGGAGAGGGAGGGTCTGTCCCCACATGAGTGACAGTTTACATGGTTTTCCACATGGCAGACATGTCACTTCTCTTGATGAGCACCCCTTGCCTGGAAGCCTTTCAGGAACCAGTGGAGAGAGAGGCCTTTGAAGAAGGCATTTGTAACTAGTTCCCCTCTCGAGAGCCGGACTGTAATGGGCTTTTCCACTCTCTAGCAACTTCCCATGCCCCATTAGGGGCTTGAGGAGAGGGAGCTCAGAGCAGTCAGCAGCATCTCCAGACTGCACCAAGCAGAAGTGTGGGCAGCAAGGGCAGGCGTGGGTGTCCTCCCCACCCACTTGGGGGCCTGGGGCTCCATGAAGCTGGGGGCCCAGCGGCCACTGCCAGGTTCCCATTTACAGCCTCCAGGGTAGTGAGGCTTTACTTGCTTTGTCTAGTGTTCCTAGCATCCTGGGCTAACAGGAATCCTCATTTTGTTGAAGGGAAATGAGAAGAAGCCCCATGCCTGCCAGGCTTGGTGGGAGCTGAGCCACAGACCCTTGCCCTCTACTCATTCCACACCCGCCACTTTACCCCTTCTGTGGGAGAGTGCATAGGCCAGGCTCCTTGAGGGGCCCTGCACAGCCTGTGTGTGGCCCGGGATGCCCTGAGGCCCAGCTCCTCAGAGGGTCCTCTGGGCCTGTGGGGTCTCTCTCTTCATCCTTCTGGGGGCTCAGTATATCCAGCCTCATGATCGCTTTCTGTTCGGGGGCTCACATCCCTCATGGACCACACTGGGACTTCAGCAGGCAGTGAACCTGACCTCCAGGCCATACCTCACTGCTACACCCCACAGCCGGCAGGCTCCTAGCCCTTGGTACTAGCATAGGAACCCAGTGGGCTGGAATGGAAGGAACCGTGGGGCTCCGCCCCTCACACTTGTCCCTCCTGGTCCTTGGCGTCATTTGTCTAGCCTGCCGCCCGCCCCCCCCCCAAGAAGCAGCACCAACACCTGCTTCCTCCAGGCAGCACGGGCTACGTGGACCCCCCCGCCTGCTGAGCCTGTGTGCCAGTCCGCCGCCGAGCAGCCCGGGTCCCAGTCCCAGCCAGCCAGCCTAGGCTCTCAGGGTGCACAGAGCACAGCGTCAGACGTGGAGGAGGCCTTAAAGACATTTGCTCCTCCCCTCCTCCCTGTGATCAGACAGGGATGTGAGGCCCTTAAGCAAAGTTTGCGGGGAGCAGCCGTTGGGAGCGTCAGCCTGCCTGTCTGCTTCCCATTTCATTTCCTTATTTTTTGCTGACGGCTTTAAAGTGAAGCATAATAATGGTCCATGCAGACTGCTGAGATGAAGCCGCAGGCCTGATAAGAAACAGAGTGATTTAACCCTTTCGTTCAGGTGTTAAACGAACAAGTGAAAAGGCGTCGTTTCTACAGTAGTGCGTTTACCTCGGGGAGCAGGAGTGGCTGCCCGTCTAGAGGACGGAAGCAGCCGGAGTTGTCGAAGACAAACATCTGGTGGGTGTCTTGGCGTTGAGGAAGATGCATGATTTCCCTCAGGACCCTGGAGTGTTTCCTCTCCCTCGCACAGCTTTCCCAGGCTGCACCTCCATGGGGGGCTGGGAATGGGGCCCCCAAACTTGCCCTACGCCTCTGGGCAGGTCAGACCTCCTCTGTGTCCATGTGGCCTTGTTATCTGGTGGACGTAACAGTTTAGCTGTGTGGTGAACTTGGGGGAGTCAGTGGCTCCAAAGCCTCATCTCAGCCAGACTCACTGAGATGTTCTCTGGGCCCAGATCCTTCTCTCAGCTGCAGGAGTTGAAGCTGAGCCCATATGGGGAGGGAGGGGACGTGGGGTAGGGGTGCCAGAGGGAGCTGGGCATCCCGCAGCCCTGCCCACACTTCTCCCCCTTCCTTGGACTCCATAGAAATGGGGCAGATGGGCCCCCACAGGTCCTCGGGATCCAGATTAAGATTGGAACTGGTGGAGTCAAAGAGACTTGGGTTCAAATCCCAGTTCCTCCAGGTTTTGGCCGCGTAGTAGTGCCTGCCTTGTCGTTTTGCCGAGAGGGTTACATGAGACCGTGCGCACCGTGGCTCTCAGCACAGCTTGATAAAGGGGAGCTCTTTTTCTGCCTCGTGACGCGGCCTCAGCCTCCCATGGTGGTCTGTGAAGACGGGAAAGCAGACCCCAGAGAGGGTGAAATAATTCAGCCTTCTGTGCCGAGAGCAGGCCCTGGTGCGCCAGGCCTGCAGCCCCAGCACCTCAGGCACCCACCAGTGGCCCGGCCCCGGCCCCATTAAAACAACTCGGCCCCAAGTAGGTGTTGGTGTACATTTCCCTCCTCCGGCCTCTTCCCACCCTCCATGCCAGTGCCGCAGAACAAGCACAGGGCTGTTTGCCCGTGAACCAGGCCGCTTATACTCAGTAGAAAGGGAGAGGAGGGAGAAAACGCAGCCTCTTTGATAAACTGATATGAACTGCAGCGTAATCCAACAGCTGTGATCCTTACAAGGCCTGCTTCTGTGCTGGGAAGTGAGCGAGTCTCGGGACGCTCCAGTCCGCCCGCCAAGATGGCCCTCTGGCCAGCCGTCCTTTGGCTTAACCAACTGTGCTTCCCCCCCCCCCTTCCTCCCTGCTGCCTTGCAGAGAGGACTTGCCAGAGAATGCTTTCTTTTTAACGAGTGCCTGCTGTGAACTCAAAGGCTCCAACCCCAACCAGCCCAGCCGATGGTGGGTGGGGTCCTGAGCACCCTTCCCGGGAACATGGGTGCCCCTAAGATGAGGGCATTTGAAGAGGATGGGCTGGGGGCCCAAGTGGGAGAGCAGGAGGCAGTCTGCATCTTCTTCCATGAGACCTGAACCCGGAGAAGCCCTGAGATAAGGCTTCTGGCTCATTCTGGTCCTCCTCTCACCTCTGATACACACAGGCCTGGCAGCCTCTCCAATTCAGCAAATGCTCACAGTCCCTATGATATACCCCTGCCAATCCTGCCCTTGCCCTCCCCCAGCCCACTCCACAGACCACCCCCCACCCACGGGTTTGCATAAGAGCCCTATGCTTGGTGGGTGGTGGGGCAGGAGAGCCAGGGCCTAGGAAGCCACTGGAAACCGGACTTGTTTTTAATTGCATCACGGGGAGGGCCTCAAGAGACACTGCACTCTTTCATGCTGTCGCTGGTAAATTCCACTTTGCTGTCCTCGTATGGTCTGCCTGTGAGACAGCCATCATCTGGGGCCATATCACCACTGTGGTCAGGGCAGCCTACAGCGGCTGACCCTCCCCACCCCGCTCCCCTTCTCACTCTCTGTGCCCTTCGAGACCTTCCCAGCCTCCGGAGCTCATCAGCATTGGGTACCCCCCTTACCATCTTCATACAGGCCACTTGATGTGCCAGGGGGCATTGGCCGGGCCCCCCAAAGCCCATTGTGCTGATGCTAAGACAAGGTGAATCCGAGTAAAGTGGCAAGACCCGGATGCCTGGTCCGAATGGCATTTTAGAATAGGACAGTTTGCCTCTGGACCCCAGCGGTGGGGGAGAGCTTCTAAGAGGCTCTCCTCGCTTTCTTTCACTGTCCCCTTTAATGGGATGCGTTCATTTGCTCCAAATAAAAATAAATTCCCTTGACAAACATGGACCAACTGAAGTCTCTGCTAGAAGGGACCCAGAATGCAGGTGGGCTTTGATCTTTGTTTGAAGCCATACTGATTGGGTCCCCAGCTGAGGGGAAGGAGACAGGACATTGAACAGGGTTGGAGGAATTCTTCCAAGGAATTTCTCACTTCCCTCTCAGAAGCTTCTCTTCTTGCTGCCCAACTCCTGTGTGAATCACCTGGAGGTTTCCACAGTCATTCTTTCCCCAGAGACCAGGGGGCTGGGGGGCTTTTGCTGAGATGTATGACAGCAAAGGGAGTGTGTGGCAGAAGCTGTTTTGCACACCCAGCTCTTGGCTTTGATCTAACTGGAAACAACGCTGAGAGAACGTGACTGGCAGGGAGGCACGATCTGACACGCCAAAGAAGACTGAGAGAAGAGTCTGCCCTCGAAGGTAAAATAAAAAGATGTCCTTGGGAAGGGCAAAATTCAGGCAGCCCAGAGAGCCCAGCCTGGTCTGTTCCCACTGTCTCCTAACCCATGGAAAGGTGCCACATCCCAGCACCTCATAGAACCATCTGTGACCAGGGAGTGCCTCCAGGTAGTCTCCTGTAGGGCCCACTGTCACACGCTGGCACTCCCTCTAAGAAGAGCGTATTTTCTTCTGGAAAATGGGAACCACATGTGGGCCTTGTTAGGCAAGGCTGGGATTAATTAGGTCCTACTGGGCGGGAAGGGGGAGGAGAGGAAGTGCTGGCCAGAGGGAGCCCTGCTCAGTGTGTGCTGAGGTCTTGAGGAGCTTCAGAGGAAAGTGTCTCCGTGTTTCAAGGGTATTGGTGGATCCCTGTGACAGGGGACTGGAAGAAGGCCAAGGGTCCGCTCGCTTTAGCAGAGCTTATGGGAGGTTAGAGGTCAGAGATGAACTTGGTGTGGGGAGGCCATGTGACCCAGCAGCCGTCCTCCCACGGAGCCAGCCATTCACCTTGCACCTAGAAGCCCCGTGGACGGGGTGAGGACTCAAGAATGGACTGGAGGGAAGTCATTCTGTGCCCACCGCACAGCATGCCTTGGACTCCCCGTCATGCAGGTGCTGCCGCCGGCTCCGTTCTTCCCCGCCTCAGATTAAAAGCACTTTCTTGTAGTCTCCACACATAAGAAGCATCAGCTCCCCAGCTCGTGGCTCAGGCAGCCTGCAGGACTGGGGGTGACTGTCAAGAACCGTTGTCAGTGGCTGAGAACTTGATAATGAATTTCCTTCTGAAGCTCGAGAGGTTTTCCGGATGGAATGGGCAGTACTATCTGGATGTGTTTATGCTTTACCTGAGCATGCCAGGAAACTAACAAAGTTTTGACCTTGGTAAGTCAGACAACTTAGTTAATTAGCAAGTAGCTGACAGCTGTCATCATGTAGCATCTTAACAAAATCGTGGCAGGAATTGTCCCCTAGAAGTCGTTTCCGATCCTCCTGCCTCCTTGGGGTAGGGCTGCATCTGAGCCAGGACAGACAAAACGGTGTGCTTGGGTGTTTTTTATTTTTATTTCTATTTTTTATTATGTTCAGATAGCCACTGTATATTAGTGCATAATTAGTTTTTGATGTAGTGTTCAGTGATTCATTAGTTACGTATAACATACCCAGTGCTCGTCACAACACGTGCCCTCCTTAATACCCATCACCCTGTTACCCTCTCCCCTCTGAAACCCTCAGTTTGTTTCCTGGAGTCCAGAGTCTCTCATGGTTCATCTCCCTCTCTGATTTCTCCCACTACAGGTGTCCTTGGTTTTAAAGGTGCTTCTGAACTCCTTCTGGAACAGCAGTTCTAGAGCATGTCTTGTGTACCCATCATAGAATGTTTCTTAGGAAGCTCTTTCTATTATCCTGGTATCATTTCAGCTCACGTTTTCTCAGGGGCCTCTGTGGGTTCTCCCCTCTCTCCCCACAAGTGGTTTCTTTAGCAGGTAGCCATGAAGAACACACACACACACACCCTGGTAGCCATGAAGAACGAACACAAACACACACACACACACACACCTGCCCCTGTCTTCTGAAATACATGGAGAAGGTCTCTATTGGGTGCAGTTTGTCGAAGGCCGCCCAGACCAGCTGCTCCTTCCACATAGAAGGAAGATTCCTGTCTCAGCCTGTATGATGGTCCGCCTGAGGACCCTCACCTGGGAGAAATTGGGTGCTGAATTGAGCCTCAGAAGGCGAGCACAAGCCCATGTGAAGTACATACGGTCCACGGGGAAGGGTGCTCTGTAACCCAGTCTGTGACGGCCCACCAAGGTGGCTCTCGTGATCCGAAGTGGAGAGTGGAACTTCCTTTAAAAGTTGGCAGGCTTCACCTCCCAGGAGCGCCCTCACCCCAACTCCTGGGTCATGCTCTGTGCTCCATGGGGCTGCTGTGTAGCCATCCAGAGACCCCAGAACAGAGTGTCTTGGTTGTCTTCCAGATTGGATGGTGGAGGCTATTTGGGAAAACTGCCCAGTTTCCAGTCTCGACTCTGCTTTTCCTCAGCCCTCATGGGAATGAAGCTATGCTCTCTCGTGGTGTCTCCCTTCCACTCAGGCATGTTAACCCTCCGAAAATCCCCACCAAGACCCATCCTGATGTGGCAGCCACCACCCCCTCTGCCAGGGCTCTCATCCTGCTACCCACCGCTGCCTCCCATGCCAAAGTGAAACGCTGAGTAAATCTGCATGTCCTTTCCTGCCTTCCTTCTGGGCCCCGGCCTCCAGCCTCCAGCCTCCTGCCCATCCATGATCCTGGCCTACTTCCGGTCTATATTTAGATGACATAATCTCATTGGAACTGCCTGGCACTTGGACAGTGAGTGTCCTTCTTGGTCTAAATCTCCTTTTCGACTTGCTCAAGGGGATGTGTCTCACCCCCTCCTTCTCCCAGATGATTTGTTGTGCCTTCCAGTTCATCGCAGTTGCTTGCACCATCACAGCGGCCTCTCTCTCCAGAGTCTTCACTTATTTCTCTCCAGTCCCCTGCCGAGTTTTTGAGCCTTGCCTCTCTTTCCTCTCGGAGGCTGCTTTCCCATGTGCTCAGTGTTCTGTCTTTCTCTGTTTCTCGCGCCACACAGCCCAGCTCCAGCTCTCATGCAGGACGCGTTTCCAGAACGTGAGGACATCTGAGCCTCCTTGTTGTGCCCTCCCAGAGAGCTACTGCCTTAGCCTGTAATGGCACTCCTGTTTCCAGTTCACCCTCAGCCTTGTCATCAGCAAACTCATGCCGCAGAGGGGCCCGTGTGCCCAGACTGGCGCCTGCATATCCAGTCCCTCCCCGTGAAGGAAGAACAGCCCTTCGTGTAGCTTCAGAGGAGGACGTGTCTCAGAAACTGCTCCGACCCCAGGAGTTCCGACTTGTTTTCTGCTCTTTCTGCTTGTTCTGCCATCTCTCTGGCAAAACCCTCTTCCTTTCTTAACCATATACCACTTGGCTTCAGTGCCCCAGATCTGTCTCTTTCCTTCTCCGGATCAGGGCAGTGTGGCAGCCTTACCTCCCTCCAGGCCTGGATCCCTGTGTGATGCCTTTGTCAGTGTCAGTTTTTCATTGAAGAACAACAGACTATCGCAAGGCACACAAATCGGACGTGTACTACCACTCAGTTCATTCTCACAAATTGTCTACACCCATGTAACCAGCACTCAGATCAAAAGTACAGCACTTCCGGCGCCCAGAGGTCCGTTTCATGTCTCCTCGCTGTTAGGACCCCTCTCCTCCTCCCCAGAGCAGCTATTGCCCTGCCTTCTAACACGTAGGTTTGTTTTACCTGGTTTTGAACTCGATACTGTTGCACCCCGCAGTTTGTACTCCTGTAAAGGCTGGCTTCTTTCGATCCATTTTACGTTGGTGAGATTCATCCATGTTAGGCACGCAGTGTTCACATTTCTGGAGAGTACTCCACTGTGTGACGACACCGTGATTCATTTACGCGTTCTGCTCCTGATGGGTGCTGGGGTTATTTTCAGTCTGGCACTGTTATGTGAACATATGGGTACATTTCTCTCAGCTACATACCTAAGAATGGCCGGATCAGAGCCCATACATAGTTTAGCTTTAGCAGACATTTCTGAGGTGGCTGCCTCAGTGTCCACTCCCTCAGCGGTGTCTGAGAGCTCCGGCGGCTCACAGCCTCACCAACGCCTGGGATCGTCAGTCTGTGCTTTTAGCCGTTCCTGCTTTTAGCCGTTCCGGTAGGCGTGTGGTGGTATCACCTTGTGGTTTTAATTTGTGTTTCCCTGAAGACTAATGGAGAACTTCTCATCACTTTTTGGCCTTTGGGATATCCTCTTCAGTGATGAGCCTGTTCAAGTTATTTCCTCATTTGGGTTTTTGGTGCTTATTGATTTGTAAAAGTTCTTTAATATTCTGGGTTCAGGTCTTTCTCAGGTGTATACCCTACAGTTATCTTCCCCTACTCTGTGGCATGCCTTATCATTCTCTTAATGTCTCTTGATAAGTAGAAGTTACTAATTTTTTTATAGTTCAGCTGATCGGCTTTTCTTCACAGTTAGCATTTTTTATGTTTTGCGGTGCTTTTTCAGGGGATTAGGAGCTCATGAGAACTAACCATGAAGCTGCCCATTTCCGGTCGATGTTTGTTAAGCGTTCTCAGTGAGCTGGAATAAAATCCGCCTCGTGCCCAGGGTGTTATTCCTTAGCTCTAGACAGGCTCTCGGGGGCCAGCGAGTCCGGCCTGCCCTGCTTTGTCAAAGCAGAGGGTCCTAGTCACGCTCCATCCTCCTGCCCAGCTGATCCCAGGGGCTTCTGCCGCAGCCAGGCCAGCAGTGGTCTGCAGCCTGGCATCGGGAACCGCGAATCTCACCGTATCGGTTGGCACTCTGAGTGGCAGGAGGCAGGAACCCAGATCCCAGGTACCAAAATGAGCAAAGGGGCTTGACTAGCCTGTGTGGCCGGACAGAGGCGGAGAGCGGCAAGATCCAGGAACTCAGTGTTTCCCTGTGGTGCTGTCTCTCTTCTTGGCCCTTGTTTGGGGTCAGCCTTGTTGTCTTGGTCTCTTCAAGTGGTGGAGATATGGCCCCCACGTCCCCGCAGGTTGTGCTTAGGGCAAGAAGCTCTCGTTGGCTCACGCAGGGCGATGCACCCACCCCGTGGGGCAGCGGCGGCCCGACCAGAATCCGCACGGAGTGGGGAGCAACAGCTCTCCAGAGGAAAGGGGCCACTCTGCCCACAGAAAAGAGAAGGACTTGCCGAGCAGCAGCAGCCCCAGGGGCCCACCACATGTCTGCTTTCTGAGGTTTCTTATAGATCATCGTTATCTCCTGGGACTCCTCAGGAGGATTTAATGACGTAACGAGAAAATGTTTAGAAGAGTGTCTGGCACCTGGTAACTGTGCAGTGACTGTGACAGTGATTGTGATGAGCGGCATCTGCCCTCTCTCTGTGCCGTCCAGAGCTTGGACACCCAGGGCGTGCACGGGTGGGTCGCTGGCCGCTGGGCCTGGCCTGGCACCAGATCGCCCCGTTTCCGGCCCCTCGCTCACTCTGATACAGTGCACCGCCGCTGCCTCCGTGCTCTGGGCTGACCGTCACAGCCTCTTGCTTTCTAAGGAAGAGTAAGGGTGAAAGCCATTGAACAAACCAACCCATGACTCCAGGCGTCCTCCCGTCCTCTGCCCCTGACCTAGACCGTGCCCTTTTCAGGACTTCTAACTGCACGTGACAGAAAACCAGCTCTTGCTCTGTGCTGAAAAACAGAAAGGGAATGTGCAGTCAGGGACGAGGATTGGCTTATGTGTGATGAGAGCCCTCCTCGTGTTCTCAGAGCTTGGTTTTACCGTCTCACCTCCGTAGCTGGCTCTTCTGCCTCCTCTGTCAGGCCATCCTGGGCAGGCTATCCACCCTGTGGCAGGATGGCCACCCGCAGCTCCCAGCTTACTCCTGTCCCTCAGCGCCCAGCCTTCAGCTGCAGTGCTAGGCTTGGGGCTCATGGACCTGTCACTGTGGCCAGAGAGTGCCTGTGCCCTGATCGTGCAGGACAGGATTGCGGGCCCACCTGCAGATGCAGGAGGAAGAGCAGTTGTTCATGCGAACCAGAACCCCAGGCTGCGGGTGGGGGAGGCAGACGCAACCGATATCCACCCTATGGTTGAGTTCTGTATGTGGACCGAAGGGGGGGGGGCGTGAAGCGGGGCCCACTGGAGGGCAGCTGAAGGAGTGACACATCCTCTCCACTCTCCTGGCAGCCAAATCCTCCATCCGTCCAGGAAGGGGTCGGGGGGAGCTGTGTAGTGACCAGTGACCTGAGACCTTCCCAGAGACCACCACGAGGGCAGGCAGGGAATGGAATCCAGCTTCCAGCTGATCTCTTCTCTGTGGCTTCCTACCTTTTGAACACCGCACCCCACCAGAGACTATAGAGCGTGTGCTGTGTGGCTGGCTGTGGACTTGGTTAGACACAGGCCCACTTGGTATGTGCACCCAGAATGATGACTCCAGGCCAGGATCAAAGAGAGACCAGGAGAGTCTCTGTCTGGGTTTTAGGCTCAGTTCAGAGTGACCAGAATAGACCTTAAGGGTCAACTGAATTCTTTCGCACACAAGGAGACGGAGGCTCTGATTTTTCCAGTAACTGTTTCCACGTGCTGCCTTCATGCCACAGCCTGGGCTAGGCAGATCCAAGCCCAGCCAGCATACTGTGTGGACAAGGACTTGGGTGGGTCTGGGCACTGTTAGAGGGAAGAGCTCAGGCTAGCCCCACCGGGGGTAAAGGTCAAAGATTCACTCTCCACAACGTCCTTTCCAGAACTGTTCCTGGAGTGTGTGCGGTCTGCCAGGCCCCACGCCAGCCCTGTGCACACATGAGACAGAGAGCCCATCCCTTCCTTCACTGATGGGGCAGTCTAGTGACATAGGCAGACAGGTGACAAGTGACCAAGAAATGTGTGCCCTGGTGTTATGATTCAAGCTCTGGAGGAAACAGTAGGGGTTGGGGGGGGGGTCCTCAGGTTTGGGCTTGTGTTAAGGGGGGTACCCATAGCTTCAGCGGAGCCAGGAAGCTGTGACCTGGATCCGATACTTTCTTGGAGCATAAAAGTGCCCTAGTTTTCCCTCTCCTCAGGCTCAGCTGAAGCTATGCCAAGAACTGGCTTTTAAAGGCTGCCTGAAATGTGGTCTCCAGCCAAAAATCTATAGAGCCAGTGCATTTGTGACCTTGTTGAAAATGCTTACTGAGGAAAATCAAGGGGGTAGGATTTGGGAATTTTTTTTTCATTTTTAAAATTAAAAAAAAAAAAATCAATTCAGCACTCCTTACCCCATCTCTTTCCCTCTTGGCACATTCCCTCCCCGGAATGCCTGAGTCCTCCAGCCCCACTGAGCTCATCTCTTCCATTTGTCCACACCTCCCCCATTCACCAGTCCCTCTCCACTGCCCCCCCCCCACCTTGCTTCAGGAATGAAAAATACCAAGTGGGTTAAAATAAGGAGCCTGGGTATAGCCCTGGAAATTAGGCCACAGCTGTCAGGCCAGGCAAGAGTCCTCTCTCTCTCTCAGAATGGAAATGCCTAGAGCAAGCGCGCGGCCCCTCCCCTGTGAGGACAGATAAGAGTCTCTTCCCTAGCGCTGCCCCCACCTCCCCAGGGGGTGGCCAGGAAATGCCATTTGTCATTGAGCATACTTGTCTTAGTGCCCACTGGTGGGGATAGTGCAGTGGGCAGAGCTGGTTCCTGCCCTCGCAGGGACAGTCACAAACACCAGCAGCGATGGTGGTCTGTGGGAGCACAAGGGGTGGGGCTAATGCCCTGCCCTGATGGAGGGGTCCGCTTCTGGAAAGAGTTGCTGTGTGAGCCTTGAAAGATAAGTAGGGACTGGGTGGGGGTGGGGAGGAGAAGGTATTTCTCAGGGAGCCAGCAGTCTGCTCAGAAGCCCAGGGGCAGTGCCCTGGCACCCCAGGGAGCTGGGAGTGTGGCTGTGACCAGGCCCCTGGCTGTCTCATGAGCAGCCCTGAGGCACCCAGTGAACCACAGAAGGGCCTGAGCGGGTCCAGAAAACTCTCTCCACCTGCTGTGAGTGTGCACAAGACCCTGAGAGGAGAAACCACTGATAGGTCTTCGCGATGACACTGAGTAGGCATTTGTCTCCCCCAGCCAAAGAAGGACTGCAAGTCTGCATGAGGCCACACTGAGGTGGCTGGCCCCCCATAGCCCAGGGCCCTGCCATGCTTCCAGAACATCCAGTGAATGGAAGGGAAATGGGGCCCAGGGCTCACAGGCTGTAGGGGGATACTTGCGTATATGTTACCTTGGGACCTTACGGTCTCTCCCCCGCCATTAGCCTCCCAAAACACCAAAGACTAGTTAAGGAGTGGCTCAGGAAGCTTGCTTGACAAGGGACTGGGCTGCTACATCTTTCTAGAAGATTCACTGCTGCTGTGAGCGGCAGTTTGAGCAGATAATCTGGACTAAATGTAAAAACTTTCTCGGCACCCCAGACATCCCTGCCCCAACTTGTTTGATTCTTCAGGGGACACTGCCTTCAGCCAGTTAATTCCAGGTGCCTGTGAATTCAGCCAATTTGCCTTGTCCCGTCATTTCTCCCGAGAAGAGTCAGCTTTTTTCTTCCTCCCACATGAGCTGAGCCCCTCCTTTGAGCCCCTTCCTGAAGGAGCCCCCCACTGCCCACCTATGTCAGTAGCCCCTGGCCCAGACAGTTGGCCAGTTTCTAGAGTGATCTCACTTCCTTCCTGCCCTTGAAGCCTGAGCAGCCGCCCCCGGTCCAGTCCCTTCTGCTTCTCCCAGCCCCCCAGTAGCGTGATAATTGGTTTCTTAGATCTTCAGCTGCACACCCTGTCTGGGAGTATTTCCCGGTCCCCTGACCCTCCACAGGAAGACCTGTGATCTTACTGCCGTGGGGACCCTGAGGGGAGGGCGCTGTGCACACCCAGCTGCTCCGTTAGCTCCCTCGCCCCTGTAGTCCCTCTGCCCTCTCTCGGGCCAGTAGTGCCCAAAATAGCAGCCGCGCAGCCACTTTCTGCCCCCAGTCCCCCGCTGCAGCCCAAGGTCACAGTCTCCCCAGGATGGCGTTCTGGGACTGTTGTGACCAAGCGGCTGCCAGCGATATCTGCCCCCAGCTCGGCTCCCGGGATGAGTGTCTGTCATCATGGTACTGGGAAGGTCACAGCTTTCATTGCATTTCTGTGGTGTGGGGAGAAAATGTCAAGCCTCTCTCCACACGTTCAGTCTTTCCAAGCCAGCACAATGGCAGGGCAGGAGGGGTGGGGAGGGGGAAGCCTGGAGAAAGGAAGGCAGGATGGACAGACCCCAACAGGCTTGAGCACCTGAGGGGCATGAGGTGGGGGGGGCGCGGGGGCCACAACGCAGTCTCATCCGCAGCTGTGCCCTTTCTCAAGGGCCGGGAGCCCTGGCACCGCCTCCAGGGAGGACACCTCCCTGAGGTTTCACCATCTGAGTCCTCCTGCTCCGACTGTCCCCCCCACAATCCCCCAGTGGTCCACCCTCTCCCTCAGCCTTGACTCGGCTCTGCCCTACCACTCAGAAGGGGCATCTGGAAAGACAGCCCTTAGACGGTCTGTACTGCTACTAGAAGAAGGTGATTGCGTGGGCCCTCGTGACACTATCAGCAGCCCGGGGGGTGGCCTTGCCACGTGCAGCTGCGGACACACGTCTCACGCTGTGCGCTGCTCGCACCCGCCATCCTGAGCCTACCGGGGCCGGCGGTGTGGGGCAGCTCTGCTGTGAGCGAAGGCAGGGGCTTCATCTCCATTGAGGCTTTCTCCTCGTGATTCTATTTCAGGAGAAAGCCTCGCCTATAGTAGGCACTCCTGCCTCTCCTGCTCGTATTATGCTAATCACTCCTTGCAAACAGGCAGACTTTGTAGGAGGTTTGCCTGGTTTTAGATGAAACCTACGCCTTTGAAGCAAAGAGCCACAGTCGCTAAAAATACCATCTCCCGGCTGTTGATCCTCTCATTTGTAAAATGCATGTTTCCATTGTTAAATCTGCAAATTGGCAGCAGCCCCCACCAGGGAGAGAGAGGCTCTGCCATCTTGGCAGAGCGGAAGCAGGAGCGGGACACTGTCTGAGGAGGCACCACCTTCCCGGCACCCTGGTCCCCGCTCCTCCTCTGAGAATCTCCATGACGGAGTCCAGAAGATCCCAAAAGAACTGCCTTCTTATCTATTGTTGAAAAAAATGTAAACCACGTAAGATAAAAGTCAAAACAGTGTAAAAGATCTAGCCTAAGATCTGTAATCACCCCCGCCTCCTCCCCCAGGAGCAGCCCGGTTTTGGTACCATCTGTTTCCTTCCAAAACTCGCTCTTGTGCTCACGGGGACACAGCGTGGCCGAGTTTGGTTTTAGTTCGGCATTCGGCATCCGGCATCGCGTTGGGCGTCGGCGGAGGTCGCCTCCCTCAGGATCCTGAGTGCACTTGGTCACTGCGCTCTCAGCTCCAAGCAGAGTGACTCAGGGTCACCCTCCCTTATCAAGGCCACCACCACACCATGTTCAGCTCCATCGCTTCTCTCGGGGCGAGGTGGCCTGGTCTCTGCTCCGTGGCAGTGGCAGGTGCAGGGGGAGGGCAGGATGGCCGTTCCCCAGCAGGCCCACAGCCTGGTCTGTAATTGAGACCTGGGCCTCCAGATGCCTGCACACGCTTTCCCCAGAGGGACTGCCATGCACACCTTCCACCTGGGGCCCTTTCTCACTCTGTTCATTTAATCCGGTGCGGATTTCCCGGGCTGGAAAGGAACATTCGGAGGAAAAGCCCATTTCATGCATCTTTAAAGTCCCTGAAAATGACTGATCACAAGAGGAATTTTCACAGCATCCTGGCAGGGGGTGGAGGAGGGTGAGAAACCCCCTTCATTTGGCCACAAAGGACCCAGGGATCCCATCCTTGCTGTCTTTGTCCCGCCGTTTCTGCTGTGGCCCTTCCTTCCTCCCAGCCCTTTCTCTCTGATCATCTCACCATTCTCTAAGAGACTCAGCAGCGAGGCTGCTGGGATGCTTGCTCCCCAGCAGTGGGCTACTACCGTCTCACTTCCCGTTCTGTTTCTGACGCTCATCTTCGTGCCTGTAAGTGGGCCCTTGTAAAGAGCTACGGGCAGCAACCTCAGTTCGTAAAATTTCATAAAAACCCCAAGACTAAAGATTTGAAGGCCAGAAAGGCAGGCGTGACATGTGCCTGGCGCAGCGGCTCAGCGCTCCGCCCCCCTGCCCCGCCCCCCGGCATCCATGGCACCCAGCGGAACCAAAGCTGGAGGGTCTGCCCTGAGCGCTGCCTTCCTTTTCCTTCCGTTTGAGCAGGGCAAGTCGGGGCTGCGCACAGCGGGCTTGGGACCCCCGAGGTGGAGATTGGCAGGGAAATAGCAAAACACCAGGCGGAAACTTGAAGACCAGGCCCGGGCTCTGGGGAGGTGAGGGTCCGTCATGGGGACAGCAGCCCGGGCCTTACCCAAAGCTCCAAGGCTGCGCATCCTTTGGCACTGCTAGTAAAGTCTCCCCATTTCTGCCAGAGAGGCGTCACTGAGCTTGTGGCCGTAGCTCTGGGGAGGCAGTTTGGGGGCAGTGGTTCTCAGTCGCAGCTGTGAAGGCCATGAAGAATACAGATCCCCACAGCCTGGTGTCCCATCTGGTCTTCAGGTGACTCCAGCATAGAGCCAGGTTCAGGGGTCTCATGGTAAGGCGCTGTTCCTGGCGTGGAGGGCCTTCCTGGTTCGGAATGGTAATTGCATGACCTTGTGGGTGGACTAGGACACTGAAGGGGTGGTGGCTCCCCGCTGAGAGGTGGGGGAGGGCAGGACCGAGACCTGAGGCTGCCATCAGCAAGCAAAATGGCAGCCCCTGAAGCCATTCAGGGCGCGTTAAATCCCTTAGAGGAAAGTCACCAAGGGAACGTGAGGTAGAGGTGCGTTGCTGTGCTTAACCAGGACCCACGACCACAAGGACAGACAGCCCATTTGGATGAAGAGTTTGAGGGGGTGAGGCATTCTGGCGTCACTGCAGTGACTATGTGAACAGCAGGCTGCTGGGCTCAGGTCAGGGGCATGGCTTTGAGGTGAGAGGGGCAGAGTTGCAGGGAGACCTCAGTGTCTGGGCTCAGTGCCAAGCATGGCAGAAGGGAGATGCTCACCGTCTGGAAAAGTTTATGGTCGTAACAGCAGCAGTGGGGAGTAATCCCTTGGCCTGGAACAAACGACTGGTTTGGGAATAATGGGATGAAGCAGTAGAAGATCTGAACAGAGCGTCTTGGTAACGGAAAGACATTTGGGACAACGGGTGTCCCCAGGCCATTCCCAGTACAATGCAGCAGCCCTGGGTGGGCTCCTCTGGCTCCTGGCACTTGTGTTACTTGCCTGCCTTGTTTCTCAGGTCACCCCTGTAGTTTGAAGCGGAAATGGCAGAGATGAGGGGGTGCGCATTCCCTTACCCATCCTAAGGCTGGCTACGTCTCTACCTGTCTACTTCTGCCCGTGGATGTGTCACAAGCCATGGGGTGAATGGGTGGCCCTGCGCTGGACATTTGAGTCCTTTAAGGATTTGTAGCTGTCAGGTGTAAAAAAGGGCTTCGCCAGGGAAGAGAGGTCTGTTCTGCAGGTGACAGCACCTCAGGGGACTGTCTGGCAGAATGGGACAGGAACTCTGGGTCAGGGACTCTGCTCCACAGTGGGCCTGGCAGTGTGGCCTTGGACCAGTGCTTGGCTTCAGTTTGGTCCTCTGTCCCGTGAGCCCAGGATCCCTGAGGACCTCCATGCACCTGGCTAGAAGTTGGCAGGGGCATGGATGGGCAGGCACATCTGGGGCCTGAAAACAGTTTGCCAGGCTGTGTGTGTTGGCATTAGGGCAGTGTGTGGCCGCTTCGCGGGCAGGGCAGCTACGCACGTGCTTGGGAGGAAATCCTGTTTGGACGGGTGAGAGCTCAGAGGGCTTCAAAAGGAGAGAAAGTCTCCATCCGTGATTCTTTACTGGTTAACCCAGGGACTCCCAGACATGAGAGGCTCAGAGCTGCTGGTTCCCTGGCAGTGTGGGCCTGCATTCAGAGCCCCAGCGGTCATTGTATTGAAGTCCCTTCTCCCCCCTCAGACCTCAGGCACCAGCTGGCCTGGGACCTGCACTCAGGAGCCAGGGCTCCTAGCAAGGGTTTCTGGGAAGCTGCTGATGGAGTAACCTGCAGAGTCATCTCCCCCACACCCCTGTCCCAACCAGATCTGAGTTAAAGGTTCTGGCTGTAGCAGAGCTGTGGGTACAGTGCCTGGACTCTGCCTCCCACCAGACCACTAGGAGAAAAAGCCATCAGAACTAAGCATCAGCAGCGGTCAGCACTGTCCTGGCCAGGTGTGGCCAGTGTGGTCATTGCCTGCCACCCACAGAGGCAGCCCCCGAGTGAGGCTCAGGTAGAAGGAGCTGGTTTGCAGATGAACTTCCCCAGAGCCACAGGAAGGTTCTGGAGAAACTTGGGCTTCGGTCCATCAGAGAGCCCAGTGATATCTGCAGCCAAGGTATCCCCAAACCATCTGCCTTCCAGAAAGACCACCTCTGAGCCCCTGTGCCAGCTGGGCTGTGAAACCCACGGGCTGGGTGTGTGGCCTGGCAGCAGCTCAGAGCATGGGGGCTGGGATGGGCCACCAGACAGAGCCTTGGAAGGCTGTCGTGTGTGCTTCGCTTTCATTCTCTGCTAAGAGGGGCGGCTTAATAACACCTGTCCCACGTTAAAGGGATTCAAGGTACGCGACATGCCTCAGGTGGAGAAAGCGCTCACAGACGTGCTGTGTGTGGTGGTTACAGGGCAGGAACCTCCGTGACAGGGACCCGGCTGTTCTTGAGGGCTTGCCGTGTGTCAGCGGCTCTTGGAACCATTGTCCTGGAGACAACAGGGTTTCCTTCAGTGAGCCTTCCCTTTGTTTTCATTTGCTCTGAGTGTTGAAAAGATGAAATGCTCAGGAGCTTTGGGCTTCCCTACCGAGGATTCAAGGCCTGGAGGGGTGGCCTCCAGCTCATACCACCTCCCAATAGCGCCTTTTCCTCCAGCGCCGGCACAACTCAGCCCGGCCCCCAGGGTCTTCCCTGCACGTCTTCTGGTGTTCCAGGCACTGCCAGCACGGGGATCCCGCCCCTGCCATCTGACCTGCATCCAGCCATATTCTGGGGTGTCTCTACCATGTGAGTTAGAAGGTGGAGTCTTTTCTGGGACACAAACCTGGACCTTGTTTGTAAGTCAGACACCTGCTGAGTCCCCTCAGAGGCCTTTCCTGGCATAGTCTGAAAGTGCTTCAGCCAGAACTAGACTCTTCACAAAAACCGCCCATGCAGTGTTCAATCGCCCGAGTCCCTTGCAGTTGCTCACGCAAGCCAGGCTCCACAGCTGAAGTAATCCAGGCCACCTTGCCCCTCCTGGCAGTTCATCTTCTCTTCCATAAGTATCCATCCGGGCCAGGCTAGTGGGGTTTCAGACACATTCTGCCTTGGGAAGCATAGCTTCAGAAAGGAGACACCCCCCAAGTGAATGTTGGGAGGTGAAGCTCGGGAGGTGGGGGACCACGCAGAGCTTGAGGAAGGAGATTGTGCGGAACTAGCAAGGGTGAGGCAGGAGAGGGGTCGAAGGCCCTCCCAGGGGTCCTGGATGGGGACAGCTTGAACAGAGGCCTGAAGGGGGCTGCAGAGGTCCCTACAGATGGACAGTGGGAAACGGTCTTGGCCAGATTGATAAGAGCACAAGGAAAATGGGGCCGAGTCTATTAGCTGGGCCCAGTGCAGGAGACAGCTTCTGTCCTGAGGAGCAGGTGGTGCCCCCCCTTACATGGCAGAGAGAGCCACCTGACCACCTGGCAGTGTATGAAGTGGGGAGTCACTTCTCCTGGCTGTGCCGCTCTCATCTTGGTCCCTAGAGACAGCCCCAAACCTGGAGAGGGGTTGGCTCACCCCAAGGCAGCTGAGACCATTTGGTTTTCTTAGCCACTCCCATCCAGATGAGGCCTTCGCTGGAGGTCTCCAGATGAGCCCTGCCCAGGTGTCTGTGGCCCCCGGAGCCGTGCTGCTCTTTAATAGAGGAACAGAGAGCCAAGTAGATAAAGGATCCTTTTCTTCCTCTTCCCCATCATGCTGTGCCCCTCCCTCCATCCTTTTCCACCGTCTCCCGGCAAGACCCAGAAAAACAAGTCCTCGTGCCTCTTCCCGCCCCCTCCACTCCCCCCAAAGAAACTTTTAAACGTATCAGACACATCGACTGCATTAAACACGATGAATTTTTAAGGCATGAGTTGGCAGGGTTACCATGGCTGCCTCTGCCCTGAGGGGCACACTGCTGAGGATTGATTGAAATAAATAAAACAGATTTACAGTTTTCATACTTCGGAAGCAGGGAGCTGGAAGGGAAGAGGAGTGTGGGGCGGGGTGGGACGGGGAGAAGTGGGGGCAGTGAAGCTCTGGAGCTTTCTGAACTTCACATGGGAGGCCTCTCCTCCCTCCCCGTTCTAATGTTACCCTGACCTGAAGGCTGCCTTCTCTTTAAATTCCTAAAGGATCCCAGCTGTTGGACAGGGGCAGGGCCAAGGCCAAGGCTGGAGGGCCCTTTCCAGTGGGAATGGTGGCAGTGGCTGTGGGCCCCTGTGTTTTCTATACTTGACGTCAGGCTGCACTTGGGAGTTACAGTTGTGAGACTCCAGGCATCTGCCAGGACAGCCCATGTCCCCTTGGCCTTAGACCACTGAGGGGATATGGACTCCAGCCAGTGGCCAAGTAGAGAAGTGAGGGCCTATACCTCTGTGCGTGGTGTTGGCCGGTCAGTACGCAGGCACTAGGGATGGAGATGAAGGAAGGGGGCCCAGCCAGAGGGAGAGGGGAGGGCTCTGAGCAGAAATGACTTGGCCCTGCCACCAAGGACACCTGCATCAGAGGTGCCTGAAACTTGTTCCTTGCCCCCGTGGGCCTGGCCCTGAAGCCACCTTACAGAGGGCCGTGGGGCCCACCCCACCTGGAGCTTTCCTCAAGGGCAGCATCCAGTTCTAGCCTCAGCAAGAGAGCTAGAACCAAGCCTGCCTGCCCCGGCGCCCTGCAGACCCCAGCTGAATGGTATTCTCCACCCCAGAGCTGGCCATCCCCTCCCCAGGCCACCCACCAGAGAGCCGAGCCGCAAACCAGGTCGAACACAGCCCACACCTGCCTGGGCAGGACCCGGGGCTGCCAGGGGGCCCTGACGCCCGAGCGTGGAAGTGGAGGTGGGGCAGGGCAGCATGGGCGGGCGGTTTGGGAGCCGCAGGCAGACCTTCCTATGTGTCTCTGGAAAGCCGTTTACTGGGCTCGGCCCGCAGGAGGTGCCGGATGGGATCAACCATGTGGCCCATCTCCCGTGTGACGCTCACGGCTCGGTTCCTCTGGGTCTGGACAGCCCTGGAGGCCTTGTCCCCTTGGTGGCATGGGAGATGGGGGGCGTTAAAGAGCCGGGGTGCACTCCCTGAAGGCTAATTGTGACCTCTCTGTTCATCGCGGGGCGGTTGGCCCCGAGAGGCAAGAGCGTGGAAGCAGGACGGGAGCAGGGATAGCGACTGGGGGAGGCCGGCAGTGAGAGGTGGGTTCTCCAGCTTGTCTCTCAACACTGGCGTCTCCCTCCACTCAAGTATGCCGTTGTACAGAGTCTCTCCGCACCGGGCCGGCTGTCCTGTGTCCTGTGCTGGTGGCCTTCCTGTCAGCTTGGCACAGTTAAGAATGAGAAAGGCCTCCATCTCTCTTAAACTTTCCTTGAATCTGTCTGGGGCCCTTACCACATCCCTGTCCAGTAGCCTTGGGCCGAGTCGCCAGCAGGGCAGGCTCTGCCCCCCAGGGCCTAAAAGCCAACGCTGCTGGGCCACCTCATGAGGGAGGCGCTTCTGGGCCCTCCAGGCTGAGCACTCACCCCAGACACCCCTCCAAGGGCCAGACACACCATCTGCTTCTGCCTTTCGTCTCTCTTTAAAAAGCCAGGCTTGTGGAAGGGGAGAGGGTAGGGAAGTGGAGGGCGGCACCCCCCAGCGAGTGTAGATTAGCTCACTTCACTTCCCCCGCCAGCCCTCAGCTCTGGGCTCCTTGTCAGAACAGTCGGGGCGGGGATAGTGGGGGCATCAGCATGCCCTTACTTGGGGATGGGAGCTGGAGCAGAGCCCCAGGAGGGAACCAGCATGAGCGTCTTCAAATGGCCCAGGGACCTGGGAAGGATCGGCTGACAGTGAAGGGGCTGGTGGGGGCGAGAGGGGCAGTTTCTGACCTTGGCAGCTTCGCTGGTCTTGTTTTCAGAGGACACAGGGAAGTGGGGTCATGGGAAGAAGTGTTACATCTTCCCCAAAGCCACATGGCAGCGTCCGGATTCCCCAGAGCACAGCATGGCAGGGAGCCAGAGTGCTTCCTCCCCGAGAAAGGTATGTGTCCATGCTGGGGATTCTGCCCTCCAGGGCCCATGCCCTGGTATGGGGCCCCTGCTCCTGCAAACAGGCCTGGCCCTGGGAAGGAGCCCAGTGTCCAGCTGCCCCCCTCCTCTGGGCCAGCCATGACCTTCCCCTAGGCCCTGGGGTTCATGTGTCCTGAAAGGAACTGCTCACCCTCCTCTTTTTACCACTCCCACTACCAAAATAGGCTTCCTCAATGCTGAACCCTATCCTTCATGCCCTGCCCAGGCTCTTGGTGGGGAATGGGACTGGCCAGTTGAAGAGAGGCATCCAGAAGCAGAAGCGGCCCCCACCTCACACACTCGGCAGTGATGGCCTCTTCTTTCCTGCTTTGCACGTGGCCCTCATGGGGGAAGGGGCATAAAGCCGCTGGGCAGGTCTTACCCTCCAAACCAAGTCTTGACCTGGCCTGAGCTGGTGACTTGTCCAGGTCCCTAGAGGAAGAGCAGCATGTGGCCCCTTTCCCACTGCTAGGATAGGGTGAAGGACAGTGCCAGGCTCCCTGTCGGACTAGTGGGGGCCGGCCTGTGCCCGTGCCCATGTCCCCTGCAGCAGGCAGCAACTGCAGGATTCTCCCATCCAGCCTTGGCCATGTGGCCCCAGGGCATGCCTGGCCCGTCTCGAGCCACCTGCAAGGCTGCTTGATACCTTCCTCCTCCTGCCTGCTCTGGCCCACATGTCACCTGAAGCAGGGACTGTGGGTAGATGCCAGACAGGGACTCAGGAGAGCATCTTCCACTGTGGGCCACCACTGAGGGCAGTGGCCATTCAGGGTTGGAGTCTGGTGTATGAGGATGCTTAGCCAGTGTGAGTGGTTGAAGGGACAGTGACACAAAGCTCACACCAGCCTGGCAAGTGTGATATGGCCATTTCCAGGTGGGCCCTGCTCCAGGGTGCCTTCCCCTGGCCCTACTGTAGACCTTGGCCTTTTGAAGTTACCCCCAAAGAAGGCACCTCTGTGGTGAGGCAATGTCCTCTCAGTTCATTAGGGAAAGTGGGGATCCCTCTCTTGGGTCAGGCTGGAGGCAGGGTGCTCCCCTGAGAGGGACCAAAGAGAACTGCTCCCTCCCCAGCATGAACCCAGACCCCAAAGCAGGGACCAGCTGTGCAGGGAAGCAGCAGGAGGCTGGAGGAGGGGGTGGCAGAGCACATCCACAGGGTGCTCTGGCCTGTGATGGTGAGTGGCTGCATCCCAGAGGCCACCTCAGGGCACATGCATCAGGACCCCTGCCCTCCAGCCCTGAGGTGCGCCTGCAGGCTGTGCCCTCCCAGACCCCCTGTAGGTTTCCTCCTGCCTCACCTTTCTGCCTTGTCCCCAAGCATTCTCCAAGCCATTGTCTCGTGATGAATAGTACTTTAATGTGGTTATTAAAAACTACGGGCAAATGTTTGATGCTTGCAAGCTGTGTTCATTACTGATGCTATGCCTGAGAGCCAGGCAGGCAGCCCAGGCAGGGCTGGGGCTCAGCAGAAGTGATGACGCAGCAGCCCTGCGACGCAGCCATCTGCCAGGCCCCTGCTGGGCGCCGACGGGCACGGGGGAGGCAGAGTGGGAGCAGGAACTCAGGTTCTGGAAATGGGCTCTTCTGGGTCTGGGTCCTCCCTCCCCAGATCAGCTGTGTGCCTGGCAGCGTGCTCGTCTCCGTGTGGAATGACAGCCATACCCCCTGCCCCGAATGGTGTGAGGACTCAGCAGAATGCCCCGGGAAGACCCTGGGGCTGGGCCTCTGGAGGCTCGGAGACCACCTGTGCGGGCCGTTTCACAGGCCCACGGTTAAAGTGAAAAGTGGGTGCCTCCCTCTCCCTCCACCGCCCACCTTCTTACTCAGGAAGAAGAATCAGTCTCCTGGTCAGGTACTCAGAGCCCTCCAGGCTACGGCCCTGCTGACCTACCCAGATTCACCTTCCCCTTCCCTCTGAAATGCCCAGGACCCAGTGAGCCCACAGAGACGTGAGCTGCTGTTCTTTCTGTCACCCCTTGCCCATCCCGCGGAGGCCCGTGTAACCCCCTCAGCACAGTGCCTGGCGTCTCGTAAGAGCTCCCAGTGAGCTAGCTAATACTTCATTGTTCCTGCCTTCTGGAGGCTTCATGACCCCTCAGTCTGGGAATTGTTTTCCTTCTCCCCAAACCTCAGCTGACCTTGGGACGGGATGGGGGAGGCTGGGTAAGGGCAGATGAGGTACAGCCCCTGCCCCCGAGGGTGACCCGGCCGCAGGAGGGGGGCCCAGAACAGCCCCTCCAGGCTCTGCCTGGCAGCCTCCTGGGGCAGGGGAGACCGCCCTGCTGAAGCAAACATCCAGTGCACAGTGGGACTTGAGGTTAGCTGGAGAGTGTGCCCCCTACCGACACTCCTCTCTGGGGGGCCCTTCTGGCTTCTCTCCCTTCCCCTCTTTTCTGGTGGTTTAGTTAGTGGAGCTTGGGGGTGGCTCCTCGGTGCATCGTGTCGTTACTGTGTCCTGACAGCACGCGTTCAGGGGTCTCCTGAGCTGAGCCAGCCTCCCTGCGTCCCCTAGACAGGTCAGCCAGGCCCTGGGTGACGCGGGTGGAAACGTAACATCTGGGAAGCCGCTGTCTGTGGACAGCCTTGCCCAGCAGGCCGGGACCTTTCCAGGATGAACAAAAGGGGTGTGCCGGAGCGGGGCGCAGGCCTATCTCTGCGCCTCTGCCCAGGTCCTCCACGTGGTGACGTTCAGCACTGGCTACTGAGCAGCTGCTCCGTGCCAGGCCCTCCTCACAAGCGTCACAGGCAGGGCCCTGCAGCTCCCGTTCTGGAGGGAGTTCGCCGGGAGCCAATAGACAAGTCTGTCACCCAGGTGATCAGGTAGTGAGAAATGCTGAGAAAAACACAGGACTTTAGAAAGGGCTGCATGGGACAGAGGCCTCCCCAGGCCTGTGGTTGGAGCTCACATCTCCATGGCCAGAGGGGGCCAGCTACGTGCAGGTCCCTCAGCAGAGCTTTCCAGGCCAGGGCAGAGGTCAGGAACAGAAAAAAAGCCCCAAGGGCCAGCATGTGGTGAGTGAAGGAGGAATCCTAAGAGCTGAGGTTGGAGAGAAGTGGCCAGAAGATGCGAGATCCTAAAGGCATGGTGAGGAGCTGGGGTTTGTTGGGATCCTGTGGGAAACCACTGGGGAGTGGCATGCTCTGATTAGCACTTTTCAGGGCTTGCCCCGGTGGGCAGATTGTAGGGGTGAGAGAAGCAGCAGGGAGACCAGTGAGGAGATGGCTTGGCATTGACCAGAAGAGATGGCCAGCACTTGCTGGGCTGGTGGGTGCACTGAAGCCAGGGGTTCGAGGACAACTCCTTCCTTGGTTTGGGCAGAGCAGCTGGGTGGCCACGGCGGTGACACTGCTTCCTGAGATGGGAAGGCAGGGAGCCGGAGTGTTGTGCCCTGGCCCAGCCAAATTTGAAATGCCTGTTGAGCGGACACCGATCTAGAGATGGCCTTGAAAACATGGGACCAGCGCGACCGCCAAGAGATGCAGACGAGAGAGAGAGCGCACGCGCGCACTCGTGTGCAGGGCCACCGCCAGGAGAGGAGGAGCAGTCACTGAGGGAGGGGAAAGCCAGGACGGGGTGCTGTCACTAGTGGCGAGAGAGGAGCATTTCTGGGAAACTCCACCATCCCTGACCTTCTGTAGTTCCCAGGTTCTGAGGGACACCAGGAGGCCTTGGCACCCGCCTGTCCTCACCACCACCCCCTTTGCTTACTCCTCCACACTGCCCCAGCTGTCCTCACATGAGAGTTCCACCCCCACCCTCTGGCTGCCACAGGTCCCTGTGCCCCATGGTCCCTGGAGAGCACTGCCTGGCAGAGCCTCAGCTGTTGGCCTCTGTCATGGAGACGGCAGCAGCTGCAGGCGACGGGCATTTGTGACCATTTGTCAGAATGCTCCCCTTCCTCCCTGGCCTGCCCTTCTGGAACATATCTATCCCACGGCCCTGGAGACAGGGCTCATCCGGGGATGGGAGGCCCAAGAGGGGACAGAAAGTACTGTCTGTGCTCTACAGCCAAGCTTCCTCCTATGAGCCGGCTGTCACCCCCACCCATGGTACCTGCGGGGTACTCCAGTAGGGTCCCATTAGCCATATACTGTGCGCCCTCACATGAGTTGCTCCTAGTCGTGGCAGTTCTCCTCTGAGTAGCCCCATCGTGCAGGGAAGTATTACCCCCAATTAGGAGGTGAAGAAATTGTGGCACAGAGACACTGCGGTCACACAGCTGGTCAGAAGTACCAGGCTCTGGATGCACACATGAGCAGGGGCACCACCAAGCCAGTGGCAGAGCCCATCCCACACCACCGTCCAGCTCCCCCCCCCCCGCCCCACCCCACCCCAACAGCCTCGTTTCCACCTCTCTCTGCATTCTTGCCCAAGGCTGCTGGTTCCAGCTGGGCCTGGGCTGGAGACGGCCTGCCCACTGTTTGCACTTCGTGGTTTGGCCTCTCTATTACCAAATGCTCTGGGATTTTTCTGGAGCCGGGGGTGGGGAAGAATCTTCTGCTGTCTGGCCCCAAGACATGGCTGGTATTCAGAGGGAAGCAGGAAACCAGACCCTGATAAATGCAGAGTTTAGTTTGAGTTCAGTGACCTGGGATGGCTATGTGTCCCGCATCTTGGCTCCAAATGTGGTTCATGTTGTCCGGCACACTAGACCTTGAGGCCACAGACCTTTGTCCCCAGAAGCCCAAGTCCGAGTCTGTATACTTCACAGGAGCAGAGACGAGGAGTCAGGCAGACAGACCCGCACCCCAGGTGGGAGACAGGGCGGTGGCAGAGCTGGATGCCACAGTCAGCAGCTCGGTGGCCACAGCCCCGGCCTCCAGGCCCCACCTGCCCGCTCCTTGGATGGCCCCCTCAGTTTGCAGGCGCCTTGGGATCCCTATACTCCCAACAGGAAGGCCCACTTGTCCCCTAAAGGCCAGGCCTCCGTGGGCACCATGGCAAAGGAGGGAGGTCAACAGGCTTTCTCTGAGCCTGTCCCTGAGACCTGCCTCTCACTGTTGATGTCATCTTGGCCCAGGGACCCTGGAAAATCTGCTTTTCTCCATTCTCTGAATTTCCTGTTTTGCTTTTTATAGAATGGAGACTCCTTTCCACAAAACCTAAGCCTTATCGCTGTAGGACGCTTAGAGGGGAGATGATGGGAAGAAGTGTCCCTAACTCATCCTAGGACCTTGGTCAAGTCACTTTGCCTCCCTGCACCAGAGTTTCATTATGTGAACAGCAAGGATAAAGTTCAGGGTTGTCATAGGGGCCGTCCATCCCACAAGAACCCTGCACTCCAGGGAGGTCACAGGTGGGAACAACACAGGCTCCTGAGCCCAGGGAAGTGGGCAGGGGGCAGTACATCGATGACCAGTGCGTGTGTTATTTGTCACATGAAGATCATCTCTATCCAAAAAAGTAAAGGCGGGAAGGGGTAGGGAGTACCTCAGCACGTGGGAAGCGTCGCTGTGGCACTTGGGAGGTCAGGAAGATAAACTCGGGGCTTTTGTGGCCACAGTGGTAGGCAGAGGCCCACTGTTTCTCTCAGAATTCCCTTTGGGGGCCTGGGGCAGGGGAGGGAGGTCAGTCCAGCCTGTGGGGCTCCAGAGGTGCTGGGCCAGAGTGAGCAGTGCTGGGAGGCATGGAGCCAGGCCCACTGTGCACAGCACTGCACCATCCCCCTCAAGCCTGAGAGCCGGGGTCCCAGGCCAAACCCAGGAAAGAGCAGGTTTCATCAGGGTGCTGCAAGACCACAGAGAGGCTTCCTACGTTAAGCCCAGAGGTTTTTGTAACCTCCCCTCGGCCTGTTTTCCAGGCAGCTCTGCCTCCTGCTGAACGCAGAGAACATCTTTCACTCGATGGCAGACATCCTGCTCCGAGAGGAGGACCTCAAGTTCGCCTCAACCATGGTCCACACCCTCAACACCATCCTGCTCACCTCCACAGAGCTCTTCCAGCTGAGGAACCAGCTCAAGGACCTGAAGACTCTGGTACTCGGGGTCCACGGGCTCGGGCCCCAGGTTTGGTCCCACGTGCACATGGGCGCACAGCCGCTCTAGGCCGCTCCTCGCCCCAGGAGGCTCCCGGGGCAGATGGGATGAAATCTGAGATCTCCAGGTCCGGTGTAAACTGCAGATTCCCCTGGCTTGCTGCTCAGTGCCACCCATGGCAATAAGTCAGAGCCAGGTCCTCGGAGCCGCCCGCTGCAGAGATCTCTGCCCACGGAAGGCTTTGGACTCTCCTCCAGGGTCCACATGCCCTCCCTGACCCGCTAACACCATGTATTTTTCGCTTGTTGACACCACACCCCCTACCCCACACGGATTGGCTTCTGGGACCCAGTGGCTCACGCCTGCTGGGCCGTGCCACCCTGTGTGAGTCAGGTTTCTGGATTATAACGTTGCCAGACATCAGGGATTGTTGCTCTCCCTACCCTCCTCCTCAGCCCTGGCCCTTCTCTCAAACAGTTGAACACCTCTGTCTCACAAGGCCCCCTAATCTAAGCCAGGGTGTCACAGTGCTGCCTGGCCCAGGCTTTGGCTTAGGACCCAGCGGGGCTGGTCAGAGAGAGCAGGGAGGTGCTCACCGTTCTGCCATCTTGGTCTGGGGGACACCGGTCACGGGCCTTGCTTGGCCCAGGGGCAGGGGCCGAGCTTCCGAGGGCCTCTGGAGGTGGCTGCCACTCTGGGTTTGCTGGTGGCTCCAGCGGTTTCATTCCCCAATGTGGGCTGTTGTTGTCACCCCCCACGCTCCTCCCCAGCTCAGACCCTGCCTCTGCTCCCTCTCAGGGAGTCTCAAGGACATCCAGGCCTACTTTAGGGCATCTGGGGCCAGGCAGCTCAGAATGATCCAGGCCACACCTCTGCCTTCTTCCTGTGGTTCTTTGCAGACATTCTCAGAGGACTTGAGAATTTTCCTGAGGGCAGGGGCTCCCTGGGCGTGGGTTCAGCTCCTGGGCGGGTTCCTGAGTACCAGGTGGGCTACAGAGGAGGGAGGAGATGTGGCATCTGAGGATGAGACAGGATGCTGCCAGGAAGAGCCCAAGCCCTGAGGAAGCCTCCTCCCTGCCCAGAGCCGCGCCCTCGCATCACAACCCTCCCAGCCCCACGGGCTCCAGGACCACAGAGTTCTGGAGAGGCCAATTAGTGTTCTTTGCCGAGGGCAGAAATGCCAGCACAGAGGACAGGCTCACGCCTGACCAGGCCCTCACAGCCACCACCACGTGGCTCTGTGGGACCGGGAGTAATGACAGGGTCTGAGGAGGAGCCGTCAGCGTTTCCTTTGTGACAGCTTGTTCCCAGCTGCGCTGCCAAACACAGCCCTGGGCGCTGAGCTGGCTCCCCCGCCCTGCGCAAGGGCCCCTGGATCTCAGGCCCTGCGTGGACCCCGGGTGGGAAGGAGTGGGGGCTCTGTCAGCGGCTCACACCTCTTCCCCCGCAGGAGAGCCAGAACCTCTTCTGCTGCCTGTACCGCTCCTGGTGCCACAACCCGGTCACAACAGTCTCCCTGTGCTTCCTCACGCAGAACTACCGGCACGCCTACGACCTCATCCAGAAGTTGTATCCTTCACTCTCGCTGCCCTTTCCGTCCAGCCGCTGAGGGATGGGCGGGGGCCAGGTGCTCTCTTTCTGCCCAGGTGGCGGGACCAACTGCCACGGTCCTGCCCCGTCCCATGCTCTGCCTCCAGGCCTCGTGCCATCAGGACCTTGGAGGGTGCCAAGAGGGGTGTTTTGGAGAGCTTGCTGTTGGCAGCAGACAGGGTCATCTAGGCCTTGTGGCGTGGAGCTGCCTTTGGTGGAACCTTGTAAGCCATGGATCGAGGCTCAGGGGTGCTGATGGGGCCATCTAGGTGAGGGCGCCTGGGGGGGGAGGGGGGCAGAGAGAGGCCCGGGAATCGGGAAGACCTAGGGACTGCAATGGGTGGACCTAGATGAGGCCTGCAGGCTTGAGCTCTGGTGTCTGCAGCGTTGCTGGTGAGCCCAGGGAGCCTCTGGGGCCACAGAGCCAGAGGGAGCCCAGGTTGGCAATGACACGGAAGGGAGAAGGGAGAAGCAGGCCGGGTGAGCGGCCTCAGCCAGAGAGAAGACCTGCAGCGCACCTAAAGGCCTGTGAAAGGCATCCGTGGGCAGATTGGTCCCAGTTCTTAAAACACCGAAGCAAACCAGCTTCCTCTGTGAATGCCTAGCATGTGGCCCTGGATCAAAGAGCTACTTAGGACAAAAAGTGGGCCTCCTTTCCTAATGTGACCTAAGGAGAGAAGGGCCCTAAGGTTCCTCTACTGAGGGTCGGTGTGGCCTTGCCTTACTCCCTGAGGGTGCCTGCTCTCCTTCCTCACCCAAGATTTGCTTTTCTCGGCCGTTGGGGTGGCCCAGAGACTGCGGGCCACACGCTTGCCGCAGCCCTGACCTTGGCCCTGCTGACAGGCATCCACCCGGGCGGGAACCGGGACCTTCCCTGCTCAGCGGCTCCTTGCCCCCTTCCAGCCTGGAGGTCACAGAGGAGAGAGCCCCGGAGCAGAACCAGAGTGCCCAGGCAGGGGGACAGCTGCACCATTGTTCATTTAGAGGGACAGAGCGGTGAAGAGGCAGAGACTGATGTCCTTTGTGTACCTTCGTGCTTAGGATGGAGCGGCTTCTGCTTTTGAAACCAGGGCCCAGGTGTGAAGAGCATGTGTTCCCAGCCCCTGGGCCCCAGCTCCCCAGTTGCCCCCATCCCAACAGAGGCCCCTCACAGAGATGGGCTGTCCCGGCCCAGGGGTCAGACTTTCCTTGACCAGCCACCCAGCGGCGACCTGGAGGTCACGGTGGATTTCCTCACGGAGGTAGACAAGCTGGTGCAGCTGATTGAGTGCCCCATCTTCACATGTAAGAGCCCTGCTTCCGCGGCCGCCTCAGGCCCTCTGCCTGGGTGGGGGGTGGGCAGAGCACTCCCCCAGGGGTGTTTCCAAAACAGCAAGAACGGAAGACTGGGGATGACAGGGCCGAGGAGTCCAGTCCAGCAGGACCGGAACGGGTGGTATGAGGGCGAGCGCCTGAAAGTGGGTCTCGTGGACCCAGGCCAATGGGTGGCAAAACCCACCCGAAGGCTCATAACATCCCTGCCAGGGGCAGGGGGACCAGAGCGGCACTGTCGGGGGGCTGGTGGGGCAGCCGGCCCAGAGCTGTTCCCAGCCACCCCTGCAAGCACACTGCGCTCTGCCCAGGCTCTCAGAAGCTGCGGGGCCCCTTGGGCCCACCTGCAAGGGCTTCTCTGTGCCGGCGGCCACACCCTGCTGTCTCTGCAAAGCAGAGTTGGCGCTTGCCGGGAGCGGCTGGGCAGGAGCTGCCTGATCTAACATCCGGGCTGAATGTGCAGAACTGGCCGCCGGCTGGGGCGCCTCAGCACCTCCAGCACTTGCCCTCCAGGGCAGGCAGCTCTCTGAATAAAACTCCCACGCTTACAGTAAGGTAGGGAAGCAGGGAGGCAGCCTGCGGGTGGCCTTCCTGCCCCGCTGGTCGCCCCGGCTTCCTGCTGTCTGGTAGCGCCTCTGACCCACCTGAGCTGCTCCACGCAGCCAGGCACCAGGTGGCAGAGGCGCAGGAGGGAGACCCTGTTCCCAGGAGAGCGCATCAAAGCCTGTCCCAAGTGGTCCCCTGGCCTGACATCTCACTTCCCCATGGGCCTCCTGGGGCAGCCAGGCACACAGTCTGCTGAGGTCAGGTCCAGCCTGACCCTGGAGAAGCCACAAGCGCCTGCTCCGCAGGCCCAGGGCTTTGTGGGGGTGAGCAGATTCACCCTGGTCCTGCTCAGCGCCCAACCCACTCCTGGCTTGCCTGGCCCCCTTGGGAACAGGCTTGGCCCCACAGCCCCAGCTTTATCAGGGCCCCAAGTGGGGACTGGACTGGAACAGGCCCACATTCCTGCTGGAGTGGCCAGGCCCAGGGATGACAATTTAGGTCTCCACTGGTGGCCCTGCTCCCTGGGGCAAGAAGAGGGCTTGGGGGGCAGGGGGCAGCAAGGCCTGACTGCTCTGGCTCCAGCAGCAGCCCAGACCTCCACACAGCTGCTGCTGCTGGGGTCACATGGCCTTTCTGGACATTTGTGGCACATTCTCCACAAAGGATGCCCGGGACTGGGCCTTAGACACAAGTAGGCAGGAGCCAGTTATTCTCCCGGAGGGGCTCGGAGGAGGGAAGCGTGGGACTGTTGAATTGGGACAGGTACTGGGCAGGACCAGGGGTGCCTCTGCCATGCAGTAGGGTTCTGACAGGGATGGTATCTGAGGTGGCTTTCCAAAAGCACCTGCCAGACACGCCGAGCTTGGTGTGTGTCTAGCCATACACACAAGCGGTTTTCCATCCCACCCGCCCTTAAAGCTACCCTAATCCGGTCTTTCTCTCCCGCTCACCCTATTTATAGCTCTGTTGTGCTGGCACGTGCAGAGCAGACCGGGGAATCTGTTACACTCCAGGCCCCTAGCCCCTCGTTACCAGGCTGCGGGGAGTGTAGGTTCTCAGGACCGAGGCCCAGCAGCCCCTTGGGGGTCGTCAGGCCGAGGGCACTCTCGGGACCTATGGGCAGGTGGGCGGGCAGGAAGAAAGAGGGATGACATCCCAGGGATGGCTGAGGCGCTACCAGAGGAGGGGGCAGGCGTGTCTGGCTGTGGAGGCGGCCCTGCCACCTGGCTGGCCTCTCCCGAGCAGGCCGGGGGGCAGCCCAGAGCAGTGCCTGACCGCTGCCCTCTGCCCTGCCACAGATCTGCGCCTGCAGCTCCTGGACGTGAAGAACAACCCCTACCTGATCAAGGCCCTCTACGGCCTGCTCATGCTGCTGCCCCAGAGCAGTGCCTTCCAGCTCCTGTCACACCGGCTGCAGTGCGTGCCCAACCCCGAGCTGCTCCAGACCGAGTGAGTGCCGGGCTGGGGACCGCTGCCCCCCACCTCCACGGGAGGCCACCAGGAGAGATCAGGCCCAGAGAGACTTGGCGACAGAGGGGTGCCTCGCCTCGGAATCCCATCCCACTGGCAGTGTGGACACCAGCCACCCCACCGCCACTGGCCTCAGGCCTCTCAGAGCACCAGGTTGGGGGGTTCTGGGAGTGTTTACAAGGTGGCAGAGGCTAGCGATCCCTTTTCCAAGTGGTCGGGGTTGCGTTCATCAAACAGTAAGAGGGCATGCCAGAGTCGCCCAGGTGGATGCTCCTGGAGAGAAACCGCAGGAGGAGCTGGAGGAGTTCATGTCCTAGGTCAGAGACGGCGCCCAGTCCCACGCAGACAGGCATGAGAGCCAGGCCTCAGGTGGCCCTCCCCTTCGTCCGTGGCAGAGGCTCCCACCTGGGCCTCCAAGAGACCCCAGCCTCCCTGGGACCGTCCCGAGCCCATCCTGGGTGGGGCAAGAGGCAGGGTGCATCCGTGGCTACCATGCTTGAGTCCTGCCCATGGGAAGAGCAGGTCCCGGGCACACCTCCATCACGAGTCCCAGCATGGCAGCCTCCAGGAAGGAGGGCTGTGGCCCTGGGGGGGGGGGGGTCCAGCCAGGCTCCTACCCCAAACCCACTGCTGGCCCGGCCCCCAGAGCCTGTTGGGCTGTGTCTATATTTGGTAACCCTTGGAGGCTTTGCCTCATCCACAGGCATTTGGCATCCGAGATGGAAAATTTCACTTGTCAGGTCGCCATGGAAACAAGCAGAGCCACTGAGAAGATTTACGCTGAATGGAGCACACCCAGCTTGCATCAGATGCCCTGTGTGTCTAGAATTCCCTCCCAGGCTGTTAGAGCCACTTGGCAGGCCTGGCACCTCACTCCCGCGAAGGGCCTCGGGCTTGGGCCTGTGGGATTGATGCAGGCAGCCTTGAAATGGGCCTGCCTGATGCTCAGGGTCCCAGACCCAAGCCCCTGTGCCCTCCATAGCACTGGGTTTAGGCTCCCACCACCCCCCCACCTGGCTTGGCCTCTGCAGAGGCGGGGTGTGGGCCACCTGACAGGCTGTCTACCCTAGCTAGGCCAGCTGGAGGGGCTTGAGCCCCCAGCAGATGTGGCCCCCCAGGCCAATGCCCAGCTCCTGCCTACTCCACCCTTTTTCCCAGACAGCAGTGCTCTGGGGTGGCAGAGCTAGGCAGTGCCCCAGCTGCTCGTAGTGATGCCCAGGTAATCCCCAGGGGAGCAGGGAGCTGGGTTCACCCTTGGATTCCCTTGCCCGGAACACCTCCAGCTCCTGGGACTCAGAGGCCCTGAAGCCACACCAAAGCCTCACTGGCCTACCCTCTGCACCAGCCTTTCCAATGTGCAGATGGTGTTAGGGTCACTGTGGCAGGCACTTAGGAGAAAAGGTGCAGCTGGAGAGAAGGAGAGAAGGAGGCGAGAAGGGCTGCTTCCCTGTGACCTTTGGTTCTGGTCCCCACCCCCAACCCCATCCAGGCTGCCTTCCTGAAGGAGTCCTCTGGGCCAGGCCACAGACTCTGCCCTGCTAAGGGCCATCCCCCTGTCACAGCTCTGCCCGCAATGTCTCCTTGTTGGGGGTGGGGGTGTAAAGCTCACGGTAGTAGGAGCCCTCCCTGCATGCTCCAGGCCCTGGTACAAGTTCGTAGAGGGAAGCTGGGGAAAAAGGATTCTCCCTGAGCCTCCCACGGTCAGAGTCAGGGGAGTCTTGGGCCAAGGGGTTGAGACCTCTGGGTTCTCAGGTCAGTGGGCAGGTCCCAGGCCTGGACTAGGATCTGGTCCAAGCTCTGCTAAGGATTTGGTCTGTGACCTCAGATCCCTCTCTTGGCTCTCCATTTCTTCATTAGTAAATGAGCGGTTGGGCTAAATGGATGCTTGAGGCTCTGCCCAGCCTTCAAGGCCCTGGGTGCCTAGCCTTTCTTTGCAGGGACCGAGGAAGAGCCATCACAGATACGGGTAGGGAGACGTTGGGTGGGGAGGGGGCCCCAGGAACAGCTGGGGGAGGGGTCAGATTGCAGGGTTGGGCACAGAGGGACAGCTCACACCCTGGAGAGGGAGACAGGGACAGTCTCAGCCCTGGGAGGGGCAGGCAGCTGGAAGACAGCTTTGGGTTGCCTGACAGGCCTGCAAGCCAGGAACAGCTGGGGGGTTTCTGCACCCCTCACCCATCCCTCATTCTGTGTACTCGAGGCGCCAGCAGGCCTCGGAGACCCTGGCCCCACTCATGCCTCCAGGCCACTCCCCAGAGACCATCTGAGTGAGGCAGGAGGGAACCTCTGAAGCAAAAGCTGGTGACAGGTGCATGGGCGGGGCAGCAGGAGAGAGGCTGGCTTTGGGTTCTGGAATCCCATCTCCGCTGCTGGTGGGGTGTCCCCCAGCCATTGACTGCCTGCGGGGTGTCGTAAACAGAACATGAAGGGCTTGAGCAGCAGCCAGGCCACTGTGACAGGCAGGGAGAGGAGCCCCAGTCTGCATGCTCAGAGGAGACCTACCCTCCCTGCATGGGACACGCGCCTCCCTGCTCGCAAGACCTCAGGCCAGGAGGGGTCCAGGGAGGCCGAGTCACTGAGCACCCTGAGAGTGCAAGGCATGGCCCGCTCCTCCCTGCCCCCACATGCTCCCTGGGCCACATCTGTGCAGATCACCCAGGTTTGCTGCCACGGCTGGCATCTCCATGGAAACCCCTAATCTCAGTCCTACCTCTGGACCTAACACCTGGTCTCCCCATCAGTGTCGAAGAGAGCGGCATACAGACCCAGGATGCCCAGCATCCAGCAACACACTGCGGTGTCCTGTCTGGGCCCACAGGTCTCTCCCGCGTCTCGGCCCGCTGGGCTGGGGCAGCACCTGGCCACTTCCTGGCTAGAGCTCTGAGCTGCACGGTGTCCCTCAGCCTCCTCAGAAGCCCGGGTTACTCTCTCGGGACGGTGACAGCTGGACCACAGAGCTACCGTGACAGGGAGGCCCCTTCCTGTTCGCGGGGAGCTGAATACAGCAGCCGGAGCTGGTACCCCCCGGCTCCTCTCGCTCTGTGCTGAGCCCATGTTGCCCGAGGCCCAGGAAAGCGACGGCCGAGCCGCCGTCCCCGCTGCCGTCAGGTGGTGCATCTTCAGCAGGACATAGCGGTGCAGGGGGCCATGTCCGAGCTCCAGCTCCATCCTGACCACGGGAAGGGCTCCCACTGCCCCTGGTCCTGCGCCGGCAGCCAGGTGAATGGTCAGAGCTGCCTGTCAGGGCCAGGCTCATTGGTGAGGGTTGCCTTTGGGTGATGTGCCATCATTTCCCCCGAAGTGGGCTGAGCCACGACGTGCAGGCTCGAGCTGCTGGGCCCTGGCCAGCCTCCCCTCAGAGGGGCAGGGTTGTAGCCACAGTGGCTGCCCATCAGGCTGGGGCTGGGCCCCAGGCTAAGCTCTTGCGTGTTGAATCTGAAGGAATCCTCACAACCACCCCATGGCGGTTCCTGTGGCCGTCGCCCTTTATAGATGAGGAAACTGAGCCACGGGTCCAAGGTCAGATGGCTAGGAAGTAGCCGTGTTACAGTTGGATCCAGACTTACCTGGCTCCTGTGCTCAGCTGTTGTGCCCCAATATTGGGTCCCTCCATGAACTCAGGGGGTGCAAGGATTCTGATGAACAGCCCATAGCCTTCATGAGACCCACTTACCAGGGCCACCAGACCTTAGGGGCTAGAAGCAAATACTTTTCCATCCCACACAGATCTGTTTCCTAAGCCAATGAGGCTCAGATGAGAGGAACAGACTTTCAGGAGATTCTCTGGAAGGGTGGTTAGAAGCAGGGTGGGGTCCCAGGGGATCTAGTCCCTGGGGCAAGCTGAACAGGGCTACTACCCTGCACGACTCTGGAAAGCATCGGGCACATGGTAGCAGCACTCTGCACAACTTGTGCAGCCGTACAGAGCAGCTAGGGAGGGTGGTAACAACAGGAGTTGTAGGAACCGTCAGCATGCCTGGTGGCAAAACCAGCTGTCCTTGCCCAGGGGCGGAATGACCACAGGCCTCTGGACCCCAACACTCAAACATCAATGTCCTGCCAAGCTGAAGGCCCAGTAGAGAGTTTTTAGCAATAGACAATCCCTGTTGTCTGCAGGCCTAGTCCTGCCACAGAGAAAGGGCCAGGCTGCCTCCTCCCCCTTCTCCCTGGACCCTGTTCCAGGCCCCAGCTGGCTTCCTGGCTGGCTGCTAGCCCTGGCTTTCACCCCAAAGGGAGCCAGTCGTAAACAGGAAATGCTTCCCGATGAGATGCCTGCTCTGGGCCCCATCACCAGCCCACAGACCGAAGACCATATCCAAGCAGAAGTATTGACTGGTCCCAGCAACTGAGGGGGAGGGGATGTTCACGGGGCTCCCCTACTTTGGGGCTGACCGTTGGGCAAGGGGTGCAGGCCTGAGGCAGACACACTCCCCAAGGTTGAGCTCCGTGAGCCTGTGGCCAGGCCCAACCCTGACCCCTGCCCTCCTATGCCTGGTGCCGCCTGCTCCCCAGCTCCCTCCCGTGTGTGCCAAGACTGATGCTGAGCCCTTCTCCTTTCCCAGAGACAGCCCACAGGCAGCCCCCAAGTCGCAGAAAGCAGATTCCCCGAGCATCGACTACGCAGAGCTGCTGCAGCACTTTGAGAAGGTCCAGAAGAAGCACCTGGAAGTGAGGCACCAGCGGAGCGGGCGCGGGGATCACCTGGACCGGAGGGTTGTCCTCTGACAGGCCCGGCATGGAGAAGGGCCCAAGGAGTGGCCCCATGGAGCATTCAGGGTCTTCAGGCCCCCTCCCTGAGGAGCTCACAGACCTGCCTGGAGGGGAGGGCTGGGCCTGGCCACCAGCGCGGGGTGGGGGCACCGAGGCTGTGCACCCCCCCTCGTAGCCCCGCCCCCTGGGCCTGTGGGCTGCACCCTGGCGCTCAGACAGAGCTGGCGTCCCACCGGTGTGGGGCCGAAGCCTCAGACACCACCCCTTCTCTGGAACAGGTCTCTTTCTGATACCCTCTTGTAAAAGAGCTTGAGCTCTCCAGCCCACCAGAGTTCTGGTCTTGTGCTGGTGTGTGTGTACACAGAAGTATGCAGACCTGTCTGCAAAGAGGGACCAGCACAGAAGTCCGAATCAATGATACAGCCCCTGCCCCAATAAAGAAATGATGGAAAACCCTCAACCGCACCTGCTTGCTCCTTCCCACGGGCACCTGTTCTCTGCCTGCCTGATGCCCACAGCTGCTCCAGGATCATGTTGCTGGTCCTGGAGTGCTGGCTGCACCTAGAGAGGCTGGTCCCCCGCACAGTGCCCTGATGGGTGTGTTCTGGGTCCCAGTTCTCACCTCTCGGAACCACCCCTTCCTGAAGACCACCAGGCACTGGCCTGAAACCCTGAACCCTACCTTCCCAGGCACCTAATCGGACTTTTCCACCCAGATTCCCCCAGGGTAATGGGCCATGTCCCCATTGAACAGATGAACCACACCTTGAGTTTCTGAATGAAAGGGCACTCACTGCAGGCTGCACATCACTGGAAATGGAAGGGAAGGCCCAGACCAGCGCGGGGACAGAGGAGGCGTCCTAGGTGCCCACCTTGGTTTGGCGAAATAAGGCTCATTAACACACCTGTAGGCCAGAGTCCACCTGATTCCAGGCTTTGGGAAGGCTCTGACTAGCCTAATGAGCTCCCAGGTGGTTCTCATGATGGCCCGGGGAGAGGGCGAGAATGAGTGCGTGTGCGTTGTTCCCCAGGGCCCCGCGTAGCGCAGGGAGGGTGGGTTTCCCTGCCCGGAGTCTCCAGGACGACAGGCTGTACTCGCTGGTCGTCCACGTGAACACGCGTGCGTCCCCACACACGTGTATCCAGGCGACGGGGACTGGAGACGGCAGCCCACCTCTGCTCAGCTGCTCTGACACCGGCCCCCACTGCCGAGTAAGCAGGTTGCCCGACCTGGTCACGACACCCCAAAAGCTCAGCCTGCCCCGCCCCCAATGCGAGTGGCTTCGGCACCGTTTGGAAAAGCAACCAAAGAGCTTCTGGAGGACCGTCCGGACTCGTCATTGCCCGGAATGGAACGTCCCAAGGTGGGCGACACCCCACGCGCCCCCGTGAGTCGTATATCGTGTCCGCGGGACGCTCCCGGAGGAGCCCAGCCCGCCGCCCCTCCGCTAAAAGCGCGGGAAGACCCGGGCCGGAGACCACAGGCTGTAGGGGGTGCCGAGCCCCTTCCCCGGCGGCAGACACCCAACCACCGGTCCCCACCCGCCAGGCAGCCCGGTGGGCCCCGCCCTAGCACCGCCCCAGCACCGCCCCCGGCCCGCGGCGGCGCCCGAACCCGCCGGCCCCGCTCGCCCGGCCCGTCTGGCTGCGCCCGGGCTCGGATTTCAAAGCCGGGCTCCGGCGCTGAATGGGCCTGCGCCCGGGCGGCCTTTCCCACAGCCCCCGCCCCCCACCCCCGCCGCGGTCCTCCCTCCGCCGCACCCACGTGACGCCCGAGCCGCGGCGGCTCGGATTACCGCCGCCGCTCCAGTCCCCGCGCCGAGGCCGCGCAGCCAGCTGCCCGCGCCGCGCCCCCCGCGCCGCCCGTCCGCCCCGCCGCGCCATGCGCGCCGCCCAGCCGCGGCCCGCCACCCTGAGCGCGCGCGGCCGGCCGCTGAGCGCCGCCCGGAGGCGGAGGCCCGGCCCGGCCTGGAGCGAGCGCCCGCCGCGCCCGGCTCCCTCGGCTGCCGGCTGCCGGCGCCCCACGCCCCTGCCCGCGCCCGCCGCCGCCGCCGCCGCCCGGCCCGGCCCGACCCGAGCCGAGCCGAGCATGGAGACGGCGGAGAAGGAGTGCGGCGCCCTGGGAGGGCTCTTCCAGGCCATCGTCAACGACATGAAGGTAACGGGGTGCGGCGGGGCGGGCTGCCTGGCGGGCGCGCGGGTGCGGGTCCCCTCTGGGGACGAGTGGCGGCGGGCATTCGGGCCCCGCTGTGTGCGCGCGCTGCGCCGTATGTATGCCCTTGTCTGAACGCGTCCGGCCTGCGTCTGCTGTGTGCCTGGGTCTTGGGGTGCCTGTTTGAGGGGGTGTGGGTGTTCGTGGGCTGGGTGTCCGTCCTGCGCCCGGGGTCTTTGCCCGGGGTCGCCGGGTCGTAGTGCCCCCATGGGGTCCCGCCCGGAGCCTGCTCACACGCGGGCTCCCTGCGCCCCCGACCCCCCAAATCATGAATGGGGTTTGGCTCCCGTGTCGACCCTACGGCCCTAAATTTGATGGGTCCCGGGTCTCGCCGGCCTCCGCCCCCTACCACCACCGTGCACTCCCCCCCACGGCCCTGGAGCCCAGACAATGCTGTCACCGCCAAAGCAGGGGAAAATAATAAAGCAGAGAACCATTAACTCCTTCCCTGCCGGCCTCGGCCTCTGTGCTAGACCCTGCGACTCCTGCACCCCCACCCCCACCCCTGCCCAGGTCCCCAGAAACAGGCCCTAGGAAGCTGCAGGATTCCAAGGTCTTCAGGCTGACCGTCCCTGCATCCCAAGGCCTCTGTCTTCACCTTGGAGGGAGGAAGGGAGAGGGTTGGGGTTTCTGGAGCAGCCCCAAGGGAGAACCTACCACCCCAGGCTTTCAGCACCAACCCCCAGCACCCCTCCATGACTGGCCAAGGCCAGACAGGAGCAAGCCACCAACTCTTGGCTCACCACTGGCTCAATAGGTGGGGAAACTGAGGCCTGGGAATGGCTCAAGGTCATTAAGGAGACTGTCCAACTCTGTCCCTGACCTCACCCCTCTCTGTTGATCTGGGGAGCAAGGAAGATCCTCTTCCCAGAGAGGCCAGGGTTTGGAGGGCTGGCCCAGGCTGACTAGGCAGAGGGGAGTTCCAGCTCCAGTGACAGGATGGGGGCCGGGAACAATGCTCCTACCTTTCTCCTCTGCAGCAGGATTGTGGGGCAGGGGAAAGAACGGGGCTCTCCACATGAACTCCTGAGAGTCCCTACCCTATCACACACTCCCCAAGTATACAACACAGACTCCCACAGTGACATCACAGGCCCAGGAGGAGACACCACACACCAGTGCAGCTAGCCCCACAGCGGCCAGGCAGGCCCTTCTGGAGGCTCCCAGTGCTGCCGGGGGGGGGGACAGGCCTAGGGGCAGCTGCCGGATCTCTGCCCCAGGAAAAGGCCTGAGGCCATCCCCACCTAGGACTACAGGGTTAGCAGCCTATAGATGTCCCCCACCCCCCACATAGGGTGCTCCCCTGAGACCTCCATCCCCTGCAGCTCTACCTCTGGGCCCCTCTGGCAGCCCTCAGAAGTCCTGGCCTCTCCCTGCCCTCAGCAGGCCCTCTGTCCTGTGGACATCAAAGCCCTGGCACTGGGATCCCTTCCTGGGACCAGGCAGCCCAGACCACCCTCCCCCAGCTACCCCCGGGGCTGGCAGAGAATGGGACCTTCCCGCACCCTCCTCCTCTGCTAACACTGCAGAGAGGAGCATCGTCTCTGCTCAGAGACGAGGGACAACACTGTCCCTCCCTCCCCAGGCAATTTGCAAGGAACTTGGAGATCAGACAGAAGGAAAAGGGAGATAGACCAAGAGTTTCAGGCCAGATTTTCTGACATGTGTAGGTTTCACCTGGGGTGATGCCAGGTACTTGGGACATATGCATGTGTTCAGGTCAGGGACAGAGAAGGGACTCGGCCACCTGGAGGTTGATCACCTGGATTTGGGGGGGGCAGCTTCTGGCTGTTTCCCTTGGTGATCTGAGCCACAGAAGGAGCGGGGCTTCCACAGAGGAAGGGGGTCAAACTGAAGAGACTGAGCTTGCCCCACGAGGCCTGTCCACAGCGTGTCCACAGGCCCCACAACAGCCGCAGAGCAGGATCGAGGCCGCCCCGAGCTGCACCTGGAGGCTGGAGGATCAGGAGGAGGGCACCAGCTCAGAGTTGGGGTGGGGAGCTCAGGAGCTTTCCCTGCCTCTGTGCCTCACTTAACTCAGCTTAGATGCCCCCTGGGTGGGTGCCAGACCGCCCACTGAAGCTCAGAGAGGGGCAGAGGGTTGCCCAAGATGGCAGGACGGGGCGAAGCTCCTTCAGCAGAGTGAAGTGGGCCTCCATTCAGTACTGGCCAATCCAGAAAATGGGCCCATAAACTTCGCCTGTCCTCCCAAAAGTGGGGAGTGTGGCCCAGACATAGGCCCTGCTGGGTGGAAGGGGCTTCCAGCCAGAGGCAGGGACCCTGTGCCCCCTCATTTTTTAACCAGCATTAACTGAGCGCTTACTGCGTACTGGGCAAGGTGCTAAGTGCTTCCCCTGCAGTGCCTCCTCGAGTCTTCACACAGACCCAGTACTGTAGGTGTAGTTCCCAGCCTGATTTGCCAGGTGAGGAAACTGAGGTCCAGAGGGGAGCCCTGGTCCAGGGTCATCCAGAAAGCCGTCTCTCTAGGATCACAGCCAGGACGACAGTCCCTGCCAGGTAAGAGACAGAGTCTCCGAGGGCCAGGAGTCCCAGCGGCCTCCGCATCAGACTCGCGCCATCCACCTGAGCGCCTCTGGTGACAAGCACTGGGGACGGAGTGGGGGTTTCCCCCATCCCTGCAGTTCCTGTCCCCTCCCCTCTTGCTGCCCAGATGCTGAGCTCTCTGTACCCCTGGAAGTACGGGTAGTGATCAGTCAGACATGGAATCAGATCTTGCCTCTGCCATCTGGAGGCCTTGAGCGAGTCAGTTAATCTTTCTGAGCCTCAGTTTCCTGACCTGTGGAATGGGGGTGATAGTTGTATTTATTTCACGGGGCTGTGCTAAGGATCTGACACATTCCCAGTGCAATGGGCTTCGTTCACACAGTGCCCGGCATGGCCAGGAGCGGTCACTGCCACTAGTGGTAACCCAGAGTCTTAGAGCCTGACAGCCAGGGCATGGCCAGGGTGGGGGCATGGGCCCAGGTGAGCACTGAAGACACTACCCTGGACACTGGCTGCTCCAGCTACCCCCCCCACACACACACACCTCTTCATCTCCAGGGTCCTTTATGAATTACATACCGGTGGGGATGGAGCCCCGGTCCTTAGAGACCAAGGTGCTCGGGTCCCTCTGCTGAGGAGGAACTAGGCCAGGCCTCCCCCATGCCCTGTCTTGTCCCCTCCCCACTGGTAAAGCTGAGGGGGTAAGGGTCTGAGATGGAGTGAGCCTGGCTGGCTGGAGGCCGGGGAGATGGGCCTCAGCCTAAGGACTGTCTGGGGTAGGAACCTGTCTGTCCCCAGCTTCACCTAATCCCTTGTGCTCCGAGACTGCCCAGAGGCTGCTGAGGGGCCGAGAAGGTGTCCTGGGGGCCAGGACAACTGCCCTTGGACCCCTGCCTCTTCAGCATTGTCTCTTCTCCCTGGAGGTCTTAGCAAGGCTTCAGGGCTGGGATGTTGAGGTGATGTGAGCATGCCACCTTTCAGAAGACTCTTGGGGGTGCCAAGGTGAGAGTCAGCTCATTGGGATTGCCAGGGACAACCTACCAGGCTACTTTACCCTGAACTGTGCACACATGGAGACAGCCCACCCACAGCCTCCCCCGTCCCGCTCCAGCTTGTGTGAACTTCTCAAATATTTGCTTTCCCTGGGCACTGGCTGTGCTGGGTTGGGAGGGGAGGGAGCTTCTAAGGCTGTCAGAAGTTGTCCTGTCTCCTTTCCGTCCCTGCAGGCTGTCCTCAGCTGGAGAGGCCATCTAGAACCTGCCCCTGGGTTCCAGTCTGGCAGAGCCTCCTTCTGAAGCCTTGAGGGCAGGGGTCTCTGCCTTCTCTGTTTCCCCAGCACTGAGCACCCCAGCCTACATGGAAGGGAGGGTTAGAAGCCCTTTGGGGCTGGGGCTTTGCTGGCCTTGGGCTCCCCTGCAAGCATCCAGGCCTCCACAGGGCCCTTAGGCCAGGGCTGAGGTTTCTTCAGGACCCAGGCGCCATGGGAGGGCGCATTAGCCAGAAAAGCCCCTTGATCAGACTGGACAACTTGGTCGCCAACAGCCCAGCCTCCCCACTGGGAAACCCCCTCCCAACTCAGAGCTTTGGGCCAGGCTGGGATAAAGGCCACACTGTGTCCCCAGGAGGGGAGGGGAACTGGGGGTGGAGAAAGGTGGCTCTGTTGGCCGCACAAGGCCCCATTCAGCCTGGGGCCTGGCTGTCCTGGGCAGGCTGGCTGGGCCCTGCAGCAGTCACAGGCTCTGCAGGCCCCGGGCCTGGGATGGATGGGTGTCCCGGCTGGTAGCAGCTTCCGGGGCCCAGGGTGGGCGCCCCCAGAGGCCCCAGTTAGAGACCCGGCATGGCGAAGCCCTGCTGGTGCACACTGGGCCTCTGCTCCCCTTGCTGTGTGGCCTATCCTGCTTGTGTCCACAGGGACACGGTTCCCCTCACACAGCTCAGCCCAGAACCCCTGCCAGAACCTAGGAGAACCCCGAGGAGACAGAACCTGCCATTTTCTGTTTCCATCTCCCCTGAGGGAGGATGTGGGCCAAAACAGTGGCCTCTGTAGACAGTAGGCCAGACTTACTGTCAAGGAGGGAGGGATGAGCAAAAAAAGGCACGTGTTCCCGGGGCCAGGCCTTCCTCAATCCCTGTGGCTCTGTCCTTGGTCCTCTGTCATCCCAGAAGGCCTAGGAGCCTCCCTCTCCACGGGGGCAGGGCCACTCTCTCAGAAACTGCCCAGAATCTGGACCGAGGCATGTGGGGAGCCCAGCCTTACAGCCTCCATAATCTCATTATGTCTCCGTCTCCTCGGCAGAGCTCCTACCCCATCTGGGAGGACTTCAACTCCAAGGCCACGAAGCTGCATTCCCAGCTGAGGTGAGGCTGCCGAGGGTGCCCCAGCTGGGGAGGGGATGGGCAGAGGATAGGACACCTCACCCACAGACCATCCCACTGTCCATCTCCCCAGGACCACTGTGCTGGCTGCTGTGGCCTTCTTGGATGCCTTCCAGAAAGTGGCAGACATGGCCACCAACACCCGAGGTGGGGAGGGGGCGTGGCTGGAGGTTGGGTACGCCCCAGGTTGGGCTTGGAGGCTGGAAAGGCTGAGTGGAGTGTAAGCCAGGGAGACGACATGGGCCCAGAGGTGGGACCCTGAATTCTGTTCCCTAATGGAATAGGCTGGTCGTTGAGAGAGCGAGCCTCTTAGCACTAGTGGCATGCAGGCAGGAGTGGGTGAACGGTGACAGGGATGTTACGGCGGGGGTTCCGTTCTTGCCGTGGGCGGCCAGCTCCGACCCTCACCACAGTTGTTCAGCCTTCTGTACAGTGCGTCTGACCATGGCATCCTCTCACCCCCTCGCATCTGCCCGTCTGAGAGCACGCAGGGGCAGACAGTCCCCTGTTGGCCTTGGCGTCTCCTCTGCCTTCTAGTCCAAGTAGCAAGGATCTGGGCCCCTGAGAACCAAGGTAGCGGGCGCTTGCTCGCACTCTCACGCCTGCCTCTGGGCACCTGGAGGGGGTTCCCACCAGGGCTGGAGGGGATTTGGGCTAGCCCTTTGGACGGTCTCTAGCACTGGCCTGCCCACCAGAACACCTGCAGCTGCAGCAGGCGGGCACGGCGGGCATGGGCAGGGCCTTGGTCCGGCACAGAGAAGAGTCTCGGCAAATACTGAGAACCGACCAAATCCCCCGCACCGACGGCGGGATCGCCTCTCGGGATCGCGCAGTGCTGGGGGCGGGGCGCGGGCTGCGAGCAAGGCCTGAGTGGTCGGCGCGCCCCCTCGTGGCCGAGGCTGGGACTGCAGATGCCCCGGCGGCCCCTTCCCACGCTGCGTGCTTGCCTCGCCAGGGGCCACAAGGGACATTGGCTCGGCGCTCACGCGCATGTGCATGCGCCACCGCAGCATCGAGACCAAGCTGCGGCAGTTCACCAAGTGAGTGGGTGCCGCGGTCGGGCTGGCGGGCGCGGGTGACGAAGGGAGACCTCGCTGGTGACCCTGACCCTCCTGCCCCGCCCACAGCGCGCTGCTGGAGAGCCTCATCAACCCGCTGCAGGAGCGCATCGAGGACTGGAAGAAGTCGGCCAACCAGCTGGACAAGGACCACGCAAAAGGTAGGCCCCGGGCTCGGGCCGGGGCTTCCTGTCCCCGTTGTGCAGAGCCCCCCCATCATAGCACTCCTCTCTCACCCTGTGCACAGAGTATAAACGAGCCCGACATGAGATCAAGAAAAAGTCTTCAGACACGTTGAAGCTGCAGAAGAAAGCACGCAAAGGTAGAGCCCACAGTGGCCCATGGAAGCGTAGCCCCATGGAGCCCCACTCTGTATCCCCCACACCCTGGAGGGTGCCCCAAGACATCATCCTGGCTAGAGGGGCCCTATCCTGGATACAGGACCCTCCAACCTGCTGGGTGGGACAGAGGGAGCCTCCCTGCACCCCAGACCTGGCCCAAGCCCTCCCCTCTCAAGGAGGCAGCAGGAGGCCCAACAGGCCCAGGCCCCCACACCCCTGCCCCAGGAGTGGCTCTTTCCATCCGGCTGTCTTTCACACATTCTTTCTTTCTCTGTCTCTCCTCCTCTCCTCCTCCCACATCCTTCCTGTAGAGCTACTTGGTAAGTCAAATGTCTGTCCCTCCAGCTGCTCCTCCCGTCCTTGTCCCATTTGTCTGTCTCCCCCAGCTCAGGGCCATTGGAAGGAGCCTCTCCAGGCCAAGGAGGAGCGAGGAAGGCGGTCGGTCCAGCGAGGGAGGGGCCCGGGGCACGGTCCTCCTGGGGCCCTGGGGGCCCCTGGCCAGGGATGAGTCTCAGGCCACTGCTGGGTCAGTCTGCCAGGCTAAGAGGGGTTGGAGCGGGCGGGGTGGGGGGCACAGGCCCTGGCTGCCCTACTCCCACCAGGCCCGCCCAGTTACCTGTCGCCTTCTCACTTCCTGTCTCATCATCTCTACATCATCCTCTTGCCTCTCTCTGTCTCTCTCACTGCTGCTTTGTGTCGCTGTTGCTGTCCTTGTGCATTACTCCCTGAGCTGAGTGGGAGCCCAACCCCTTCCCCCGGGGTCCACCCCCTAGCTCTCCTGACCCCCCCGCACCTCTCAGTGGCCTGGCCTGCAGCTAAGCCCCCAGGCTCTACTTTGTCCGCTCCCGCCCTCTCGCTGTGCCCTGTGCGGTGAGGGGCTGCTCGCCCTCGGGCAGTGAGGGTATCCTGGGGACGCAAGTCTCAGCTCTGGAGGCCTCTGCTGGGCTTGCCTGAGCACGCCTGCTCCCAGGGTGGCTCCCGGTGGCTCCGGCCACTCCAGGTCCCGGCTGGCTTTGCAGCTTTGGTGTCTTTCCGGTGTGTGCGTCTGTCCTCTCTGCCTGCTTTGGGACCAGCCCCAGCACAAGCGCCAGAGTCCTGGCTGCCCTCCCCGGTCCCCAGACCCCCATGGTAGGGCCCAGCCCCACGGCCAGGGACTGCACCTCGGGGCCTGAGCCATGCACACAGCGAGCCGGGCCGGCGTCCCCAGCGCGGCCTCTCCTCCCAACCCCTCCAGGGAAAGGAGACCTGCAGCCGCAGCTGGACAGCGCCCTGCAGGACGTCAACGACATGTACCTGCTGCTGGAGGAGACCGAGAAGCAGGCAGTGCGCCGGGCCCTGATCGAGGAGCGTGGGCGCTTCTGCACCTTCATCACGTTCCTGCAGCCTGTGGTGGTGGGTCCCTCGAGTCAGAGGGGTGTTCTCAGCATCCCCGCCATTGGGCTAGTTGAAGGGTCTCCCCAAATCAGGAAATTCCAAGAGTCAGGCTTCGGGAGCTGCTGGTGGGGGTTCTTCTGGGTGACTCAGAGGCCCCAGCAGGTTGGACCAGGGCCCAGGGTTGACCCCTCGGCCACTTCTCAGTGATACCTGGCTGGGTCCCTTCAGAGCCGCGTGCTCACAGCCCAAGGACAGGTCTCCTAGCTCATGATGTGCTAATTTGGTCTGGACAGATGGTCACACTGGCCCCAGGGTGTCCAGTTCCAGCCTCCGTCAGACCCGAGCAGTGTTGGGTGAGAGGAGAGAAGCCAGGGGAGGCCCATTCCTCCAGGGTGCGGGGGGTGGGGCAGGGGCAGGGCCGGTGGGTCTGACCCGCTGCTTCCCCAGAATGGCGAGCTGACCATGCTGGGAGAGATCACCCACCTGCAGGGCATCATCGACGACCTGGTGGTGCTGACAGCGGAACCCCACAAGCTGCCCCCCGCCAGTGAGCAGGTGCGGCCAGTCCTGGAGCTAGGGGACAGGGGAGGGGATGACGTGCTGTTGGTTGGGGATAGTAGAGGAAAAAAGAGGACAGAGGACCAGACATGTCCCAACACATGCTGTAGGACATCCAGGAGCACCTGCCCAGGGGCGGGGTGGTGTGCCCAGGACCCAGTGGGGGCCTCAGTCTGAGAGCAAATCGGGGAGGTCCCGTGTCTGCCCGGGGCTCACCCTGAACAAGCCAGACCTGGTGACGCCTGTCATCCACATGCAGAACCTGTCCCCTCCCCTAGACCCAGGCACACAACTAGACACAGCTGCCCACACTTGCCACCCGCTCGGCTCACCACCGTGCTCCCACTGCACGAGGGTCAGTCCTACTTGACAGGCCCGTGGTGTTACTCTCACTCGGTGCCTACTGTGTGCCAGCACTGTGCCGAGCACTTTCCACGGCTATCCCACTGAAACCCCCAATGGCCCTGCAAGACAGGAACCATGGGCTGCTCTTCACGGGAGAAAACGGGGCCGGTGAGGTTCCAGAGACTTGCCCAATGGACAAAGGAGAGCCAGGATTTGAACCCCATGGTTTCCATCATGGTCACTCTCTTGGCTCCTCTGCCAGTGACACCTGGTTCTTCCATGTCCCCTGCCTGGCCCAAGAGGGGGCCGCATCCCTGAAAAGCAGGGAGGGCAGAGTCTCCCTTGATGTTCCCCTGCCCCCCCTCCTCTGGCAGCCCTGCTTCCAGACTCCCCTGGAGGGTCTGCTGTGGGGCTTGGCTCTCAATCAGGAAGGGGCGGGGGGCGCGTCTGGCCCTACCAGCCCTCCATGGGGACTCCCGGAAAACCAGAAGGCTCTCTGCAGAGGAGGGCTGCCTCTGGTGACCCCCATGCCTGTCCCTGTCCAGGTGATCAAAGACCTGAAGGGCTCAGACTATAGCTGGTCCTACCAGACCCCCCCATCGTCGCCCAGTGGCTCCGGCTCACGGAAGTCCAGCATGTGCAGGTCAGTGCGGGGTTGACGGGGGGCGGGGAGGGGCAGGGGCCCCCGAGGAGGGGATGCGTAGGCTCCCAGCAGAGCTGCATCAGGATCTGCTGTCGGGCCCCAGAATCACACAACGGCGTCACAGAGGAGTTTGCATGCAGGCGTAGAGGACAGACGTACCCCCATCTCAAGGCTGCTGCCAGCGCAGGCGTGTGGTAGCGGGAAGCGGGGGCAAGAGTGGCTTTGTTTATGGAGCAGTCGCTGGGTGCCAGGGGCCATGCCAAGTGCTTTATGCATTTTCTTCACTGAATCCTAACACTGCCATATCAGGTATGGTGTTGTCTCCAGTTCAGAGAAGGGGAAACTGAGGCACGGTGTCCTGGCATTTCACGACGGGGCTCTGCCCAGCCCAGCAGAGTTGGTGGGGGTGGAGGGATAGTAAGAATCTGAGATCAGGAAGGGACACAGACGCTTCTGGGAAGGTTGCTGAGGCCACAAGGTAAGGGACATTCCAACCGGGCTGGCTCCTGAGTGCTGGTTCCCGGCCGATGCCTCCAGCCTGCACCCCGGCCCTGCTGGCCCCCGAAGTCTCATTCCATCACCGTGCAGGCTCAGGTCGGAGATGCCTCCAGGGCTGGCACTAGGACAGCATTTGGAGGAGACATTTAAGATTCAAGGTTCCTCAGGTGGGGGGCAGTGAGCACAGAGTGAGTTACTCGTGGGGGAGGCCCCTCTGTCCCAGGCTCCCCTTCCCCAGAACCACCTCTGGCTGGGCGCCTGGGCACAGGAGGTAAGCCAGGCATGGCCATCAGCAGCTCCTGTCAAGGGAGGATGGCCTGGGTCTGTTGGACTCCAGGTAGGTGTCTGTCACAGCAGGGAGGGTTGATGGCAGAGGACACCCATGACCCGGGGGGAGGGGGGGCTGAGTGGCTTCAGGATCACATTCAGAAAGAAGGCAACTTCATTGCCCAGAGTGACATGGTTGCCTAGAGGATGTGAGCTACGGAGGGCTGGACACACGCAAGGGGGTTGAGGGGATGAGAACAATGATGGGTGCAGGACCCACACAGACCATCACCACACTCTAGGTATCCAGTTAGGATTTGATGGCAAAGATCAGACTTCGTGGAGGCAGTCCAGAAAGAGTCAGATTTGTGTCAGGTTCTAGCCCAAATGGGACAAGGTTTGATGCTTAGTGACTCAGTTTCCCCATCACCAATCTAAGGTTTACTGTTCTTAATGGCAAAGTAGAAAGCAAAGTGACTGCTTGGCCCTGAGCATGCCCTGGAACACTGGGGTGCTCCAGGGGCAGGTACTGGGCCAGCTCTTGGGTGCTGTCCCCTGCCCGGGCCCCCTTTGCCCCCTCCCAGAACCCAACTGTTCTGTGGCACCCAGGTCTCAGGACTTGTAGTCTGACATTGTCTTTTCCTTCCTTTGCCCCTCACCTCTCTCCTTCACCCTCGTCCTGTCATCCTTCCCTCCACGTGCACCCTGTGTCTCCCTGTCTGGCTGCTGTCCCCCTTCCCTCACTCCCTCAGTGCCCCCAGCAGCAGTAGCAGTGCCAAGGGTGGCGGAGCCCCGTGGCCTGGGGGTGCCCAAACATACTCACCCAGTTCCACCTGTCGCTACCGCAGCCTGGCACAGCCAGCCACCGCCGCCGCCCGCCTCTCCAGCGTCTCCTCCCACGACTCTGGCTTCGTCTCCCAGGACGCCACGTACTCCAAGCCCCCCTCACCCATGCCTTCAGACATCACCAGCCAGGTGAGGAGGTCTCTGCAGGGCCTGCAGCTGTTGAGACTTGCCTGGAGGTCCCCAGGACCACCTCACTGGGGACCAACCTGGCTAAGGAGAGGTGGACGAGTTTCTAGAGCAGCCGGCATCTGCCACAGCAGTGTGAGCAGGGGCTCTTATGGCCCCACTTCCTCCCCACTTCCTGATTCCTTACCTACTGCCGTCTTTTAGCCATGGGAGCCCCGAGGGGGCTGCTTAGCAGCTCTGATCCCTTGTGACCCTCCCCATGCATAGGCTTGCTGTGATGGGATGGCTGGCCCTAAAAGGCATCCCCAGGAGCCCCAGGACATCCTCCTGCTTCTACACACTTGGGCCAGTTCACTCTGAACCCAGAGACTGGCCGACGGATCTCCTCGGATGCAGGCTCAGATCCTGCAGCCTCAGTGAGATGGGCAAACGGAGGGACCACAGTAGAAGACAAAAGGAGGTCAGGCCACCTGCCCCGGGGAGCTATCCTCAGAGTGTCAGCAGTGACTGCATTTGGATCCAGTCTGCTCTTCCTCCCCGTCTAGGCTAGTGCCTCCATTTGGGCTCAGTATTTTATGTTCTGTTTTTTTTTTGCTCAAGGATGTCCCCATTACACTTCCAGTCTCTCTCCCTGTGCTGGCTCATTCCCATCAGTATACAGACAAGCTCTAGGATCATGCGTCTTAAAAGCCCTCCCTTCCCCCGGTGTTATCCTTCAGCCACCTAGTATTCTTCACAACAGAACTTCTCAAGAGTTGTTTGCCCTGACCGTCTCTACCTCATTTCTCCCGTTCACTTCTGTCTGCTTCACTTACATATAATTGAAAAATTTTATATTTAATTTTTCCTATATAGTTCTATGCATGTTTGCTATATATATTTTGAGAGTCTTTTATTAAATGCATACAAGTTGAAAATGTCATCTCTTCATAGTGAATTGAATCTTCTAACATGATGTAGTTGATCTTCTGTTCCTTATAATGCTTTCTTAGTCTCTTTTGTTTGATATCATGACAGCTATCTCAGCTGTATTCTGTTCAAGATTAATATTCTCATTTCCCATCTCTTTGCTTTTAAACTCACTATATCTTTATGTTTTAGATGAGTCTCTTATAAACAGCAGATGCCTAGATGTTCTTTTATACGGTCTGACGATCTCTATTTTTTAATCAGTATTTTTAGTCCACTTATATTTATTGTGATTAATGACGTATTTGGACTTCTGTCTTCTTTTTATTCATCCTGCTTTTTTCTGTGCCTCTTTTGTCTCTTCCCTTGCCATTTGTTTTTCTTTTTCCCATTTGTTCCCCCCTACTAGATTGTCAGTTATAGTCAATTTTTTTCTTTTACAGGGTACCTTGAAATTTTAGCATACATCATTACAAAGGCTCTCACCTCCTGAATAATTTAAGGATCTTAATAAATGTTTTAACTTAGTCACCCATTTTCTCCCAACTTATAAGCTATTGTATGTTATTCTCTACTTTTTTATAACACTCACAAATGACATTTTTCTTCTCAATTTCACTATCATTTTGTACATATAGTATTTGTCGAGATTTCTCCATATGTTTATACATTTCTTTGTTCATTTTTTCTTGCACCTAAAGTCTTCCTTCTTTATAAAGTACAGCATATCTTTTAGAAGTTCTTTTAGAATAGATCTATAGTAGTAAATTTTCGATTTTTGCTTATCTGTAAACATGCTTCATTTTGTTGTCTTTCTTAAAAGTTTTGCCAGGGACACAATTCTGAGGTGACAGTTATTCTCTCCCCACACTTTGAAGGTATTTTCCTACTGTGTTGAGGTTGAACACCTTTTCATACTTCTGAAGGCCACTTGGCTGTCCTCTTTTATGAAGGACCTATTCACATTTTTGCCCATTTTTCTATTAGGTCGTTGTTGTTTTTTTTTTTTTTTCTTATTGATTCCTAGAATTTCTTATATGTTATGGATACAACTCCTTCATCTGAGATCTTCTCTGATTCTATGGGTTCCCTTTTTACTCTCATAATGGAGTCTTTTAATGACCTAAAATTCTTAATTTTAATGGCTGTCCAGTTTGTTCAATTTATTCATTTTTCTAAGTGTGCTTTTTGCATCCTGAGATATGTTTGTGTACTCCAAGGTCACAAAGATATTTTTCTCGAAAACCCTCTTTCTTTTACCTTTTTCATTTTGATCTGCAGCTCATCAGGAATTGTGTGTGTGTGTGTGTGTGTGTGCACGCACGCACGTGCCGCGTGTGCACGCACGTGTGATATGAGGTAGGGGTCATTTTTCCATACAGATATCTAACTGGCAGTTTATTGGAAAGGCCGTCTTTTCCCCCACTGCACTATAGTGTTGCCTTTGTCATAAATCAGGTATTCTCTATGTACCTGTAGCTGTTTGTAGGGAGTTTGTATTCTGTACTGCTGGTTGGTTTGTGCTCTCATACCAAGACCATACTGCCTTAACTATTGTAACTTTATACGAAACTTTGTGGTAACAAGTCTTCCAGCTTTGTTATTCTTCAATATCACCTTGTCTATTTTTGGCCCTTCGCAGTTCCTTGTATTCCTTAATGTCAGCTTCTAAGTTTCCATCAAAAAAACAATAACAGCAACTCCTGAGGTTTTGCCTGGGGAGTGATCATGTCTCTCCATTTATTTTGGCTTTTCATTCTCTCGGTGATGTTTTGTAGTTTGCCTGCAAAGATCTTGCACATTGATCATTGGAATTTTTTTCCTTTGTTTATTTGATGTTTATTGGTGCTATTTTGTTTGTTTTAAAATTTTTATTTATTTGAGAAAGTGCATGAGCGGGTGGGGAGAGGAGCAGAGGTAGAGGGACAAGCAGACTCCACTCTGAGTGTGGAGACTGACGTGGGGCTCAACCTCATGACCCTGAGATTATGACCTGAGCCAAAATCAAGAGTCAGGTGTTCAACCAGCTGAGCCAGCCAGACGCCCCTGCTGATGCTATTTTAAATTATATTGGCTTTTTAGGGATTTGTTTGTTGGCTGCTGATATTTAGAAATTTGATTTTTTTCTTTGGTATATTGATCTTACATTCAATAATTTTATTAAAAACACTCATCAGTTCTGATAACTATAGACGCTTTTGAGTATCCTGCCTGTACAACAGTCATGCCTTCTATGAGTAATGACTGCTGTTTTTCTTCCTTTCCAGTCCTTTTGCTTTCTACTTTTTCTTGCCTTACTGCTCTGCTAGGACTTCAGTACTGAGCAGAGATGGTAATGGTGGGCATCCTTATCTTTTTCCCACCCTCCAAGGAAAATATGCTGATATCTGTGTAGATACTCTTTACTATCAGATGAAGGAAGTTCTCTTCTATCCCCAATTTAAGTATTTGTTTGTTCATGAATTAACATTGAATTTTTCCACTGAGTGTTCCAAATGCTTTTTCCATTGGTTTTTGTTTGCTCTAACAATTATATTGGTAAGAATCCAAATTGGTTTTTGTTTCGTCTGAATCCTCACCTGTGGTTCTTTGTTTCCTTTTATTTCGGTGATCTTGGTTCATCATAAACTGCAAAAAAAAAAAAAAAAAGAAAAAAAAATCTGGGGGTCTAAATTAAGGAGAATTTGGAGAGTTTGACCGGGCAGGCGTGGTACTAATAATGGACCCTTTGCAGGAACCCTGCCTTAATTCAGGCCATCACAGGGCGAGCCCCTCACCTTGGCCCTTGCCCAGTCTCCCAACCTCTGTGCTGTACTCCGCGTGTGCCTCAGGGAGCCCTCGTGGTCCTGTGTCACTCTGGCTGCTTTTGTCTTCATTCTTGTGTCTTCTTTTGAGTTGGGGGCTTCCCAGGCCACTTAGTCCCCACGACTGCCCAGGGCAGGAGTCTCCACTGCACGCTTGGTCCACTCAAAAGCAGACTTCCACCCCCACCTTTCTGTGACCTAGTTCTCGAGATCTCCAGGGATGTCTCCGTGCGCTCATCGGATGGACCCCCAGCAGCATCAGCTCTGCTGACCATCCCTCTTCCACAGGGCAGGGCCTTCTGACTTCCATGACACCATCTGCTTATGGTTTTTTTCCCACTTCTCTGGCAGCTCCTTGTTCCTCTCCTTTGCTGGACCTTCCTCTTCTTCCCAGCCACGGAGCATGGGTGTGCCTGAGGTCCTTGAACCTTCTCTCTAACTGCCCTTGCCTCCGACGTGACCTTACTCTGTCTCATGGCTGTGGATTGGTGGCTCCACCCTTGTCCTCTCCCTGAACTCCAGCCCCGTAAATGCGGTTGCCCACGTCGCATCTGTGCGTAGATAGCTAACAGGCAGCTCAGCTCTGCACATGCAGGACAAACTGTGGACTCCTTCCTTCCTGCAGGCCGGCCCTTCTGAGATGACAGGGACCATCAGCCCCGCTGCCCTCCCTAGTGTCTCTCTTTCCCTGGCCCACCCCGTCCGGACCGTCAGCAGCGAGTCCTCTTGTTACTTCTCACAACCTCTGGCTCTTGGGCTGGGCCGCGGGGTCGATCGGTGCCCTTAGTGTGTGCTCAGGGTGCTGAGATCTGCTGCAGACGCTCGCAGGGGTGGCGGGGTGGGGCACCGAGCCGGAATGCCCCGCTGCATGCCGGCGCTATGACCAGGTCTGTTTTCTCCTCTCCTCTTGGCCTCCCTGCCCCGTCCGCCCGCCTGCTCGCCTCTGCATGGCAGAAGTCCTCCAGCTCTGCGTCCTCAGAGGCCTCGGAAACCTGCCAGTCCGTTAGCGAGTGCAGCTCCCCCACCTCGGTCAGTGCCCCCCACCTGCAGTGGGAAGCAGGGAGGGTCCAGGGTCAATCAGAGGGGGGTGCACACAGTGCCTGCTCCCCACAGGAGAAGCCGCCTGGGCACACCTGCAGCCACTCCCAACACATCTTTCCCTCCTGGGACATGCCATCCTACCCCTGGGCCCAGAGGGACTGAGGGGTCATGGCACCCTCCGTGCCCTGCCCTTGGCCATGATCATGAGCCTGAGGCCCCCATATGGGCCTGAAAACCCTGAACCTCAACTATAGTGAGGGGGCTCTTCGCCGTGGACGGCAGGGCCAAAGGCCCCCTGACCCATCTGCCACGCCCTGCAGGACTGGGCCAAGGTGGGCCCCCACGAACAGCCCTCAGGCACCAGCCTGCAGCGGAGGAAGGACCGAGCAGAGCACCCCCGAGACACGGAGCCAGGCCTGGCCAGCGGGGGCACCCTGGGTCCCAGCGGAGAGGAGGCTCCACGACCCCGCATGTCCCCTGCCACCATCGCAGCCAAGGTAGGCGCCAGCTCCCCTGGCAGCCCAGCCCCGGGCCCCAGCTTCCCTCCCAGGTCAGTGCCAGGAGGCCCAGCAAGTGGTCTAGGGGCCAGCCTCCTCCCCCTGGCGGGAGCCACCTGCAATCAGGGCTGAGGTGGGCAGCAGGGAGCCAGGCTTCAGCCTGCAGTCTTACCACCCCCAGCACGGTGAGGAGGTGTCCCCGGCGGCCAGTGACCTGGCCATGGTGCTGACGCGCGGCCTGAGCCTGGAGCACCAGAAGAGCAGCCGGGACTCCTTGCAGTACTCCAGCGGCTACAGCACGCAGACCACCACGCCCTCGTGCTCCGAGGACACCATCCCCTCCCAAGGTAGGCGGTGGGGCCGGGGCTGGGTCACAGGGGCCTTCACAGCCCTGGCCCCGGCCCACTGCATCCCGTGCCCCCAGGCTCCGACTACGACTGCTACTCTGTGAACGGGGACGCGGAGGCCGAGGGCCCCGCCGAGTTCGACAAGTCATCCACCATCCCCCGCAACAGCAACATCGCCCAGAACTACCGCCGCCTGATCCAGACCAAGCGCCCCGCCTCCACCGCGGGGCTGCCCAGCGCTTCGGGCGCGCCCCCCGGCGTGGCCACCATCCGCCGCACGCCGTCCACCAAGCCCGCCGTGCGCCGCGCGCTCTCCAGCGCCGGCCCCATCCCCATCCGGCCGCCCATCGTGCCCGTGAAGACGCCCACGGTGCCCGACTCCCCCGGCTACGCGGGGCCCACGCGGGCGGGCAGCGAGGAGTGCGTCTTCTACAGCGACGAGGCCGCCTCGCCCCTGGCCCCGGACCTGGCCAAGGCCTCCCCGAAGAGGCTGAGCCTGCCCAACACGGCCTGGGCCAGCCCGGCCCCCGAGGCGGCCAGCTACGCCGGGCTGGCGGCGGACGACGACGACGAGCAGCAGCAGCTGGCCGCCAACCGGCACAGCCTGGTGGAGAAGCTCGGGGAGCTGGTGGCGGGCGCCCACGCCCTGGGCGAGGGCCAGTTCCCCTTCCCCACCGCCCTGGCCGCAGCCGCCCCCGCCGAGGAGACGCCCAGCCCGCCCCCTGCCGCCTCGGGCGACCCCCCGGCCGAAGACATGCTGGTGGCCATCCGCCGCGGGGTGCGGCTCCGCAGGACCGTCACCAACGACAGGTCGGCGCCCCGCATCTTGTGATGGCGCCACCCTCCCGCCCTCTGGGCCCGCGACAGGCAGGCGGCCTGGCAGGTGAAGCGCAGCCGTTCAGCGCGCAGGCACAGCGAGGAGACAGCAGAGCCAGGCAAGCTTTTGGGTTTTGTTTTTTTTTTTAATCACACGTGATGGAAAGACACTCATCTTGGATTTCAGCCTTTAAAGAGGGACTGACTTCTTTAGCAAAGCTGGCCAGCTCTGAGCCCGCAGGTCTCGAACTGGATTTGGAGCCTGTTTTCTACCTTTCTTGCCTGCTCTGCCCCTCCTCTTCCTCTCCCACACGCCCTGCCTTCTCCCCCGTCTCTGGGAGCCCTGGTCTGGGCCCTCCGAGCGGTAGCGTAGGCGACCTGGCCCAGCTTCTCCCGGCCCGCCGGGCCTGGGGCTTCTCCGAATGCCGGCCCCCTCCGCTGCTGCCCGGGCCCCTGTCCTTCCTTCTCCCTTCTCTCCCCTCTGCCGGGTTCCTCTCAGTCAGGGAGGCAGGCTGTCTGGGGCGGGGCCAGGTGCCCCATCAGCTAAGTTGTCAGGTTTGACTGAAAAGCTACAGAGTGGCAGTGAAGGGGGGGGGACAGGTTGAGGTTGGGAAGCCCGGCCTGCTGTGGAGGAGAGAGGCCCCGGGCCGTGGACCCCAAGGGGAGTCGTGGGGGCCTGTTTGGAGGAGGCTGTGGAGGCTGAGATGGCTTCAGGGCCTAGTTTCCCCTCCTCGGGGGAGGTGTGGCTGGGGTTGAGGGTCAGG
>NW_024424341.1:27825659-27826864 GCF_017311325.1 Ursus maritimus
GGGCAGGAATGCAGAGGCCTGGAGGTCATCTGGCCAGCCTCCCAGGACTGCTTTCAGAGGTGTGGTCCTCACCTGGGCACGTTGAGAATTTAACTGTGGTGGCACTTTGGTCACAGTTTCGGCCACCGCTGGTGATAGGGGCTGGAGCTGTAGAGGGTGTGGGGGGTTATTTTATGAATAATAAAATAGAGCTGACTGGACAAGGACTGTGTGTGGGGACAGGGTGGACGGTACAGGGTGTCCGAGAGTGCCTGAGGGACAGGGGTCCTCACAGTAGCCTGGTGGGCCCAGGCAGGAGGAGGAGGGCCAAACTGTCTTCCCCAAAGCCAGGGGGCAGCTGTTTTTTCCTCCAGTTTCTGGAGCAAAGCCAAAATAAGGTTGGAGAGGCCAGAGCGGGGGGGCCCCTGGCACATCTGCTTGGATGGGGGTGAGGTGCGGTCCAGGGAGATTGGCTTTGACTCTCTGTTGCCAGAGGAGATGCCATCCTGGGGCACTCCCCCCGGAGTCCAGTCTTGTGCTGGTGGTGGGTGCAGGGTGGGGGTGCCCTCCCCTCCCCGTACTGAGTCCCGCCATCTCGAAGCAGGTAGAAGCAGGTGCATCTAGGGCAAGTGGAGGGCTTCCTGTTGTCCCGCAAGCCAGCAGAGAGGGAGGCCGAGCTCGGGGGGGCAGCGGGACCACAGGGCAGGGGGTGGGGCGGGGGGCCTCCTGGGGTCAGGAGAGCAGGCTTTTCCTGGTCTGGATGGGATGGGGTTGGGTCGGAGTCTCAGTGCCAGGCTGGAGCTCCTGGTAGTTCTTCTGCAGGGAACCGGGATCCAAGCAAGGTGGCCAAGCGGGTCTGGGGAACCAAGGCGGCCCCTGGGTGGATGGAGCCACCCCAGGCTCCCGAGGGCAGACGGAGAGTGGGATCTGTAAGTTGCTAGGTCTGAGAACAGCCTTGCTGAACGCTCAGGCCAACCTGAGAGCCCAGGTTAGGGCACCTGGAGCGAGGGCTCAGGCGAGGGAGGGCCTGAAGAGGACGGGGGAGCAGATGGCCCATTTGGGAAGGCCCGGGGTGGGAGTTGGTCGGCCCCCTCCCCACAGGGCTGTGCTGGCATTTACCTAGGTGGGTGAGGGAGGAAGATGCAGGATGTGTGAGGTGAGCAGGGTAAGGAGCAGTGGGGTGCGGGGTGGCTTGGGAGGCCCAAGGAGGGGGTGGGATGGCAGAG
>NW_024424341.1:27826874-28042963 GCF_017311325.1 Ursus maritimus
CCCCCCCCCCCCCGGCTCAGGCCCCCTCCCTTCCAAGCCACCCCCAGGGCTGTACATAACTCCTCCATCCCCTTGACCACCTGTCTCCCGTCTAGTGACCACCTCTTAGGCCCACCCCTGTGGGATCCGAGCCACCCATCCCGCGTCACAAACTTTGGTTTTGGGGGGACTTCATTACGTTCGTTTTGGGGTTTTTTGTTTTTTTTTCATTTTGTACAGAGAAATATTCTTTTCAAAAGCGTCTCTTGACTGAAGTAACTTTTCTGGTGCTGTTGTTAACTTGTTCCTTTTTTTAATTTATTTCCCTACCCGGGTCTCCCCTCCTGGTTCCTACTCACCCTTTCTTCCCTCCCCCCCCATCCCATCTGCCCCATTTTCTTTCTTTTCTTTCTGTCCGTTTTTGGATAAATAATCCTCTCCTCCCTGCCCCTTCCACCCCACCCTCCCCTTGATTTAAATAGTCACTGCTACAAATAACAAAATGCACTGTGAAGAGTCCAGTATTAATAAAGTCGTACTGTAATTAACAGCCCTGCCTCCGCCTGGCTTCTGGCCGGTCCTGTCCCCAGTCCAGCCTGGGGCAGGGGCGCCCCGGGAGCCCGGGGTTCGTGTTGCAGGGGCAGGAGTGGCCAGGTCTTGGGCCAGGACCTAAGCCTCTGAACACCTCCGCTCTGTCCCAGCCCGATGGAGCCAGGGAGGGCATCGGGGGCACTGAGGAGGACCAGCCTCTCGGTCTCGCTGAGGCCTCAGAGGCTAGGGCAGGTCTGGAAGACACTCAGGCCCTCCCTTACCATTTCCGGGCCACCTGGCAAAGGCAAATCTTGAGACCCAGGCCCGGACCAGCCCGCCCCTTTCCTGCGTGCTGCCTGCCCTTAGCCAGCTGGGACCTCCACAGGGAGGCAGCGGAGGGGCTCGCAGCCCTCTGGGGTTCACCTTCGCAGATGCAAACCAAACCAAACCAAGCAAGTGTTTAATAGAAAATAGGAGCTGGAAGAGCATCCACTGTGGCAAGACGTGGGGTGTGGGGCTCTGCCCTCGCCCCATGCTTCCCCAGCCCCCCAGCCGGCACAGTTCTCGCCTTGCAGGCCACGGGAGACGCTCAGCACCGCCTCCAGGCAAGGGAGGCAGCCCGGGTGGTGCAGGAAAGGGAAGAGAACACGGTCTACCTTCAGGTGCCCCCAGACCCCCACTGCTCCAGGTGAGACCAGGTGAGGTATAGAATGTGGGAAGCTGAGCCCTTCTCAGGCCAGAATCCCCTCAAAGGAAAAACTCTCTCCTGGCTGTTCCTCTCCCAAGAAGGAGGGGCGGGGGCACCACCACCCAGACAAGTCTCGGGCTCCACCGAATTGCAGGAGTACCTCCCGCTGCCCCACACAGGCCGCTGCCTGCGCCCTCGGCAGCTTCAAGGAGCCAGGGGTCTGGTCTTGAATCCTGGAGAGCGGGGCAGGGAGATAGGGGGCTTCTGGGACCGAGGGTAGAGCTGGGCAGCCAGGCACTGTGATGAGGGCTCTGCGCTGTGGGGCTGAGGGCTCGGCACCTCACAGTCCTGCCAATTTAGGACGGAACTTTGTTTACCTGCAGGGAACAGGGAGGAAAAAAAACTGCAGGAGTGGTCAACAGCCCCCCCTCGTTCCCAGACCAAGCCACATTGTTCTCGTCCCTGTACCCGGGGCCCATCTTGGCTTCAGAAATGCCCTATAGCCCTGGGGAGTGGAGGGCAGGCCCAGGAGGGTCGTGGGTCTGCTCAGTGACCTGATCTCTGAAGCCCGGGGTCCTGCCCCCAGCCCCATCCACTTGTTACTTACAGCAAGAACAGTACAGCAGTTCCATGACCCGGAAGCAGTTGTCCAGAAGGGCTTTGGGTCGCACCAGCTTCAGGCTTAGCCTCGGGGCACTCAGGAGTGACACTATCGCGTCCACCTTAGGGCCGACCTCCACATCCTAGAAGGGAGGAGACCGTCAGGACCACGGGTACCAGCCCCCCAACCCCAGTGAAGAGCAGGGTTGCAGCCCAAGAGAACCCTGGAGACTGCCCTGCTTGGAGCTGCACAAACCCTGAAAGAAGGGGACTGACTGTGACCAGGAGGCCTATGGGTAATTTCTCTCCCCCTTCCTGCAGCTACCAGGGTACCTGGGAGGGTCCCCCGCGACGCCCCTCACCCAAGCCCAACACAGAGGCTCCTCTTTTTCCATCTTTGGAAAAATTATTGCAGGTAGCAGGCCGGAATAGGGGGAAGTAGGGGGCAACCTTGCTGTTCTAGCCCAGGCCCAGCCACCAGCACACAAGGAGTCCAGACCCAGAAGGCTGTCCTTCAGGAGTCAAAGACCCGCACTGTCTGCAGGGAGCAAGACAGAGGACCCTCATGATGGTCATGAGGACACCTGGATGCCCGGCACACGGGGCCGGGCCAGTGTCCAGCTCCAAGCTCAGGGTGCTTCTCTCCGCAGTACTTAACGACGGGGGACACGGTGTGGGGAGCAGGGGGCCAGAGGGGGTAGAGACATGGCATAGAAAGGAAATGTGGGGCCTGAGCCAGGAAAAGACCTACCGAAAGGTACTGTACTGGGTTGAATTGCGTCCCCGCCAAATCCCCCATCTAAAAAAACTGTGTCCAACGCTGGGACCTATGAACATGACCCTATTTGGAAACAGGATATTTGCAGGTGTAATTAAGGATCTCCAGATGAGATCAATTTGAATGTAGTGTGGGCCCTAAATCCAAGGACTAGCGTCCTTCTCAGAGGGGGTGCTAGAGGGAAAGGCCATGTGAGGGCAGAGGGTTGGAGTGACGTGGCCACAAGCCAACAACAGTAGGGGCAGGAAGTGGGGAAGAGGCAGGAAGGGTCCCTCCCCCCTAGAACCTTGGTAGAGAGTGTGGCCTTGCTGATACCCCGAGTGCAGGGTTTCTGGCTCCAGGCCTATGGCACAAGGATTTCTGTATTACGCCACCAGTTAGCGGTCCTGTGTCACGGCAACCCAAAAAAGCCAGTCCACAGAGGCTTGGAAAGCGAAGCAAGAGTGGCAGGAGGGAGAAGGGGCCTGCCCCCATGGCCAACTCCCTGGTGGGGAGAACCCACTGCCCACCAGACGCTGGGCATAATTGGAGCGGGGCACAGACCATCAACTCCATGAGAAAGAAGAGAGACTTAGAGCTAGTTAAATCTGAACAAGCTGGGGGGTGGGGAGGCAGGGAGGCAGGCCTCAGCCCACCCATGACCTTCTCCGCAGCTCCCAAGAGCTCAGAGTCGGGCGCGCTCAAGGAAAACTAAGGATGCAAAACTGTCGCTTCAGGTCAGCTCCAACTCACACTCCCCACCGGCACAAAAGAACCACCAAGGAGACCACGGGGCCTCTGAGCCTCCGCCCAAACCAGAGCCTCCCCAGAACTCCCAGCAGCCACGGGCTCCTAAACCCTGGTGTCCCCCGCAGCTCCCAGCTCCAGCTGGGCAGCAGGTGGGGCTCCCCGGGCAGGCTCCTGACGATGGCTAGAATCGGGGAGTAGGGCAAAATGGGGGTGTGGGGAGAGGTCCCGCAGCACCCCCGTGGCCTGCATGAGCTCACACTGAGCCTGTGACCTTACGCTGCAGGCTTTCTAGAGGATGCATCCCTGAGGCCTCGGATCAACCCTGCCGGGCAGGCAGTTATCAGGAACTTTATTATTACTTGAAGTCCATAGTTGACTTTGTGCTGTACATGCTACGGACTTGGACAAACGCGGGGTGTCACGTATCCACCATTCCGTCTCCTACAGAAGCGCTTCACTACCCTAAAAACTTCCTGTGTTCATCCCTCCACCTATTCATGCTTCCTCCGCTCTCCTCCAAAAGGAACCTCCAGAAACAAGGCCAGAGAGATCATAGACTTGCCCGGGATCCCAGAGCCAGAGAGACAGAGCCCGGGGCATCTCCTGCCCCCAGCACGGCACTGGCCATGCCTGTCTCTCATCCCCCCTCAACCGTCCTTGGCCACCACACGCATGCGCACACGCTGCCTCCCGCACCTCGGCACAGCTCACCCTGAGGCTCTGCTGCACGTCCAGCAGCAGCGTGTGGACCTCCTTCAGGTACTTCCAGGACGGGTGGCCCTCGAGCAGCACTTCCTGCACGGACTCTGTAGCGCTGAGGCTCACCCAGACCCACAGATACCGCAGCTCCTGCTGGCTGACGCGGGCCCTCTGCTGTGGGGACAGGAGAGATCCTGGAAGCCGGCAGACACGGGCCTCGGGCCCTTCCCGCCACGGCTCTGACCACCCCCCACCCAACGTGTCCCCACAACGAGAGCAGAGCACGGGCATCCACGGTGGACAGGGAGCAACCTTGGGCCTAACCCGAGCGCAGACTTGCTCATGGAGCTGAGAAAGGCCCCCGGCAGCAGGACTTGCCAAGACCAATGTGCCTCTCAGGCTGGGCCCACGGGGTGTCCCAGGAGGCAGGGTCTCCCACCCAGGAGGGGATTCTCACCAGCCTGGTGATGTTGGCCATTCTGAGCACCCCCTCATAAGGCACGCTGACCCTGTAGTTGATGGGGAAGTAGTGTTTCTGGGGAAGTACAAGAACAAACCATGAGGTGAGAGTCAGAAATGGCTCAGACAGGTTCTCCCAGCTCCCAGACAATCTGGTGTAGGAGGAGAGGGCCTTGGATGGCAGAGGTGGCCTTCCAGAGAGAATATGCACTCGGCTCCCCACCAGGATAATGGCAGCCCTCTTTCCTCTGGGACACAGGGAAGGCTGAAACAAAACACGGAGTTTCTATGATGGCAGAAATTTCAGGCCAAGAAGTGGTTGAGGAGCCTACTACCCCCAAGAGTAGTACATTCTTTGGAGGTGAGGCAAACGACCTTAAGTGAGATTACTCTCATCACGGTGCTGCTTGCACAGGTGAATACTAGACCATGTGAATCACATCTCAGTAAAGCTGTCAAAACACCACACAAGACTTCCGGAGTCACAGTGGTCCATGGCTTCTCTACCCTCCACAAAGAGGTATGCATTCCAGTTTCTAGGTCCTTATCTGCCCTGCTAGCAATAAGGGCCTGGGGCTCCCCTGAGGCCTCCTGGAACCCCTCATGAGTCACAGGGTGAGCGCCATGGGGAGGAAGGATCAAGCAGCAGGGGTGGAGGGCCCGGGGATGGCTGGCCAGAGAGGGGACCGTGTGGACCACGTGCCTTGGCGTGTGCGGTGCAGAAAGGGGGAGAGAGGGGCCATGGGCGGCTCGGGGCTGACGTGGACCCAAGGCAGGGGCCCGAAGGTCCTACACCCTGGGAGCCCGGGAGCTTGGGCAGGGGCCTCAGCCAGTGCCGACACACTTGCCATGTACTGAAGGCGGTTCCTGTACTGCAGCTTGTCCCGCAGAAAGCCGGTGACGGCGCACTCCTCAGCCTGGGTCAAGGGCCACATCTCCAAACCCTCGTTCCCCAAGGCCATGCCAAGGAGGATCCCGAGATCTGTGGACCGCACCCAACAGAAACACATGAGCACCCCACATCACTTCCACGCTACCTGGGGGTGCCAAGCAGTGCACGTGTGGCCCCCTTTTCCCACCATGGGGGGGGGGCGCAGAGCCCCAAGGAAGCCTTACCCCCACCAAGAATGTTTGCCCCCGGGGTCCAGGCTCAGACAGCAAGGCCAGGCAAGCACCAGCAGTCCAGCCAGTGCACCCCTGCCCCCAGTCTGCAGAGCCCCCAGCAGTCACACCCTGATGCTGGTATCCGGTCTCCTCCCCACTCCTGTCCCATGGGGCAGATACAACCTCCTTTCCAGGGCAACCTCAGCCCCCACCCCCTTTAGGGCTGGAGTGTCCTCATAGCCTGGGTCTGCATTTCCATCTGGGGATTCGGGAGATATGGATGCTCGCTCCAACTCTACAAATGACTCTTGGGTGACCGGAGCCACGTTCCTCCCTGCCATAACTGATCTTGGCACCCCTCTCGGCCCCACACAACACGGCTGCCCTTCCAATGCGCTCATCCTGGGGAAGCCAGCCAATCTCAGGCTGTTCTCTCCTCCCTGCCAGCAAAAGAGCAGCGGCCTTCCGAACATGACCAGCCTTCACCACTGGGGGTCACTGTGACCTCAAAAACAGCTTTTCTGAGTTTCCCGTAACTGAACACACAAAAAATATCTGAGAATTTGCAAAAAAAAATATGAACAAGTGTCAAACTCATCAGAGCAGAAAGAAAACATAGATGGGCCAAAGATGTATCCAAAAAAATCAAATTCACCAATAAAGGTAAAGAGATATATATAGATACACACACAATCAGATGCCAAGTTTCACTTATCAAAATGGAAAGTGGTTTTTTGTTTTTCATAATACTTTTTTTTTTTTTTAAGATTTATTTATTTATTTATTTGACAGAGAGACAGCCAGCGAGAGAGGGAACACAAGCAGGAGGAGTGGGAGAGGAAGAAGCAGGCTCCCAGCGGAGGAGCCTGATGTGGGGCTCGATCCCATAACGCCGGGATCACGCCCTGAGCCGAAGGCAGACGCTTAACGACTGCGCTACCCAGGCGCCCCTGTTTTTCATAATACTTGGTGCTGGCAAAGTAGTGAGGCAGGTGCTCTTACCCTGGAAAGCAATTTGGCAATTTTTATCATTAGTGGACTTAATAATGTCCACACCCTTTGACTCATTAAGCCTTAAAAATGTTCACATCCTTTGACCTATCAGAGCTCCTGGGTGACTCAGGCGGTTAAGCGTCTGACTCTTGGTTTCAGCTCAGGTCCTGATCTCAGGGTTGTGAGATCGAGCCCCACATCAGGCTCCATGCTCACTGGGGAGTCTGCTTGGGACTCCCTCTCTCTATGCCCCTCCCCACCTCTCGCTCACAATTTTTTTAAAAAATTTTTTCACATCCTTTGACCCATTCGACTCATTTCTAGGGATAAGCCTGAAGGAAAATAAGAACGAGAGCCATCACCAAAAGATTTGTGGACAGAGAGTCCGTTGTGGTATTTTCTCCTAAGAGTAGCAATCTGTCAAGGGCTCCCATGTTCATTAACGAACGTCTCCAATCAAAACCACGTTGTCAAAGAATGTTTATGGTATGCTTACATGGTAAGAAAAATACTCATGATATGCTTAGTGAAGTCGTAAAAAGCATGACTCAACACCCCTCCTCTGGGCACACAGCACGCCGCGAATTCCCCACATCTGCGTGTGCGTGGGAAACGCGGTGTGCGTGCTGGAAGGAAAGGCTCCAAATCTCTGTGGGAGACTTTTATGTTCTTTATATTGTAGGACATAGTTTGTACTTTACAATCAATATAATCAACATCTATATTATCGTCATAGTCAAAAGCAATAATTTGTTTTCTTTTCTTTCCTTTTCTTTTCAAAATAACCCAGCAAGCCATCATCTCCTTGCCCTGCCCCTGGTCAGGAGTAGGAATTACTGACCTGACTTTCTCCACTCACTGCCCTGGAACGTAGAGAAACTTTTGTTCTTACCCCTTCACTGGCCTGGGCCTGCTCCTGGCCACCTCTCTAACTTCCCAGCCCTGCCGCCGGGCCTTTGCTCTGGCTGGACCCTCACCAGGAACACCCTAAATGGCCTCAAGCCCTGTGCCCAGGAAGCGCTGTAGCCCCCAGCCCTTCCCCTCGCAGCAGGCCACCCGCCATATTTCTCAAGGGTGCAAATTTGCAACCCATCTTGCGTTTCCTCTCTTGTCTTTTCCCAAGTGCTTGCCCCGGTATTTGGACAAAAGACCAGATAAACACAAACCAAACCAGTGTTTCTGCCTGCTTCCTATCTTGTCTCTAAATCAGTGAGCCCCTCAGCTTGGCACCCCTGCAGATCTCGATCATTCCTGGTTTGCAGTTTTTGCTCATACTTTGCCTCTACCCTGGGTATCCCCTTGCATGGCAGACCTCTTTCAAGGTCTCACCAAGACTCCTTCCCCAACCCCCACCAGGCCCTCCCCTGCCTGAACCAGCCCCCACAGTCTCTGTCTCTAGCACCATCTGTCCACCTCACTCATTATCTTGACCGGACAACTGGGCCCCTGGTATGTGAGTCCATAATGCAGTGAGCCACAACATGGTCTGTTTACTGAGCACTTTGGGGGGTTCATCTGGAACAAGGAATTAGGAGCATGCCTCTCAATCTTCTTTAAAGCTGGTTAAAGCCCAGAGTATCTGATTCAGGAAGTCTGGGGTGGGCGCAGAGAATTTGATTTCTAGCAAGTTCCCGCATCAGGCTTCCTGCCCAGTGGAGAGTGTGCTTCTCCCTCTACCTCTGCCCACCCCTCCCCCATTCATGCTCTCGTGCGCTCGCTCTCAAAAAAAATAAAAAAATTTTTAAAAAATCTGAATTTGCATCGTGTCTTTAAAAATCAGCATCTCTGTCCACACTTGGCCTTCCTTCCCATGGAGCAGTCACCCCTGGCTGCCCACTTAACCCCTGAAGCCCTACCCTCGCTGCCCTCACCCCTGTCCTGACAACTGTGGGCTCCTGGCAGGGAACGAGTCATAGAAAGCCACCACGTGCCGGCCTGACATGCATGGGCTTTGCCAGAAACCTTGTCCGTGAATAACCTGCCTTCGCCCAGACCCAGACTTCCTTTAGATCTGCAGACTGACCACCATCTCCAAACTTAAGCTCCTTTTCTGCTGCCTCTACCCCAAGAAAGTGGCCAGCAAACCAGTGACTCCGCAGGGCCGGCACGGCCGTAGCCTCACAGCAGCTCTGCACTTCAGAGAGCCCCACGGCCAGTGCACCCCCTACCCTGGAAGGGGGCTGCTCTTGCCCCCTCGCCCTCTGGAAGGAAGACACCCCCCAAGACAGAAGAGGCTGAAGAAAGAACAAGGAAGGAAGGAGCTCCTTTCCCGGGTCCCCAGCTGGGAGGGGGAAGGGCTGTGCCTCTCCTGGGGACAGCCCCTTCTGCCGGGACAAATGGGGCTTGTCCACCACCCACAACCGCAGTGACCAAATCTGAACCTCTGTGGAGGGTTGAACAGCATCCCCCTGAAAATCCTTGTTCACCCAGATCTTCAGATGTGACCTTCTTTGGAAATGGGGTCTTTGCAGATAACATGAAGGCCCACCCTTAATCCAGTGACCAGGTGTCCTCCTAAGAAGAAGAGAGGACACGGAGACACACAGAGAGTGTCAGGCGGAGACAGACACAGACCGGGGCGATGCCACCACAAACCACGGACTGCCAGGCGCCAGCAGAAGCAGCAAGAGGCAGAAAGGAGCCGCCCCTGGAGCTTCGGAGGAGGCGAGGCCCTGCCTACACCTTACTTTTAGACTTCTGGCCTCCAGACCTGGGACCGAATAAATGTCTGCTGTTTTAAGTCACCGAGTTTATGGTGATTTGTTACGGCAGCCCATCCTTCTCCAGCACCCAGCAGCCCCGCTTCAAGCCCCTGACCTGCAGCCCCCCCTGCCTCCCCCCCACAGCCCATCCACGTCAAAGCCGGCAGTCAGCCTCCACCATGCCTTCCATTCCCATGTCCATCTCCGGAACAGACCCTCCTCACTTCCTGCCCAGGAGGTTGCGACAGCAGGGCCAGCAGGTACCACAGACTGATCTTCCGAAAGCAGGGTAACTCCCAGTCACAACCCCACCCCCGGATCTTGACCCTTCCAGGGCTCCCTGCTGTCTCACGAACTGGCTTTCAAGGCCGCCACCATCTGAGCCCAAACTGGCTTTCCAGCCTGGCCTCTCATGGTCCCACTGCTGAACCTTTGCTCATGCTGTTCCCTCTACCTGGGACACTGTCCTCACCTTCCCACATCTCCCTGTGTCAACACTGTCCACCTTCGAAACCATTTCAAGTGGCTCCTCACCCCTGCTCCTCCTCTTGCTTCTCCTGAACTGGAAGCTTCCAGAACACTGGGTCTGCATCCTTCTGTCTGTTCTGAATGCCCTGACCCTTTGCAGTGTCCCTCCACAAGGGCCAGGCCCGATCCCTTGCAGGATCAAACCCCAAACCTCATCCGTGAGGCACACAGTTCCTAGTGCCTAACTCCGTGCCAGGCATTGGAGAGGGGCGCCAGCTAGCCCAGGCCTTGTTGCCATGGCACTAACTCTCCAGTGGGCATGTGGGAGGCACTAGAAAAATGTGTTGAATCTGAGTCAATTCAATTGAATCTTGGAGTCTGAAGGGATCTTGGTCTGGCCTCCCACCAGCAGGCTTGAGAGGCTTCTAGACGCATTCTGTCCTCATTTCAACTTATTTTTCTTTTTACCAACAACACTGTTCTCTTTCTGCGTCTTAATTTTGTTCTATCATGGAGGGAGGGAACAGGGTGCCTTCTCCGGCACCTAGCGGCACTTCTTCCACATGTCTTGGGGCCCAGACACTTTCCCAAGCTCCCACCCCCCACTGGCCACACCCAGGGAAGCCAGAAATCCTCTCTGTCGCCTCTGCCCACCGCCCCGTGCACCCAGCACCTGTGAGCCTGAGAAGGTGGTGCTGCCCCTTGCCCCAACCCCTTGACCGCCCACTGACCATGCCCACCCAGCCTAGGACTTGCACCCACCATGCGGGTCTGAGCTGGGGTTGGCTAGAGGCAGGGCAGAGGGCAGCTATGGGAGTCCCCAGGCTTTTAGGCTGGGAAGCATCTCAACTTCTCACCAGCAGGAATGGCCCCGGTTGCCATGGTTACAGCAGAGCCCAGCTCTGGGCCAAGGCTTCCCGGGGCAGTCTCCATGGACCCCCCCAGTACTCACAGTGCAGCCAGGCGATTCCCCGGGGCATGGTGGTGCGCTGTGTCCCCAGAGAGCAGAGGCGGTGTCCCCAGCCGTGTGTCTATCCACAAAGGCCCAGGTAGGGCCTACATGGCCTCGGGTCAGCAAAGGTGGCCCAAAGCTGGGGAAGGGCTGGCCACAGAGGAGCAGCCCGGCAGGGGGCAGCAGGTGCTCCTGGGGCAGTGCCTGCCCTTATCTGCCTGGCCGCGGGGAGGGCAGCCGGGGGACAGCAGCTGCGAGTCCCATGGCAGCCAGGACCTGGCCTGAGACTCCGGCCTCGGGGTCTTCCCTCTCGAGCAGGAGAGTCCCCAGCAGGCCCCTCGGAATCTGGGGCTGGGTTGTGCTTTCTCTGATTTCTCCGTCTGCAGCTGCTCAATGTGAAATCTGGCTCTGGAGGGAGAAAGGAGGAGAGAAACGGATTATGTAAGAGCAGTGCTGCCACTCAGCCATCAGCCACAGGCACCGAGAGTCTGTGTGCACTGCACCCACTGCCTGGCAGGGGACCCCGGGGAAAGACCGGAGGCCGGCTCCTCAGCTGCACCCGAGAAATGACTACAGAACATCCCAAGGGCAGCACTGGCCCGGACTGAGTTACGGGGACACCAGGTGACGGCCCTGGGCCTGAACCAAGGCAGGACTGGGGAATAAATGAATGGCTGACGGGGTTCAATCAAGAGAGCTTCCTGCAGGAGGTGACGCTGCATGCAGTTAAAGTACCTGAATGACTCAGGCTGCCAGGAGGATAAAGCAGCAGCTGTCTTGGCAGCCTCCCCGTGCATAAGTCTCCTGGAAAGGCCCTCAGTACTGAACCCCATCACACATCCCAGACCCCCAGACCCTGACGGAGAAGCCAAAAGAGTAAGAAACAGGGTCACGGTCACCTTCACACCACACTGTAGAGCCCTGGGCCTGGGCACCTTCTGTGTGGTTCTAGCCCTTGAGTCCCTCCAGAATGGAGGGAATGTGTGAAAGCTGAAAAGGACAGCCCGCGGGAGTCACCTGAAGACACAGGGGCTAGAGCCTCTGGGGGCCACGGAGGAAACTGGGCTGCTCCCAGAGGCCTGGAAACGGGGCCCCTCCCCGGCAAATGAGGCCGGACCAGTGGCCTGACAGCCGGCTGCCTCAGACAGTGGCCCTCCCCACACCAGAGAGGACACCCCTCTCTTGCACGCGCTCGCTCGCTCGCTCTCTCTCTCTCTCTCCCCCACCCATCTCTCATGGGGGAGGGTGAGGAGCTTGAGAATGTCCTCTCCCATGCCACCCCCAGTCTACCCCATGGCTGACAGCAGGTGTGAGGGAGCTTACACAGGGAACAGGTGTGCCAGAAAGTAGACACTGGAATGTTCCACACAGTTCAGTCGTGAATACTCAATTTTTAAAAAATATAATCATGTTACTATTATTGTACATTCCCAAATCAAAAATTCCTTGTATCATCTAATACAGAATCCATGTCCCATTTCTCCTGGTAGTTTTTAAAAGGTTTTGTTTTTTTTTTTTTTTAGGTTGCTTTGTTTGACTCAAGAGCCTAACAAGGTCCATTGATTGATGTGTCTTTTTTTTTTTTATATTAAGATACAATTCACATGCCATAAAATTTGCCATTTTAAAGTGTATAATTCAGAGGGATTCTTTTTTTTTTTTAGTAGATCCACAAAGTTGTGCAACCATCACCCACCATCTAATTCCAGAACATTTTCATCACCTCCAAAATAAACTGTATTCGTTTGTCGTGTCTATTTCCTCCCCCTACCCAGCCCCCCGCAAGCAACCACGAATTTGCTTCCCATCTCTATGGATGTGTTTCTTCTGGACGTTTCATATCAATGGGCCTCTTTCACTTAGCGTAATGTTTTCGGGGTTCATGCATCTCAGACCAGGTGACAAACTGAATGTAACCCCCTAAATTCATATATTGAAGCCCTAGCCCCCAGTGTGATGGGAGATAGGATTTTTGGGCGGTAATTAGGATTAGAGGAGGTCACAACAGTGAGGCCCTCATGATGGGATTCGTACTTTAGAAGAAGAGCCACCAGAGGGAGAGCTTCCTCCCTCTCTCTGCATGCCCCCCAGAGAAGAGGTCGTGTGAGCACCCAACAAGAAGGCGACTACCTGTAGCATTTTATTATGGCAGCCCACACTGGCTAAGACATGGCATCTATCAGTATTTCATTCCTTTTTCTTCCTAATTTTTGAAAAATTTTTTAAAGATTTCATTTTTAAGTAATCTCTACACCTCATATGGGGCTTGAACTCATGACCCTGAGATCAGGAGTCACGTGCTCCTCGGACTGAGCCAGCCAGATGCCCCTCACTTTTTTTTTAAGGGTCAAATGTTTCATTCTCTTCATTTTTTGCACCTGGATGACTCAATTGGTTAAGCATCAACTCTGGATTTTGGCTCAGGTCATGATCTCAGGGTCGTGGGATCAAGCCCTGCATGGGGCTCCACACTCAGCGAGCAGTCTGCTTGTCCCTCTCCCTCTGCTCCTCCCCCTGGTCTCTCTCTCCCTCTCAAATAAGTAAGTAAATAAATATTTTTTAAAAAAGAGGATTTTATTATTATTTTTTAAGTAGGTTCCAAACCCAATGTGGGGCTTGAACTCATCACCCTGAGATCAAGAGTCATACACTCTACCGACTGAGCCAGCCAGGCGCTACCCCCCATTTTTTTGCCTTTTTAAATAAAGTTAAACTGTAAAAAATTCACAAGGGTCTTCCCTGTCCGTTCCCCTCTCTCCCTCCCACACCCTCAGTCTTGGCGCCAGCCCCGTTTCCTTCACCCACTCACACAGACCCAGGGGATCCAACTGAGAAAGGCAAACTGCTCCGAGTACACGGAGGTGCAGAGAAGAGAGGAGGTGAGCTGTGTCCACATTCAAGGTCACACTGAGCAAGTCCGCACTCTCTGGGTTCTGGATGGTTTCCTCTCATCACCCAAATTGCAAAAGGAAATTCCCCGGACCATCTATGCTTCAAAGTCAAAGACCCAGCACCGCGGAAGAATGCCGTAGACAATGTGGTTTACCCCAAAGTCACCCGCACCCGTGCCCTCCTCCTCCAGGTCCTGACCAGTGTCAGAGTGAGCCTTCTTCTCGGGATCAGGGAGGAGAGCAAAGGCTTCTCTGACTTGCTTGAACTTTTTCTCCTCCTCCTTCTAAACTTCAGCACCGGCTCCCCTGTGCCCGCCTGGGTGGTGCTTTGAGGCTCGTTTCTGATCGGTTCTCTTGATCTCGTCCTCACAGGCATTCGTGTCCGCTCCCAGATTTTTGTAAACTTGCCCTGCTTTCCTTCATCTCCAGCTGCGCGGTGTTTGAGGAGCTGTGTTCTTAGGTTTTCTCCAGCTCATACACTTTTCCACAGTCCTGTACTGCTTCTTCAAATTGTCCCGTGTCCGAGGCACACTGAGCTTTTCCAAAGGAGGCTTTTAATTAAGGGGCATCAAGTTTCACTACATTTGTGTAACCCGCTGTTGCACCAGCGAGTCTCCTGGGCTTGGAATGATCTAAACCCCAATTACAGTAGAGTTCAGCATTTGTTTTTATATGGGGGGGGGGTCTGTCCGCAGGGCTTCTGCATATAGCTCATATGTCGGCTTGTCATTTCCTTCTTTAAAAGCTTTATTCTCATCTTCTTTCTCGGCTTTAAGCGCTTGCGCGTCGCTGCACGCAAGGCAGGCGTGTTTGTGCGCAGGCGCCATCTTGAGAGCCTGTACAAAAACTCCCCCCCCTTTCTCGATCCGGTCTTCCTGGTAACGGCGGAGACCTACGTACAGAGCACGGCGATGGGCAGAACGGCGCTGGCCGCACAGTGTGCCTCTGGGTAATGACTAAATATCGCGCTAAATATTCTGCCTTGGTGATTTTGAAGCAATGGCAGGTGGGGCAAACTCTAGGGCACAGTCCATGCAGAAAACCGCTTTCTGAAAATCCTGCTTCACAAAATCGGCTTCTGTCCTTTTCTCATGTTCATGTATATCCTGCTGTGCCTGAACATTTTTGTGATCCAGTTCGAGGGCTCTCTGGAAACTGTGACATGCCGCCATGACATTCCCTCGAGATAGGCGGCTTTTGCCTTCCCACCCATGTCCCCAGGCAAAACTGTCATTCAGCCTCACTGCCATGCACCTCCAAGAGCTTCCTGAAACCTTGCGAGCATCATCAAAGTGGCTGCTCGAGTCTCACTAGAGCTAGCATTTTCAGGACCCCTATCTAGGTCTTTTGTATAATAGTTATAAGCTTCATTGTAATCTTTCTTGGCATAGTTTGCATTTCCTTTTTCCTTCAAAGACTCTGCTTCCCTCTTCACTTCACCGTGGAGCAGCTCTAGCTCTGTCGACGCCATTACCGTACAGTGCTCCGCAGCAACCACCATCTTACCACTGAGACTACTACTTCGTTCTTTATTGTCAAATAATATTCCACTGTGTGGACACATCCATTTTCCCTAACCATTCATCAGTTGATGGACATTTGGGTTGTTTTCACTGGGGGGCTGTTATGAATAATACTGCTATGAACACTCATATACACTCTTTGTGTGGACATAGACTTGGGCATGTTCCCAGAAATGGGGTTGCTGGGTCATATGGTTAATCTATGTTTAACTTTCTGAGGGACCATCAATCTGTTTTCCAAAGCAGCTACACCATTTTATATTTATATATCCCATCAGCAGTGAATGAGGGTTCCCATTTCTCCACATTCTTGTCAACATTTATATTTTATTATTATACCCATCAGTGGGTGTGAAATGGTATCGCATGTGGTTTCTACTTGCATCTTGCTGATGACTAGAGATACTGAGCATCTTTTCAAGTGCTTATTGCCCATGTGTATATCTTCTTTGGAAAAATGTCTATTCAAGTCCTTTAGTCATCTTTAAATTAGTTTATCTTATTTTTTCAATATTTTATTTTTAAGCAATCTCCACAAACAACGTGGGGCTTGAACTGATGACCCTGAGATCAAGAGTTGCATGCTCCAGCAACTGAGCCAGCCAGGTACCCCTATCTTTTTATTTTTAACAGTTTTTTTAAAGTATTTTATTTATTTACTTGAGAGAGAGAGGGAGAGAGCACAGAAAGAAAGGGAGAAGCAGACCCCCACTGAGCAAGGAGCCCAATGCAGGGCTTGATCCTAGGACCCTGGGATCATGACCCAACCCAAAGGCAGACGCCTAACCAACTGAGCCACCCAGGTGCCCCGAGTTTTAACAGTTCTTTATACATTCTGGGTACTACACTCTTCTCAGATATAGAATTCGTAGAAAAAAGACAGTCTCTTCAACAAATGGCGTTGGGAAAATTGGCCAGCCACATGCAGAAGAATGAAACTGGACCATTTCCTTACACCATACACAAAAATAGACTCAAAATGGATGAAAGACCTAAGTGTGAGAAAGGAATCCATCAAAATCCTCGAGGGGAACACAGGCAGCAACCTCTTCGACCTCAGCTGCAGCAACTTCTTGCTAAGCATGTCTCCAAAGGCAAGGGAAACAAGGCAAAAATGAACTAGTGGGACTTCATCAAGATAAAAGTCTTTTGCACAGCAAAGGAAACAGTCAACAAAACCAAAAAAACAACTGACAGATGGGAGAAGATATTGCAAATGACATGCCAGATAAAGGGCTAGTATCCAAAATCTATAAAGAACTTACCAAACTCAACACCCAAAGAATAATCCAATCAAAAAATGGGCAGAAGACATGAACAGACATTTCTGCAAAGACGACATCCAAATGGCCAACAGACACATGAAAAAGTGCTCAATATCACTCGGCATCAGGGAAATACAAATCAAAAACCACAATGAGATACCATCTCACCAGTCAGATTGGCTAAAATTAACAAGTCAGGAAACGACAGATGTTGGCAAGGATGCAGAGAAAGGGGAAACTTCCTACACCGTTGGTGGGAATGCAAGCTGGTGCAGCCACTCTGGAAAACAGTATGGAGGTTCCTCAAAAAGTTGATAATAGAACTACCCTACAACCCAGCAATTGCACTACTGGGTTCCATCCCCAAAGATACAAAGGTAGTGATCCGAAAGGGCATGTGCACCCCATGTTTACAGCAGCAATATCCACAATAGCCAAACTATGGAAAGAGCCCAGATGTCCATCAACAGATGAATGGATAAAGAAGATGTGTGTGTGTGTGTGTGTGTGTGTGTGTGTACAGCCATCAAAAAATGAAACCTTGCCATTTGCAACAACATGGATGAAACTAGAGGGTGTTATGCTAAGCGAAATAAGTCAATCAGAGAAAGACAATCATCATATGATCTCACTGATACACAGAATTTAAGAAACAAGGCAGAGGATCATAGGGGAAGAGAGGAAAAAATGAAACAAGACAAAACCAGAGAGGGAGACAAACCGTAAGAGACTCTTAATCTCAGGAAAAAATGAGAGTTGCTGGCTGGGAGGGGGTGGAGGGATGGGGTGGCTGGGTGATGGACACTGGGGAGGGTATGTGTTGTGGTGAGCGCTGAGTGTTGTGCAAGACTGAAGAATCACAGACCTGTACCCCTGAAACAAATAATATATTATAATAAAAAATTTTAAAAAGATATATGATTTCTAAGTATTTTCTCCCACTTTGTGGGATGTCTTTTCACTTTCTTGATAGTGTCCCAGGATGTACAAAAGTTTTTAAGTCTGATGAAGTCCAATTTATCTTTTTTTTTTTTTTCTTTTCTGGTGGTTTGTGCTTTTGGTGTCCTAAGAAACTGCTGCCTAATCCAAGGTCACAAAGATTTACATGTGTTTTATTCTATGAGTTTCTATAGTTTTAGCTCTTAAATTTAAGTCTGTGATGCATTTGGGGTTAATTTTTTTTTAAAGATTTTATTTATTTATTTGACAGAGAGAGGGAGACAGCCAGCGAGAGAGGGAACACAAGCAGGGGGAGTGGGAGAGGAAGAAGCAGGCTCCCAGCGGAAGAGCCTGACATGGGGCTCGATCCCGGAACGCTGGGATCACGCCCTGAGCCAAAGGCAGACGCTTAACGACTGCGCCACCCAGGCGCCCCTGGGGTTAATTTTTTTATACAGTGTGAGGTCAGAGCTCAACTTCATTCTTTTGTGTGGGGCTATCCAATTGTCCCAGCACCTTTTTTTGAAAAGACTATTTTCCTCCATTGGATGGTATTGGCACCCTCACCAAAGCTCAGTCGACCACAGACTCATAGACAGATGTGGATTTACTTCTGGACTCTCAATCCTATTCCACTGATCTGTACGTTTCCCTCTATGCCAGTACCACACGACCTTAATTTCCGTAGATCTGTGGTAAGTTTTGAACTCTTAAGACTTTTTCATCTATAAAAGTTTACTTTCCTTTTTTGTTATTGTAGGAGAAACTGGGCCATATGTCCTATACACATAGCACATTCTGGATCTGGTTGACTGCATCCTTGGAATGCCACTCAACATACGTATCACTGCATTTCTTAATATGAAAATCAAAAAGCTTCATTGGGTTTGGGTATAGTTCTGAGGTATTGTCTGACAACAGGAGGCACAAAATGTCTTTTCATCCCCTTTTAGTGAGCTAAAGTCATGTTCTTTCTCCATGATTCATCTATTATCAAGTTCTCCATCAGCCTTTCATCTTTCATCAAACACTGATGATTGTAGCCCTCATCCAGTTTTCCATTAGTCAATCCAGGTGGTGAATTTTTGCTTCTACCTGTCCTTCTACGTTTATTACTGTGATCCTCTTAGAATGGAGAACTTTCCCTCCTCACCGGTTTTCTTACCTCAAAGTTTGTTCTGTATAGAAAAAGCGGGATACTAGTTTCCTTCCCTTGACATATGTACCAGTTCTTAGAATGAGTTCTTCCCTAGAATCCTCTGAAGGTAATGATGATTCTTCAGTATCATTTTGAGTTCATTAATCTTTTAACATATATTTGAATCCATTAAAATTATGTTTAAGGCAGGTTTGAGGTAAAACTGAAGTTCACCCTCTTTAAGTGTATTCTTTGATGAGTTTTAATAGATATACACAAACATATTATTCCAAGATCGGGAACATTTCTATCACCCCAAAAACTTCTCCTGTATCCCTTTGCAGCCGATCCCTTTCCCGACCCTATACCTTTGATGAACATTTATCTAATTGCTGTTCCTAATAGGGTTTTCCCCCTAAGATAAAATAAAATATTATATAAACAGAATCACATAGTATATTGCCATTTCTGTTGTGTTTTCTTTCACTAGGCAAATGTGTTGGGGATTCATCATGTTGCTGAGTTATTAGTGGTCTGTTCCTTTTATCACTGACTACCACCCCTTATACCACAATTTGTTTATCCATTTATCAGTTGACAGACATTTGCGTTGCTTCCAGGGTTTTGCAAGTATGAATAAAGCCACATTCGCAAACAAATGGTCTCTCTGTGGAAATATTTTTCTTAGGGAAATACCTAGGAGTGAGTCACTGGGCCGTACAATAGCTGGAGATTTAACAATAAGAAACTGCGAAGCTGTTTGTTATTCTTCTTGGTACTCAAATTATTTCCTCATTAGGATAGTGGGAGTTCCTTCCAGTAGGGTTCTGTCCTACTGACATGACTCCAGTCGTCTTCAATAGCTTCCTTGCTTTCAAGCCTGAGTGGAGGTTCCAGGCTCATCTTGGACATTTCCTGCCTCAGACTAGCCAATCAGCTACTTTTCCACAGAGCTCTTTTGGTGGGGAATGAGACTTAGAAACCACAGCCTGGGCACTAGGGATGCTTATTACTACTTGGTTGTCAGTGACCATAGATTCTTCAGGTGGACAGACCTAGGAAATGAGTTTGGTTTTTTTTTGAGAAAGAGACACAGCAAGCACACAAGCAAGTGGGGCAGAGGGAGAGAAAGAATCTTCAACAGGCTCCACACTCAGCACGGAGCCCAGTGCGGGGCTTGATCTCACGACCCAGAGATCATACCTGCGCTGAAATTAAGACTCAGACACTTAACCAACTGAGATACCCAGGTGCCCCAGAAATGAATAGGTTTAAATAGAAAAAATAAATCTTTAATTTGTAGATAAATCATTAGAATTATAAGTTTTTAAAATTTCTTTAGATTATTTGCATCTCTTTTGTGCTGAAAAACTTTTTTCTTAAGGACACTTAGGAGGATTTGTTTTATCCGTCTATATAGATAGTTTCAAAATGATAACACTGATATCACTTAACAAGATGAGTCCATGCAGTTTAAGATTTCTTTGTGGTTCTATGTTCAGTTATCTCCCTACTGGAAATATACAGTCAAAAAACCATACATTTCCATCTGTTTTTTAGGGATTTTAAAAATATTTAATTATATAGGGGCGTCTGGGTGGCACAGCGGTTAAGCGTCTGCCTTCGGCTCAGGGCGTGATCCCAGCGTTCTGGGATTGAGCCCCACATCAGGCTCCTCTGCTATGAGCCTGCTTCTTCCTCTCCCACTCCCCCTGCTTGTGTTCCCTCTCTCGCTGGCTGTCTCTATCTCTGTCAAATAAATAAATAAAATCTTTTAAAAAAATAAAATAAAATAAATATTTAATTATATAAAACACATAATTCCAAAGTAAAAACTATAAAAAGTATGTTCAGAAAGTTCTAGCTTCCAGTTCCTATCTTTCTCCCCCATGATTTTTCCCTCTCCCTGAAGATAAACATTTTATATTTTTTGGTTTATCCTTGAATTGTTTATATTTCAAAATAGAAGCAGGGGCACCTGGGTGGCTCATGTGGTTAAGCGTCCAACTCTTGATTTCAACTCAGGTAATGATCTCAGGGTGTGGGATCTGGCCTCAGTCAGGCTCCATACTCAGCCAGAATCTGCTTGGGATTCTCTCTCTCTCTCTCCCTCTCCCTCTGCCCCTCCCCCATATCATGATCTCTCTCTAAAATAAAATCTTTTTTAAAAATGGAAAATCATGCTTTTCATAGTTTGTATTTTTTTGCCTGCAAAAGGTAGCATATTATTTTTTAAAGCATATTGCTTTTTATTTTTTAAATTTTTAAAAAAGATTTTATTTGAGAGAGGTAGAATGAACACAAGCTGGGGAAGGGACAGAGGGAGAAGCAGACAACCCACTGAGCAAGGAGCCCAATGACAAGTTTAATCCTAGCACCCCGAGATCATGACCTAAGCCGAAGGCAGATGCTTAACTGACTGAGCCTTCCAGGCGCCCCTAAAAACTTTTCATTTTAAAATAAAACAGATAAGGGCACCTGGCTGGCTCAGTCCGTAGAGCATATGACCTGATCTTAGGGTTATGAGTTTGAGCCCCATGTTGGGTGTAGAGAATACTTAAATAATAATATAAAATAAAATATTTAAAATAAAACACAGAGATAACCTAAGACAAATGTACAGTTAAATGAATTATTGTAAGACGATCATGGCTTGGAACTATCACCAAATCAAGAAATTGAAAAGTTGGCCAGGCGCCCCAGAAGCCCCTCCACGAGACCTGTCCCACCACGGTTCCGCTCTAAGAGGAATCCCCATCCTAGGACAGCATTCACCTTGTTGGTTTCTTTCTGGCTTTATCCAGCACAGGATCGAGTGTGCATCCCTCAAGATGATAATTTTTAAGCTCTGTCCTTTTTTTTTTTAATTTCATGTCTCTTTGAAGACTCTTTTAATCTAAGGGATTTCCCTTCCATCCCATTCTTTTCCTTACAATTCATCTGTTGAAGAACCCAGGATATTATTTGCTCTGTCGAGCATCTCCAGTCCAGACCTCGTTGATGGCACATTCATGGTACAATTCAGTATGTTCCTCTGTCTTCTGTTTCTGCACGTTGCCAGTTGGATCAGACTCAGTGTAAGTGGAATTGGGTTATTTCAACAGAAGGTATGTCATGTCTGATAATCATTCCTCTCTGACGTTGACGGCCAGTGATGCTTCGTGCCTGGACCCATTACTTCATCAAGGGTTGCTAAGTGTGATATTCTCACTTACTTTGGTATCTGATCAAGGCTTTTCCCACGAGGCAAGCGGAGGCAGCAGGAGATCAGCAGTTGTGCCAAGATGTCTGATATGAATGAAATATTGTGCTTTCCTCCCACACCTGACCTCTCTATGAAATCAGAAAGGCTCCAGGCCTGTGTGATCTGTTTTCGAATGCCTGTTTCCCAGACAGAACTGGATGGGATCCAGACATGCACTGACTTTACGCTTGTGATCCAAAGTCACCTGGCAAATGTTATCAAGTAAGACCCACTCCCGGTCCACACACCAAATGCTTGCAGCAAGCATTACACTTGGGGCAGGTGCGGCATGGATGGAACGATTATAGCAGCATCTGGGGGGCCTGGCACCCATACCAGGTCCCGTGGGCACCTTGCAAGCGGGCATATTGTCTTTGGTGAAACAGAGCACGAACACCTGCCCAGTTGTACCGCTGACGGAAGCGCCGAGACAGGAGGATGCGCTCCTCAGCTTCTCCTTGCAGTCGGGTGCCTAGCACAACACTATTTGGGCCATATTTACATATATTGAGACCTATTTCTCTATAGTCACTCACCTTTATATTTAAATTAACTTGTAGAGAAAACTTGGTAACACTTTCATTAGAAGAAAAACAGTTGTCACTTGCCAAAGTGAAAAGGTAACATCAAGGACAGAAAAAAATAATAATAATTAAATTCTAGTGAGAAAGCTTTGCCTGCTGAAGGCTGTGAGCTACGGATCTGCTCTTTCTGGGAAAGGGAAACTAGCAAGGGTTAGAGAACTATAAGGAACAAACTGAGGGCTGCTGTAAGAGAGGGGGTGGGGGGATGGGGCAACTGGGCTATGGGCATTAAGGAGGGCATGTGGTGTGATGAGCACTGGGTGTTACAGGCAACTCATGAATCATGAAATTCTACCCCTGAAACTAATAATACACCATATGGTAGCTAACTGGAATTTAAATAAAATCTTACAAAAAAAAAAAAAAGAAAATATTTTAGCACAGACGGAATCTTTTCCCCAGAGCAGTAGTTCTCAACCAGGATCTGGATTCTGTCCCCCAGGTGACACGTGGCAATGTCGAGAGGTATTTTTGGTTGTCACACCTGGGGGTGGGGGTGCTAGTCCAGCTACCTAGTACACGCAGGCCAGAGACGCTGTAAGGCTGAGAAACCCTTCCCAGACAAGTCAGAAGAGCTGAAAAAGAACAGAAGAGTAATTTCCTCTCTCTGGGACCCGACGTTATCTAACGAGGGAGCCAGATACCCTGTAACACCATCTACCATGAACCATCTAACCGCAAGCCCTCACTTAGAGGAAGCTGGAAATGGTGAGATGGATGGAAGCAGGGGTCACACCAGCCACTGGTGCTCCAAGAATGCTGTTCTCAGAAGGCTCCCTCCCCTCAGAGGCGTCCACGCACCCAGCGGCAGTGCTGGGCGCCTTTCTCACAGTCATGGCAGCACTAAGCATCCACTCTGTGAGGCCACCCTGCTGGGAACCGTGAAGTGCTGATTCCGGTAAGAGACACACAGGGCGGTGAGGGAGGCGAGAGAGAAATGAACGGGTACAAAACAGCATCATAGAAAAGTGTGTGCGGCCAAAAGGAAGATGAGGACCCACCAACCAGGGGACCACGGGTGAGTGGGGTCAGGGAGGCAGGAAAGAGTTCCCAGGGAAGGTGATGATTCCAATTCTTAACCCTCCCAAGAATCTCCGTCTGGTTGGAAGCAGGGCTAATTCGAAAGCAATGCACGGCTCCCAGCAGAGCGCAAGGATCCAAACGCTTTTAACACTGATTTGTAGTATGGATAAAGATGCGTAAATATGCCCTAAAATAATGTTAAAGAAAAAGGCAAGCTGTATGCCTGGAATATCCACTGCATTGCTATTTACATTCCAAGAAAGAAAACTGGAAACTTAGTGCCAAACTACAGGAAAGCAGTTAGCGTAATCCGAGAACTAATTGCTATTTATTGAGTGCTGACCGTGTGCCAATGGGTGTAGCAAAATGATTATACCTTTCTCTCCCTATGGCAAGTCTGCAAATTAACCCTCCCATTCACTGAGAAAAGCCAGACTCAGAGAAAACAGAAGGGAGTCTTTTCAACCAATACTGCAGAAACTACTGGACATCCTTAGAGGGAAAAAAAAATTAAGCAAAACCCTTACCCCACGCCATGCATAAAAATAACCTGAAATGGATCATAGGCTTAATTGTAAAACCTGAAACTGTAAATATTCTAAGCCAAAAACTGAAGAGAAAATCTTTGTGGCTTTGAGGTGGTCAAAATTTTCTTGAATATGGAACCAGAAGCACCAACCATGAAAAGAAATGGGGGTGAGGGAGGAGCAACAGGAGCAGGCTAGAATTCTCTCATCAGAGCATTCATTTTTGTGGTTATCTATTTATAGCAGGCAATGGGGGTCTCCCATGTAAATAAATGTGGCGAGGTTTCTCAAACGTGAGTGACACTAAGGAAACAACGTGCAGGTAATACAGACTCTGAAGCTAGAAACACCTGAGCTCAAATTCTGACTCCACCTTGCAGTGGGAGAGGTGAGCATTCTCTTCTCGCCTCAGGCTCCTCATCTGTAAAATGGGCTTGCTATGAACTTCCAACCTCAAAGGGGTTTGTGAGGATTTACCAAGTTTCTACACATGGAAAGCTCAGAACATGAGCTGGTGGAGCGTTCCGAGCAGCTCGGTCTTTATCATTGTTATGACTCACTATTATAAATAGCAGCAATAATGAGTTTTGGAAAAGTTATGCCACCTCTTTTATTTTTGAATGATCCCCTTTATTGCTGTTGCTTTTGCACCATCAATAGAGATCTGTGAGGAAAACACTTACTTGACTGTGAAAGAAGAAAGAAACCCAGTGTGGAGCTAGTCACGTGGGACCCCTGAACGCTCTAAACAGCCCCTACTTTAAGAAAGCTGCTGCTGTCCCTCTGAAGGACTCTGACCTCTGACCTCCAACCATTAACCTCCAACCTCTGACCTCTGACAAGCAAGGAGACTCAAGAGCGGAAGAACGGAGTGTGCAGCTTCCACACTAGCTGTTCTCAGAAGACAGGGATCGTGGACCAAGGGACCCCAGCTGACCTCGGTGCCTGAAAACTTCTTGGAGCAGCAGGATAAAAAAGAAAACAAATCAAAGCCTAAGGGAGTGACGTAGAAGTCCGTAGCTGGAGGGTCTTCGGCCTGACAGCACGGTGGGTGGAGACCTCTGCAGAGGCTTATCCTCTCTGTGCGTCAGGAAAACTAGCACCAAGGAAGCAGCTGAGCTCACGAGGACGCGGAGCGGCTGGAACTCTCACCCGTCGCCCTTGGGAGCGGACACCAGCACAGTCCTTTTGGAAGACTGGCACTTCTAATGACATTGAACACCTCCCTGCCCTGTGACGTAGCAATTCCACTCCCCGTACTCACCCCAGAGAAATCAAAACAGATGTCCCCAGGAAAATGAACAAGCATATACCTTGTCACCGCATTCATATTTTGAAACATACAGAGTTCCACAACCTGAAAACCATCCAAATATCCACCCGGAGGGGAATGGATGTAAAAACTGTGGTACAGGGGCGCCTGGGTGGCACAGCGGTTAAGCGTCTGCCTTCGGCTCAGGGCGTCATCCCGGCGTGATGGGATCGAGCCCCACATCGGGCTCCTCCGCTGGGAGCCTGCTTCTTCCTCTCCCACTCCCCCTGCTTGTGTTCCCTCTCTCGCTGGCTGTCTCTATCTCTGTCGAATAAATAAATAAAATCTTTTTAAAAAAATGTTTAAAAAAAACAAACTGTGGTACAATCACACAACGGAACACTACTCAGCAAGAAAAAGGAACCACCTACTGGTCCGCGGAATAACATGGCCGAATCTTAAAAACACCGTGAGCCAAAGAGGCCGGACACAAAAGAGCACAGGCTATAGAGTTCCATTTACGTGAACGCAAGAACAGGCAAGAAACTGATGTGCGGTGATAGAAATCAGAACAGCAGTTGTCTGGGGTGGTGGCGGTGGTAGGAATTCACTGGAACGGGGCATGATGGAAACGTTCCAGTTCTTGATGGGGGTGGTGGTCGCATGGGAATATGCAGAACTGCCAAAACACATGCATGCTGAATGATGTCCCCTCCAAAACTCATATCCACCCGGAAACTCAGAATGTGACCTTACTTGGAAAGAGGTCCAAATAACCTTGCAGATGTAATTGGTTAAATTAGAGTAAGGTCACACCAGGTTAGGGTAGATTGTAATCCAATGACCCCTGTTCCTATAAGAAAAGTGGCAGAAAACCACGTGATGATGAAGACAGACATCGAAATGATACGTCCCCAAGCCAAGGAATGCCAGCGACCGCATGCGACGCCCCGGAAGCCAGGCAGAGACAATGGAAAGTCCTCCTCTGGGGCCTTCGAAGAGATCGTGACCCTGCTGACACCTTGATTTTGGATTTCTAGGCTCCAGACCTATGAGAGAACACATTTCTGTTCCTTTAAGCCACCAGGGTTGTGGTCGTTTGCTTGTAGCCCTAGGAAACTACAATATCATCAGAGGGAACATTCAAGGCCTGAGCATTTTAAGTAAATCACACTCCAATGTAAAACATTTTCAATAGCTAATTGGAAAGAGCAAGCTAGTGTTGAAGGCTCCAACCTGGCTCCGGCTTCACTAACTTAGACAGGACACCTGAAGGAGAGCCGGCCCAGCGTTGCTCGGTGGGAGAACCCGGACGCTGCCCAGCCGGACCCCTCTCCCTGTACACTCATCCATCATGCCAAGCTGCCCTCTGCCCACAGCAAAATGCCCCCTACACCCTCTCCAAAACCGATACTCCAGGTGTGTATGGGCAGCACTACCCAAGAGAGCCACCTTGCAGGTGCCGCGTTCAAGAGCAAACCGGTCCACTCTCGAGGGAGCTCCCAGCCTTGGAATTACAGACTGTAGAAAAACCTGGTCAGGGGCCAAGAGCGTTGGGCCAGCTCTCTTCCTTAGCTCACAAAGGTATTATCTGAAATGTCAAACTTAAGGAATATTTCATTCCTTTGCCTTCTGTAGCCCAGACAATGGTAAAAGGAGATCTTTTTTCTTCCTATTTTGCTTCATCTTAGAAGCCCCTGACCTTGAGAACTTGCTGGTCACTTGTCGAAGCACACCCTGCAGATATCTGCAGAAGGTCAGTGAAGGTCAGGAAGGTCACTGAATGCAGGGACCACACGGTCCCATCCCCACGGGATGCTTTAGTCCCCACTCAGGCTCCCTCACATTTACTGCAACAAGTTCACTATCTATTGAACTCACTGACTCTTCATAAGGAAGCTAGAAGTAGGAACAGTTCTCATCCTCACTTTTGGATAAGGAAACCGAGGACCAGAGGGGTGAAATAACTTGTCTGAGATCACACAAGTAGTAAACCGAAGAGCAAGGACTTAAGCCCCGACAAACTGGCCTAGAAGCTACTGTCTTAATCACTGGGCTGCAAGGCCAAGTGGATGCCTCTTCTCTGGATTGGACACTGCAACCCTCCAGTGACCAAGAACCCAAAGGTTTTTCTTTGTTATATACCCAGACTCTTTTAACTTTTCTCCCCCTTCATGAGAAAAATTAAGGCAGTGAGTCCCAAGTTTATATTTATAATAGCCCAGCAGCTCTAAAAACCTATTGCAACATCCTCTAAACTATTTCATAACATTTTCAATACATTTTTTGGGGGGTTTTGATATGTTTTGTTTTGCAATTAATGAAAACAACAACGGAGCTAAACTGGAAAAGGCTAAGATCAGAATCATGCAGTTTTTCCTAAACTGGTGGAAAACCCCAGTTCGTTTTTTTTTTTTTTAAAGCAAGCTCTACGCCCCATGTGGGGCTTGAACTCATGACCCCAAGATCAAGAGCTTCATGCTTTACCAACTGAGCCAGCCAGGCGCCCCGACCCCAGTTTCTATTGCCATTATACCAGGAAAGAGTTTGGAGCTGGGTTTCCTGGATTAGAAACAAACTAAGGGTTCCTTACTTCAGGAAAGACCACTTCAGCCCACATGTACTGAGTCTAATGTCCACAGGACCCTCTCCAGGGGAGTTCGCAGTGGCAACTGGCTCAGCCAACAAAGCTCCACCGGCGCAGCACAGCATATTAAAAGACCGCAGGGAATTTATTCCAGCAGTGCAAGGACGGTTCAATACCAGGAAACTTTTGAATACAACATAATAATAGATCCTAGGAGATCCATAAATGTAATAAACATTTGACAAAAAATTCAACACCATTTCCTGATTTTAAAAAAAATCCTCATTAAAGTAGGATGCGATGGATAATTCCTTAACATGATACAACATAAAATTCAGATAAAAGCCAGCATTTTGCTTCACTGGAAGACCCCAGAAGCATTCCCACACAAGTCAGGGCACATGCACGTGTACCCACTATTGCTATAGGAAGGTACTAGTTGGTGGGATTCAGCAGCCTAAAGACATTAGAGACCTAAGAATTGGATAGGAGGTAAAATCGTTTCCATTTATATATGGTATGAATTCCATCCAAGAGAACTAAGAAACTACTACAAACAACAGACAGAAAAGACTTCACCAAAAAAAAGATAAAATGTCTAGGAATAAACTTATCAGGAAATATGCAAACTATTTACTAAAAAACCGTAAACAATACTGAAAGACACAGAAAAAAAAATTTTATGGAAAGACATACCATGTTCTTGGATAGAAAGATTCAACATATTATATATGTCCATTCTATGAAGTTAATGTGCAAACTTAAAGCAGTCTCAATACATTTCACAAAAGAGGATATTTAAATAACCAACACATATACTTTTAAAAGTGCTCAAACTCACTGGTCATTAGACAAGTGAAAATTAAAACCATAATTAACTACCACAACACACACCAGAATGGATAAAATTTGAAAGACCAACAAAACCAGGTTTCACAAGGATGTGGAATAACTGGAATTCTCAGGCACCACTGGAAGGAGGGTTACACATCTATTTGAAAAACAGTTTGGCAATATTTTCTGAAGTTGAACACATGCATAACCCATGGCCCAGACATTCCTCTTGTAAGTAAAAATCCAACAGAAATGTGTATACGTGGACACCAAAAGCCCTGTGATACACCAAGAGCTGTTCATGGCAGCCTTATTCATGACAGCCAAAAGCTGGAAACAGGGGCGCCTGGGTGGCTCAGCCGGTTAAGTGGCTGACTCTTGATTTTGGCTCAGGTCATGATCTCAGGGTCCTGGGATGGAGCCCCAAGTTGGGCTCCGTGCTCAGAAGGGAGTCTGAGTTTCTCTCTCTCTCCCTCTGACCCTCCCCCACTCACACACACGCGTGCTCACTCTCTCTCAAATAAATAAATAAATCTTAAAAAAACAAAGCAAAACCTGGAAACAATTTAAATGTCCAACTGGAGAACAGATAAATCTCACAGATAAAATGTTATCATGTTGAGCAAAGAAGCCATAGATAAGAGAGTACATGTATACAAAAAAAATTTTTAAGCAACAAATCCAATCTATGACATAAGAGGATGATGATGATTTTTCGGAAGAGGCTGGGATCCAGGGGGCTTCTGCACACTCGTTCCGCTCTAGCTCCAGGCCTGGTTAACAGTTTACTGTGTGTGTGTGATAACTCATCGTGCTGTGTACTTACAATTTATTCACTCTCCTGTAGGCGTGTTATACTTCACTTTTCACTACAGCAATTCCAATAAAAACACCAACACGTGTGTGTGTAATTAGATACTAGATTTCAAAGTTCAAAGAGAAAAACAGATATGCAAGAATAGCCCGAAAAAGAACTAAAAATAAGGGGAGCAGCCTTTCCATATACTAAAAGGTTATTTTTAAATATTATAAACCTTAGCAAGCAAAACAGTGGGAGCATGAATTGACAGAAACCAATGGAAAAGACTAGCCAATTCTGAAAGAGACTCGCATACCATGAGAAAAGAGCTTATGATAAAGTAACTTCTCATTTTAGCAGGAAAAAGATAGGCAACGGGGGAGGGATTTGGATTTATACCTCACAGCCTGCATCGGGGTAAATTCCAAACGGATCAATATTTGAATGTCAAAATACTAGAAGAAAACAAAGGACGTGTCCTGTTATCTTGAAGTGGGGAAGACTTTTGCACCCATAAGCCAACATTCAGAAGCCATAAAAGACTGATAAATGTGACTGCATGAAAATAGAAATTCATGCACACCAAACAAGTAGACAAACCATCCACAAAATAAAAGAAATGCTAAACTGGACACAACTTGTAGCAAAGGCAAAAGGCTAATCTCCCTAATAGATAATCACCTCCTAGAAAAAAGAAAAAGGCAACGATCCAATTTTAAAAATAAGCGAAGACTGAACAAAGGACAAAAGAGACAAAGCAGACTCTAAACTGCAGAGAACTGGTGATTACCAGAGGGGAGGGGGGTGACAGGTGAAGGAGAGGAAGACTACACTAACGTGAGGAGCACTGAGCAACAGAACGGCTGATTCACTATTGTACACCTGAGACGAGTCTAACACTGCACGGTAACTACACTGGAATTAATTTTTTTAAAACAAATGAAAAATAAATTTATTATTGTAATCATTTCACAACATATGTAATCAAACCATTATGCTATCCACCTTAAATTTGTACAGTGTGTGCCCATTACAGCTCAAAACAAATAGTTTAATTCTTAAAACAAAAAATGAAAACCAAAGAATATGAGTAAGTCAACTATTGAAAAAGAAATAAAAATGGTCCTTAAACATATCATGAGTTTAAAACTTTTCTTAACAGGTGCCTGGGTGGCTCGGTGGAGCGTCTGACTTCGACTCAGGTCATGACCTCAGGGTCCTGGGACTGAGACCCCTGTCATGCTCTGCACTCAGCAGGGAGGCTGCTTCTCTCTGCCCCACCCTGGCTCACTCTCTCTCTCTCTCTCTCTCAAATAAATAAATAAATACAATCTTTAAAAAAAAACTTTTCATAACAAATTTAAATTAAGACTCCGTTGAGTCACTTTCTCACCTATCAGATTGGTAAAAATCCAGTAATGTGACAATTTAATGCCCTGGCGAAGATGTGGGAAAACAGTAACTTCTCATCCGAAGCCGGTGGAGTTGCACGTGGGTACTAACCTTATCAAGGGCAACTTGGCCATAGCTCCTGAAATTACCAATGCAGATACCTAGAATCCCATTTCTGGGAATCTATCCTGCGTATATAATATGGACCTGCGAATTACCACATGTACAAGCAGTGTCTATGAGAGCAGACGGGATACAACCGGAGAGCTCACCGCACAAGACAACAGCGTGATACATCAGTGAGACAAGCAAGGCACAGAAGTGTGTATTCTAGTTTGTAAATTGTGTTCAGCAGAGGTGGCAAAGCATTATACACACATACACACACACACACATATGTATATAAAAGTTTCTTCATGCAATATGCAAATACAAGCATATACGAGTGTATATATATATATATACACACACACTGTATATAAATATATACACTCGTATATGCTTGCATTTGCTTGTATTTGCATGAAGAAACTCTGTATTAGAATAATTCACACTGAAGTACGAATGATTGGCAGCTCAGAACCTCCCAGAAATAGTCCATCCTTTAAAGAAGCTGCTTGTTAATAAATAAATATATCTGTAATTTGATGGATTTTTTGTCAGGGTGATAAAGTGAACTGGAAAAATGCGCATACAGCAAGTCCAGAGATTTGGGGAGTCATGAGGGCAGCCATGTATCAGGAGATTCCTTAGCTCTCCCAAGGATCAGCCTTAATTAGATTAGACCCAATAAACTAAAAACAGTTGCCTGGGAGACGAGGCTACTGGGTGGTTATGGAAAAGAGAAACTTTCACTAATAGTCCTTTTTAACAAGCTGTTTAAACTATGTGAATGTATCATCAAATCAAAACACTGAACAAAGAGAAGAGGGTCTTGTTCAGGACCCCCAAGACCTACCCCAGCACCTGTTCCAAGAGCCTCTGTCATTTATAATCAGGTAATGTTAAATATTTACGAGGAGTTTTATTACCCTGTAACAGCTCGCTGACTTTACCAGAAACGTCAATATTGCAAGACACGGTGTGACAGGAAGATCTTGAGTACCTCGTTTCACCTACCTTAAACTTTCCTTTAAGTTTTCTCCTTAAGACAGCAAAGGTAAGGCAAAGACAACATCCCGGAATCGCTGTGAGCCGCTGGCGTGTGAAGTGGGTCCAGCAGGACCACCGCGCTGACGGGGCTCTGCACACAGCAGCTGCTCCACGGCCGAGCCTCAGCCCTTCTCAAAGGTCAGTGTGCTTAATAAGAATCACTGGAGACGTTGTGAAAACACCGGCTCTCGGTCCCCACCCTCAGAGCTGCCGTTCACTAGGTCTGGGGCCCACGAACTTGTATCGCTAACGAGCTTCTACTCCAGGGTGATGCGAACGCGGCTAGTTCAAGGACACATTTCAGTAATCCGGTCCAGAGCGAGGCACCTCGACCTGTGCTGTGCATACAAATCACCTGGGAATCTTGTTAAAATACAGACCGGGGATTCAGACAGGTCTGGAGTGGGGCCTGGGACTCTCCGTTTCTAGGTAAGCTCCCAGGTGTTGCTGGTGATCCTGGTCCGCAGACCACACACGGGTTCGTGGAATAGCCAACGCCATTCATTCTGCAGAGTAAAAACTGTGTCTGGGAAAAGGTAAAGGATTTGCCCCCAGGTTCCCCGGACAGTCAGGGCAGAGACCAGATGAGGCCCAGTCCACGGTGGCCACACTCCTCAGGAGCACCTCCCTGAGCCATCCCCAGACCCACCCTACAAAGCTGCGTGAACCAACAGGGATGCCCACACTCTAGGAGATGGTGTAGAAATTTACTAAAGCAGGGTCCCCTGGGTGGCTCAGCCGGTGAGGCATCTGACTCTTGATTTCGGCGTGGGTCATGACTTCAGGGTCATGGGATCAAGCCCCACATCGAGCCCCACTTCAGGCTCCCTGCTCAGTGGGGAGTCTGCTGGAGATTCTGTCTGCCCCTCCCCTCTAAAAGAAATAAATAAATCTTAAAAAAAAATTTTAAAGCATAGAAAGTCCTCCACTGCTCTAAGAAATAAGCCACCTACCAGACAGCTTACTTAGCTCAAATCACCAGTCTGTTCTTTTTTTAAATGCTCTTCTGGCAAAATTATTTCCTCGGCTTTAGCACCTTCCCCCCCAGTGACTCACACCTTTGACAGCCCTGCTATGGGAACCTGAGGAAGACACTGAGCATTTCTCAACATGTGTGGTCTGATTCTGGGGAGGGCGGGGTGGGGAGAAGCAGACCCCGGGGAAAGCTAAGGAATCTCCTCATATATGGCTCCTGAATGACCTCAAAACCTATAGACTTGTGCTGTTTGCATTTTTCCAACTCGATCACCCTGAAAAAAGTCCATCAAATTACAGATTTACTTGGATTAACAAGCATCGTCTTTTCAGGACCGTTGTCTCTGAGCTGCCAATCTCTCTCGCTTCAGAGGGAAAGGGCTAGAATTCAGGACGCGAAGGCCTCTGGACTAATGAAGGCAGAGGGAGCCTTACCTGAGATGGAGCTTGATCTGGGAGCCCAGCTGCTGGTGAAACCACAGCCGCTGCTTGGCCTCTGTACCACATTCCCCCGCAGGCCCCACCCTCCCCGGTGCCTCATGGCTCTGAATGCTTTGTGGGAGGGCTCTGCCACTAACTTGCTCTGTGACTGAGTCAATCGCCCAGTTGGAGAGACTTTCCGAGCCGCAAGGAACAATCCGTAGGGGTCTCCTGGTCCTCTGATCCCAGAACCCCCATTTCTAAACCAAAAAAAAATGCATGACCCCTAATGGCCTGTCTGACGTTGGCTTCCCCAGAAGCAGAGCCCGCGAAAGGGGCTCAGTGTCACGTGAGTTGTTGAGGGCGTGCTCTCAGGAGAAACCGTGAGGGAAGTAATGGGAGCAGGAGAGGGCAGGGCAGTCTCGTAGGCTCTGAAGCATGCTTAGGTGGCACCACACAGTCCCCCCAACTAGGGAGGCAAGGAGGCTGGGCCCTGACTCAGTGGTCCCCCTAGGTGGGGGAGGTGGGTAACCGCCCATGTATCTCTGGCAAAGCAGCTTGGAGGAGGACTTAGGTCTGCTGCTGTTACAGCCCTTCCCACCCCACGGCTGCTGGGAAGTTTGCACAACAGTGGGTGAAGGGGATCTGGTGGATGCCAACCCTTGCCTCCTTAGGATAAACCCTAACTGCTCCCCTGACTTCCCGGCAGGCGACAGGGTGGCCCCTCCCCCAGCTCCACCCACTGTCCCCGGAGGCGCTGACTGCCCAGCCACGCGTCAGACTGACTCCTCCCTGAGGACTTTGCCTGTTCCCGTTGCCTAAATGTTCCAGCCCAGATTTTTTGCACAGCTGGCTCCTTCCTGTCAACTCAAATGTCACCTGCATAGAAAGGCCTTCTCTGACCATCCCAGGTCATTCCCTGTCCCACATCCCTGTGGCACTTCTGTGTAGCACTGGCCACTCTGATATCATCTTAACTGTGTTCACTTGTGTGTTATCTGTCTTTCCTTGAAGAGGAGCCTTGTTCTGGTCTCACCACTATGTCCCCAGAGCACGTAACTTTGCACATAGGAGACCATAACATCTGATACTTAACATCTGAATGAATGAATTGGACATTTGGGCCAGATGCTGAAATGCCAACAGAGAAGGTTAGTGAAACACTTGGCACCCCAAGAAGTCGGACGAAAACCAGGCAGGATGGGGAAGGAGAGAATCCACCAAGAGTTTCCTTGGCTACCCGATTCCTTTCTCCTCCCCCAGCTCCCTCTCTCAGCTCCTACCCAGCAGTTTGGAGCCAGAGTTAACATCAGCCCCGGGAAGATCCTTCCCCTTTCAGACCTTTCGAAATGACCAGGGGCATCTGGGTTCCAATTCTAGCTCTAGCTCTGAGCCCCCCATTCCCCACGGGTAGCCAAGTGGGGCCCAAGGATCGTGCCAGTCTGGAGGGGTCCCTGGGAGTGCCAGCCATGGAGGCACACGGCTACAAACTTAAGCCAGTGCAAGGTAATTTCCCGTCCCTTTGCAAGGCTCCGTTCCCTCCGCGGCTCCTCAAGCTCCAAGACGGTCTCCACTGCAGCCACAGCGGCTCTCATCACTTAGATTATGCGACAGTTTCCATGTGCCGGGCATCCCACCAGCGGCTGGATGCACACTAGCTCCTCATCCGCATGACACTGAGTTATCGTGGGTCCCCCACATCTGCAGTATCATTACCTCTGCTTTACAAATGAGGAAACTGACACAGAGTGATTCAGCCACTGGCCGAAGGACACACAGCTAGTGAGTGGGGGCATCGGGATTCAAATCCCAGCCTTGGATGCTTTAGTCTCATTTAAGTGGTTTGGGCTCATTGAATAGAGCAGCCCAGAAAACAAAGATCATGACCTTCATTTCACAGACAAGAGAACTGCCCACAAGCCCCTGGCCTGGTGGGCCACTGCCCACTACACCAGGGGACCCCTCAGGAGGTGTGCAAACTGGCCAAAACCTACGGCCGGCTACCACCATCTTGCTTGGGCAGCAGATAAAGGGCCTGGGGCTCCAGGAAGCTCAAGGGCAGCACACTCTGCCTGGGGCAACCTGGTGTCTTCCCAGGCAAGACAGAGGAAGAGCAGAGACACCCACACTGGTGGGCCACTGCCCACTACACCAGGGGACCCCTCAGGAGGTGTGCAAACTGGCCAAAACCTACGGCCGGCTACCACCATCTTGCTTGGGTTGGGGATAAAGTAAAGGGCCTTCCAGGAAGCTCAAGGGCAGCACACTCTGCCTGGGGCAACCTGGTGTCTTCCCAGGCAAGACAGAGGAAGAGCAGAGACACCCACACAGACTGTGGGCAGCAGCCTCCTACACCCCAGTTAGCCGGAGGCTCCCCTGGGGCTGCTCACCGGAGGCTGCTCACTGGGCAAGCCAGGACTGCTGCGTCTGGCAGCGCGCTCTCTCCCCGACCTTTGTCCATTGCCCTCTCCCTCCCACTGCGGGGATGACTAGCCCAAAGCTGGGTCTCACTGGGGGACAAGAGCTAGGATCCCCACCAGTCTCACACAGTACCAGGAATGAAGAGTTGATTTAACATTTGAAAACCAGTCATTGTAAATTCCCCCTGTTAGCAAGATAAGAAAGAAAAACCAGATGACCATCCCCAGTAGATGGTAGATTTTGGCCCCTTTGAAAAGCCGACATCCACTCCCAATAGAAATTCTCAGCAAATTGTGAATGAACAGAAGGCCATCTCCTCGGGTGCCTGGGTGTCTCCGTCATTAAATGGCTGCATTTGGCTCAGGGCGTGATCACAGGGTCCTGGGATCCAGCCCCACATCGGGCTCCCTGCTCCACTGGGAGCCTGCTTCTTCCTCTCCCACTCCCCCCACTTGTGTTCCCTCTCTCACTGGCTGTCTCTCTCTCTGTCAAATAAATAAATAAAATGGAGGAGGAGGAGGAGGAGGAGGAGGAGAAAGAAGAAAGAAGAAGACCATCTCCTCGACATGAAAGGGGGCATTTATGAGAAACTTCCAGCTAACTGGTGAAAACTCAATGTTTTCCCCCTATAATTGGAACAAGATGACCAAGAAACAAATTCAGCAAGGTCAGGACAAAAGATCAACATACAAAAACCAACTGTATTTCTATTTACAAACACCGAAAGCTGGAAACAACCTAAATATACACCAGCAGGTGAATGGATTTAAAAAACGTGATAGACCAATACAACGGAAAGAATGAACTGACGCACACAACATAGGTGAAGTTACGGGGAGTGAAAGGAACGAGACATCCCCCAAAGAAAGATTACTACTGTGTAATTGCATTTATTTAAAACTCTAGAAAACCCAAAGTAATCTATAGGGAACAAAAGCAAACTAGTGGCTGTGTGGGGAGGGTGGGCGGGGAGAGAGGAATTTCAAAGGGTGAAAAGAAACTCCTGGCAGTGATTGATACAGTCATTATCTGGGTTCCGGTATAAATACTCAAAATTAGCAAATTGTGCACTTTTGTGTAGTTTATAACACGTTAATTTTACCTCAATATGCTATTCTTTAAACACTGCATATAGATCGAGTAACAGGCACACTCATAGAGACAGAAAGTAGAATGGTATTGCCAGGGGCTGGGGAGAGTTACTGTTTGATGGGTGTAGAGTTTCTGTTTGGGATGATGAAAAAGTTCTGGAAATAGATAGTGGTGATGGTTATACAACATTGTGAATGTACTTAAATGTTACTGAGTCGTATTCTTTTTAAAAATGCTTACATTGGTCATTTTTATGTTGTGTATACTTTCCCACAATTTTTTAAAAAGTAAAAAAAAATAAAACCTCAAAAATACTGCATATAAGTAGACACTTGTATTTGAGGGAAAAGACGAGGACTCTCTGCTGCTCTCAACCTATTAAGGGGTGTCTGTCCTCAAAGAGCTTTCGAACAAACCTCCTGCTACAGGACAGCCTTTCCCTCTCACAGAACAAGACCCTCATGATGCTTTGCTCCATGGACCCAGGATCCCCAGGAGACGGTCAAGCCCCCAACTCCGCACCGGTACCCCTCCATGACGTCTGACTGGCCTCAATCCCTTTGGACTTGCTGTTCCCAGAGCAGAAAGCCTGTTCCTCTTCACATGCCAGCCCTCCCACCTTCTCCCCACTCTATCCCCACACCTCCACTCGGATTCTGACACGCTACCTTTGACCCACAAAAGGCTGCCAGCCTTCTGCTTGTTCCAGAGGTCTCCCTCTCCAAGAGGGCTGTCCCTCTGTGCCCCCAGACCCCTGGTGCCCCTTGTCCTTTGGGGCATCTGGTCTGTCTCATCTCTGAGCTGGGAGCTCCTTAAAGTCTGGGACTTTGTCTAACTTCCTCTGTCTCCAACTTTCAGATTCCAGTTTGGACCCTGCACAGAGCATCAACTGCCAGGATGTAGGCTGAACCAGTCCCTTTTTCACGAATTCAGGAATGTCCCTAGTGGAGAACAATGTGGGAAAATGGAATTCTTGGTGAACAGAGCGGCTTTGTTTCTAAGTTTTTGGCTCACGGAGGGTGAACTCTGGGGACTTGGGCAGACCCATGCAGAATGCCAGGAAACCTAGCCTCGGCTTCTCCTTACTGACTTCCCTTCCTGATTTGGGACCCAGAGAGCAAATCATTTCCTTTCTCTAGGCCTCACTTTCCTCATCTGAAAATGGAGCTTGGGGAACTCGTCCTCAAGCTGGGTGTGGAAGGAGGAGTGGTAGAGGGGACACGGGAATGTTTGCAGAGGTCCCCACATGGGGAGCATCTTGGTCACTCAAGGCCCATTTTCCTGCAGAGCTTCGGCCTCAGACTTGTTGGCTTTGGGTTCAAGCCTCGCTCTTCCAAGGGCGCCAGTGGGGGTGTCCCTGCCCTTCACAGGCCCTGGCGCACAGATGGCCCATTCTGGCTCATGGTCAGATTTGTTCTGTTACACCTTCCACAAGCAATGTGGCCCTATGCTTGCAACAACGAGTGCACCTGGGATTAAACAAGCATTCCCTGCAGCTTCCCGTCTCCCTCCCCTGCGGCAACACAAGCCCCCTGAGTTCCCAGCTCTACCTACCATGAGGAGACACAGGGAGGTGTGCAGCAAAGGGCTGGGGTATCTTTTCTGCTGCCATGATCACTGTCACAGCTAAGGAAGAATGAGGCATGCAGCCCCTGTCCCTGAGTCGCCTGGAAAGGGAAGATCTGGGGCCAGGGGAGAGTTGCCAGCCACCTCCTAGACCACATCCCTTCCTCCCTACTCACACGTGCACAGTCTGACTCAGCACTGGTCTGGTTCCTCCACAAGCCCCACTCATAGCCATACTTCCTTGTCTAAGAACATGAAACTTTTTACACAGGTCGTGAAGTCTCCACAGCAGGGTTAAATTCTGTTCGACATGCAGCATTTGTAATGGAGCCTCTCCCGCGTGCCCAGGGCTTCGCACACAAAGATGAAAAGCTTCGAGCCCCAGCGTGGAGCAGCGGACACTGAGGGGGAGGCCTGGCCAAGAGCAGGCTGCTGAGAGCGGGGAGGGAGGTGCTTCAGCAAGCAGCACAGAAAGGACAGGAGCCTAGGAAGGGGCTGGCAGGCTTCTTGGAGCAGGAACCTGAAGGGGCCTTCATGGTGATGGGCCTTCTAACAAATGAGGACAACCAGCTCCATGTACCTCAAGAGGGGACCCAACCTAGGCAAGGAGGGTCGTTCCAGAACTTTCAGAAATACTTGTTACCAGAGTCAGGGGCCAAAGGCTGGCAGTCGAGCCCATCTATCCTTAACAGAGAGGTACAGGGGGTGAACAACTTTAAACAACTCCCTATTTCCCCCCTTCCCTCATCCCCTGGCAACCACCACTCTACTTTCTGTCTCTATGTATTTTCCAGCCAGGAATAGCTTTTACGTTCATTTTCTGGCCTAGACACTCTAGGATCACATGAGCTGTGTAAATTGGATCCCATATTCAGAAGAGGGCAGGAGTGTAGTAATAAATTTCTCAGAAGACGCCTTCCCCAACCAGTCCAGGTTAGAAGAGCTTCCTTCTCCTCTGCCTTTGAAGGTGAGTGTATTTTTTCTGGCCTGTCACTGGAAGTTTAAACCCCGGACGGTCCCAGCTCTATGTGGGAGTCACAGTTCTACTCTCTGCTTCAGGTAGGAAAACATTGTCCCTGTCCCTGTGGCTATTTAAGCCCAAGTCCCCTCATCGTCCAGACCAGCAAAGGCAAAGCAGCCTCACTTCCCCCCCAGAAAGGCTCTCAACTTCTTTTATGTCTCTTGCCCAAGGACTATCCTATTTCCATGCCACTCACCGATGCATAAAAAGTGTGCTGTCTTCTATCCTAAGTTTCTGGATGTTTTATAGTTTTCCCCACAAACTACCAAATCTTCCAACTTGCTGGAAAGGAATCTTCCTTTTACTTCTTTTTCGTTGTGTAAGTTATTTTGGCCTTCACTTTGCATGGCTCCTGCCTTACTTCTCCAGTGGAACTAGAGGTCTGGCATTCACCAGGCACAGTCCCCAGTGGACAACCAGGGAATGCTCAGGGAAAACCAGCAGAATGAAGGGAAAAGAGCCAGAACACTCTATCAAGGATGGGGGATGGACACGGAGACGGTGCTGCCTCTGCTTCAGGGATGTTTGGGGCCCATAAAACTTGTGTGTGTAACATTGTCAGGGGTGCATAGGATGGAGCCAGGACTACCTTCGATGGAATGAAGGGCTAACGGGACAATGATGATAATAATAGTGGCTAATGTTAGTCACTATGTCACTTAATCCCTACACACACACACCCAGATTCAGAAATTTTCACCCTATTAAAGATCAGGAAACCAAACTGGGGGTTGGGAGAGGAGGTGGGTGGAGGGATGGGGGAAGCAGGTGAAGAGGATTAAGAACACACCTTTGTGATGAGCACTGAGTAACGTATGGCATTGTTGAATCACTGTATTGTACACCTGAAACTGATATAACACTACGTTAACTATACTAGATTAAAAACAAAAGAATTCACATGTGGGGGGAAAAGGACAATCCTTCGTATGTAAATTCCCTTTGCTATTATTAAAACCACCACCTAATAACCCAAAAGAAGAAGAAAAAGAAAGATGAGGAAAACGAAGCTCAGAAAGTTTGACAGCTTGCCCAAGGTCACCCAGTAGCAAGTGCGAGAGCAAGTATTAAATCTAAGTATGTTTGGCACCAAAGCCCTTGCTCATAACTGTGTTAGAGGACAGCCTGCAGGCAAAAGGAAAAGACCACATTCCCCCACTTTGCAGCTCTCTGCAGCCAGAGGAACCTGCCTGTGCGGCCAAGAGAGGCCTGGCTCAGGGGATGGACCCCACGAGGATCTAGCACTGTAGGGGTGACCCGGACACCCTGCAACTTCAGAGTCATAACCAGGAGGCTGCATGCATGACCTCAGCTGGTCAGGGCAGGACACCCTGGTCAGAGCTCAGGGCCGCTGGGCCTAGAGAGGAGCCATTCCTCCTCACCACGGATGGGTTGGTTTTCTATGCTTCCTGAGAAGCTAGACAGTCTGTGGCCCTTCCCCTTGGGTCTTCCCAGGTCCCTCCCTGTCTGGGCTTACGCTGGGCTGGGAGCTTAGCTTTCTCGTCTTCCCAGCTGGGCAGCTGGCTGGTCAGAGGCATCCATGAATCCAAGGCCATGAGAAGGCTCCTCATAGATGAGGGAAGACAGTCTCTGAGCCCACTGTTGCCACCCACAGGGGCTGGTGATGTTGAGATTCCAATTAACTAGGAATCAGCCTCTGAAGCAACAAATACACAGGGGGGACAGGAGAATGGAGGGGAGTAAGAGCTGAATCGATTCAGAGCGATTCAGGAAGCTTCTGGGCCCAATAGGGGACCCTCCCCTTCCTTCTCAGCACCCCCCACTTCTCCCTGCATCCCTCAGCTCTCCCAGAACCCCTCAATTCTCCCAGCATCCCTCATCTCTCCCAGAATCCCCCACCTCTCCCAGCATCACTCATCTCTCCCAGAATCCCCCACCTCTCCCAGCATCCCTCATCTCTCCCAGAATCCCCCACTTCTCCCAGCATCCCTCATCTCTCCCAGCATCCCTCATCTCTCCCAGAATCCCCCACTTTTCCCAGCATCCCTCATCTCTCCCAGCATCCCTCATCTCTCCCAGAATCCCCCACTTCTCCCAGCATGCCCTCATCTCTCAGATCTTGCCCAACATCGCCTTACTGCTCCCAAATGCATTCTCTGAAGGTCCAATCCAGAAACAGCTATCATCAGATTGTCATGTCAACCAGTAACAGCATTTCCATCAAGTAATGTTCTTTCCATCAAGTCTAATGCACAAATGACTGTAAAATGCACCAATATTTTATATTCCACTAAGTAACAGGGAGGGGGAGCTGAGCAGTCAATTAAATTAGGATATGCTATTGATCTTGATTTCAGAGCTGTTAAAATGTGGGGGAGTGGGGGAAAGGTGTATGTTAACAATCTGTGGAATATGGGAACACCGAGAGCCCTGGTGTGCATTCGTTGTCTTGCTTGAGGGTTACAGAGTATTTCCATGTGCACTGCCTCACTGGTAATGGCTAACATGCAGACACTATATGCCCAGAACCATCCTAGATCTGGCCTCAGACTAGGCTAGCAGCCTCCTTAAGTTGCCTCCTCACTTCCTACTCATTGTTACCTATTTGCCTGGGCCAGAAGCCCTCCTTCCAGAACCTGCTTCCCCTGGCCTTGAACAGCATCAGCTCTGCTCCTAGCTCTTGGCAGGACCAGCCTCTCTGCTTAAACTCTTGGACAATTCAGTTGGACCCCAAGAGTCCTCCTTTGGCCCTCAGCCCTCCCACAGGGTAATAATACCTACCAGGGAGAGTCTTTGTGAGGACTGGAGATATAGTTCGTGGCCCCAACTACAATAAATGTCAGCTCCGTGAGAGGACTCCCTCTTGTTCTCTGCCTCATCGCTTGTGCCTGAGCCACAGCGAATGCTCATGAATGTTTTCTGAATAATAAATATAAATAGGAGCTTGAATATATACATACAATCTCTGGAACGACCCACAAGAACCTAGCATCAGTGAAAGTCTTTGGATCGAGGCCCAAGGAATAGGATATAGAGGAAGCTACTTTTCAGTGTAAACCAGTCTGTAGTTCTTGAATTTTTTTTTTTTTTTTTGCTGTGCACATATATTACCTACTTGAAATTAAAAACACAATACTATTTATGTTAGGACCAAAACAATGAAACACTTTGGTATAAATCTATCAAAATACACAGAAGATCTATATACAGAAAACTATAAAACTCTGATGAAAACCAAGGAACACCTAAATAAATGATGAGACATTCCATGTCAGGGACAGAAAGACACGATATGTTTTAGATGTTCTCCCCACCTTGAGCGACAGATTCGATGCCATCTCAATCAAAATCCCACCCGGTTGTTTTTGTGGATAGCTACACACGGGGTACATTTTAAAGTTCACGTGGAGAGGCAAAAGACCCAACACTGAAGAACGAGCCTGGAGGCCTGGCGCTACCCAATTTCAAGACTTAGTACAAAGGTGTGCTCATCAAGACAGTGAGGTGCTGGAGAAGGCAGAGACGGATAGATCAATGGAGCAGAATACGGAGCCCGGGAATAGACCTAGGCAGATATAGGCAACCGACGGTTACAAGAAGCAGTTCAATGGAGAAGGGACGGTCGTTCAACAAACGGTGCTGGAACAACTGGACAGCCCCGTGCAAAAAAAAAAATATATATATATATATATATAAACACAGACCTTATACCTTTCACAAAAATTAATTCAACACAGATCTTAGACGTAAATGTAAAATACAAAACAACAGAACTTCTAGAATAGGACATAGGAGAAAATCTTGGTGACCCTCGGTTTGATGATGAGTTTTTGGGTACAACAAAAGCACAATATAGGAAAGTAAAGATTCGTAAGTTACAACTCAAGAAAGCTTTAAAAGTATAAAATAAAAATGACTCAGCCTATGTTATGCACTTCGCAGGCCCAGAGTTTAAGTCCCAGATCCTGAACCAGCCTCATTTCCTCCTCTGGGGTTAAGAGTCGTGCTTTACAGGGTTGGGTTAAGGGTTCCAGAACTCTTGTCACTGCAGTAGGACAGTCAAAAAGTATGTTGCCTATGTGATTTCCAGGGAAAAGGAGGGGAGTGGCCTCAGGGCCAGGAGGGGCACCAGGGCAGAGAGGACCAAGAGACACCCTCAGCAAAGGTGTCACTCAAGGAAGGTTTCCCAATTGTGGACAGACACTGGAAAATACCTGGCCCCTGTCCAGCCTCCACCGGGCCAGCTAGTCTGCCGGCCTCTGTGAATCACAGTTTCACTGGGGCCTGGGACGGCTCCTCCAAGCAGGCAAGCAGGAGGATACACAGACCACAGGCCAGTGCGGTGGAGGTCGGGAAGGTACCTGCAGAGCAAGGGGGGCCAAAAGGACCACCACCCTACCCTGGGGTGTCCCTTCCCCTGTAGGGCCCTGGGAAGCCCCTCATCACCTTCTTCGTCCAGAAAATAGCACACGCGAGGCCCACTCCCAGGGTGGCAGTGGGAGAGAAAGCTTAAACGTAGTTATCCTGCCAAGCAGTAGGTGGAATGAATACTGCTTACAGTCCAGCAACTGACACAGGGCCTCAAGGGCAGCAGCAGAGACGGGGAAAAATTGGGGCTTCTGAACACATGGTTTAACTTCTCCAATCCTCGGTCTCCCCCTCTCTACTGTGGGAATAACTCCTTTATCTCCCAGCTTCTGCATGAATTCAGTGAGACACTACCTGCACAGGGCTTAGCAAAATGCCTGGCACAGAGGTGTCCCTAAGTGAGAGCTCGCTGTGCCTTTATACGGCATGAATGCCACTTCAGCCAACTGGGTCATTCTAGATAAATCACCATCCCTGCCAGGGCCTCCTCTGTAATCCTGCTCAGCTCTGAGGACAAAGGAAGCCACCGCATTGCCACCCTTCGGGATAGAGTTTATTGCCTCGCAGGTACTAGACTGGGAACTTAGACAAACTAAATCATGTGGACGAGGTCTTGGCACCCAGAGGGCTCGGCTGGAAAAAAACACTGTTGCAAAAAAGCAAAATGTACTCCGCTATGGGAAAGACTTTAAGCCCTGGAAGAGAGTTTTTAAGGAGGGTCCTGTTTAATGGAAGAAGGGGGGCATCGAGCAACAGAGAGCCTGGCTCCCAATCAAAGCCAATGTTGCCTGCAGTTTAATCCTTGACCCTGGGGACCCAAGCAGGCTGGGCCTGGCTCCACAAAGAAGCCGGTCAGAGGGAGAGGGACAGCACTGATTCACCTGCCACGGGGACGTGGCAGCAGCTGAATCCGTACGTGTGAGAGCGTCAGAGCCCAGGAACTGTTGGCCAGGCTGTCACCCAAGCAGCCAACCTGGGCAGGTGGACTTTGGAGATTTCCACGCACTAGAGAGGGCTGGAGCCAGCCTGTCTATGTTCAAGTCGCAGCTCTACCTGCTCAAGGTGGCTTAAACCCTGGGCCTCGGTTCCCATCTGTAAAATGGGGATAGAGGAGCACCAGCTGCACAGCGTTGTAGTAAGGACTGGAGGTCAGCCCTATACGGCATCGCCCAGACTGCTTGCCCAGACTGAACGGCAGCAGCTCTTATTACTACCATTTAGGGGAGGGCTAGAAGCAAGCTTCCCCACCTGCCTGCCCCCTCCCTCCCTCCGACTCGGGTCCCACCTTCACATGCGCCTGTTACATATAACTGGATAGGATCGCATCAGCGAGACGCAGAGCCTAGGAGAGCCCCTGCCCTGATCCGGGCAGGACTCTCCCGCCCAGCTCGCCATGTCTCTCCCTCGGTGCCTCCAGAATGCGGAGGGCTGCACGTGTGCAGGGCTCTGGCCACAAGTCCTCTAGGTGGAGCTGCAAACTGCCCTTCAGTGGAAGGGATTTTCCTGCCAGGGACTTTCCAGTGTCTGGAATCCACCCATCCCACAAACACGAGGATCACCCTGAGCAGGGCCCCAGGCAGTCCTGCAGGAAGTCTCCCCGAACCCCACACGCAGCACCTCATGCAGAATGGCACTCCCACAAGGACAGACACCCCCTAACCCCTGGACTCACGAGGCAGAAAGTCTGGGATGTCCCCAGACCTGACACTAGTAATAGTTCACACGCACTGCCTCACGAAACCCCTGTGAGGCACGTACTATTTTTTCCCCAATTTAAAAAATTGTGGCAAATTACACAGAACATGAAACCTTACCCACTTCTAAGTGTGCAGTGCTGCGGTATTAAGCACATTCACATTGTTGAGCAGACAGCACTAACCCCCATCTCCAAAACTCTTTTCATCTTGCAAAACTGAAACTATACGCATGAAATAATAACCCCTCCAGTTCCCAGCAACCGCCACTCTATTTTCTGTTTCCATAATCTTGACAACACTAAGTAACTCACAGAAGCGGAATCATACAGTATTTGGCTCATTTCACTGAGCATAACATGCGCCAAGCTCATCCATGCTGGAGCCTGTGTCAGAATGTCCTTCCATGTTAAGGCTGAGTCATATTCCATTGCATGTGTGTACTGCAGTTATCTCATCCGTTCATCTGCTGATGGACACTGGAGTTGCTTCTACCTTTTGGCTATTATAAACAAGGCTGCTTTATTATAAACATGGGTGTACAATCTTTTCAAGACCCTGCTTTTAATTATTTCCGGTATATACCCAGGAGTGGGAGTGCTGGATCATAGGATAGTTTCATTTTTAATTCTTTGAGGAACTGCCAAACTGTTTTCCGTAGCATCTGTACCATCTAACAATCCCACCAACAGCACAGGGGTTCCAATTTTTCTGCATCCCTGCCCACACTTGTTATTTTTGTTTTTCTTTTCTAATAGTAGCCATCCTAAAGCATATGCAACCTACAGGGAGAGCCTACTTTTTATCCCTACTTCCCAGCAGAGCAAAGTGGGACTGGGGAGGCACTGTGACTTGCCCAAGGTCCCACAGGCAGCACATTTCAGAGCTGGGATTCAAACTCAGGGCTGTCTGCAATTGTCTGGTGCTCTCAACAGCCCCCATCCTGGCAAATGCTTGCTGTCCCACCGGTCAGTGACCACCCTGGGGCCTCCAGTGTCCTCGGAGCTTCCCTTCAGGGCCTGGCTAGGGAGGAGGCAGTGATCTGGAAGACCTCCCCACCCCCACAGCCCCAGTCCCCGGGATCTCCCAGACCCAGGTGACCCTGAAATTAATATCCAACAAAGGCCTGACCCTGCACAGCCCACAGAGCCTTTGGCCTGGAGGCCTCTTCAGGGGCCCTCCCTCTCCGGCTGGTCTGGCTACAACAAAGAGTGGGGTTCCGGGCTGGCTCCGCAGCATCTAAAGGACAGTGCAGGAGGGGAGAGGGTGGGCGTCTGGAGAGGCACCCATGCACCTCTCGGATTCTGGTTTCTCCAGTGCAGTGGGGCCCCGGACCAGAGTGCCTGGAGGGAGGGGTAGGGCTGCGGGCAAGGGCTACTCAAGCAACTAGCATTCAGACACAGAGACGGCGCATGCGTGACACCACCGCGTCCCACCTGCACGACCGTGGGCAAGCTAGGATTCCCTACCTCTCAGTTTCTTCATCTGTAAAATCGGGAAGACAGTCAAAGCTTGCAGGGAGCTGCGGGTACTAAGTGACCACTAGATCCACAACGCCAGGCTGACGACCGAGGGCCGACTGAGTTAGCGCCACGACCTCCTCCCACGCCCTTGCCTGTCCCGCCCTTATCCCACAGTGCTCTGCTCTCCACCAATGGGCGCTGGCAGAGCCTCGAGATTGAGGCTCCAGCCTCCCAGGTGACTTCTTTCAGGAGTAACACATCTGAATGTATTAGTTCTGGTCGGCTTCTTAGAAAAACAGATAAATAGGGGGCACCTGGCTGGCTCAGTCCAAAGAGCCTGCGACTCTTGCTTTCACGTGGTTGTGAGTTTAAACTCCAAGTTGGGTGTAGAGATTACTTAAATAAATACATACATACATACAAACATACATACATAAAATGTAAAAAAACAAAGTAACAATAGTATTTCCAGATAAACAAAGACATGGCTGCAAAGATGTTTGCTACTGCGTTATTTATAACAATGATAATTTAGTAGCGCCCTGAATTTCATCCATCGGCACTGGTTGAACTAGAATCCTACCATGAAATGGGGTAGTATGTGATCACTATAAGGAAAATGGGGCTCTGCATTTATTGGCATTTATTGGCATTTCCATGGCAATAAATGTTGAGTGGAGGAAAACACAGGTTATAAGTAGGTCATGTATAGATGATCCCATAGGACATAGATCTGCACGTGTGTGTATACATACCACAGATGCTCCAAGTATGGTTTTCTGATCATTGCAATAGCATCACCTAAGAGATCGTTAGAAACAGAGACTCTTGGGCTCCATGCTGGGCATGGAGCCTACTTGGAAAAAAAAAAGGAGAGGAGAAGAGAAGAGAGGCGGGGGGAGGAAAGGAAAGGAAAAGGGAGAGGGGAGGGAGGGAGGAAGGAAGAACTACAGAATCTTGGGCCTAACTCATGCCTTTGGAATCAGAATTTAACAAAATCCTCAGGTGATTCATGTGTAGGTTACAGATTGAGAAGCAATAAAGGAAGGCATTGTCTGGAGAGTTGACCAGTAAAATATTATCAGAGGATGGTTACCTCTGGGGGAGTGGGATTAGGATTTTCTTGTCTTCCTCTGCTTTTCTGAATTGTTAGTATTTTTTCTAATAAACACATGTCATAAAAACAATAAAGCCATTAAAATGCTTGCAAAGACATAAGATGTGGGCACCTGGGTGGCTCCATTGGTTAAACATCCAACTCTTGGTTTCCACTCAGGCCACGATCTCACAGTCATGGGATCGAGACCCACGTCGTGCTCTGTATTCAGTGCAGAGTCTGCTTCAGATTCACTCTCCCTCTCCCTCCTGCTCACTCTCTCTCTCTAATAAGTTAAAAAAAAAAAAAAACTAAAAAAAAAATTAGATCCCAAACAACAAAACTCATATAGGAGAAAACACAGGTAAAAACTTTGTAACATTGGACTTAGCAATTATTTCTTTTTATTTTTTTATTTTTTTTTTAAGATTTTATTTATTTATTTGACAGAGAGAGAGACAACCAGCGAGAGAGGGAACACAGGCAGGGGGAGTGGGAGAGGAAGAAGCAGGCTCATAGCTGAGGAGCCTGATGTGGGGCTCGATCCCATAACGCCGTGATTACGCCCTGAGCCGAAGGCAGATGCTTAACGACTGCGCCACCCAGGCACCCCTTAGCAATTATTTCTTAGATAGGACACCAAAAGCCCAGGCAACAAAAGCAAAAATAGATAAATAGGACAACAAAATTGAAAAACTTTGTGCATCAAAGGACACAATCCACAGAGTGAAAAGGCAACCTATGGAATGGAAGAAGATATCCACAAATATAAAGGGTTAATATCCAGGATATATAAAAACTCCTACAATTCAACAACAAAAAAAAACAAATAACCTGACTGAAAAAAAAAAATGCACAAAGGACATAAATAGATCTTTCTCCAAAGAAGACATACAAATGGTCAACAGGTATACAAAAAGACCTCAGCACTCCTTGTACTAGGGAAATGCAAAACAAAACCACAATGAACTATCACCCCACACCCATTAAGATGGTTACCATCAAAAAGGCAGACAATAACAAGTGTTGGTAAGGATGCCATGGAAAACTTGCAAGTTCTCCAGGCATGGCCACTGGCCCTTCCTGGCTGGGATGCACAGACAGAACTCTCCTGCAGCCCCTGGGAAGCTCGGGAGGTAGGTTCCCAGGCTAAATGCAACTCAGATCCCAGGGGACACCACCCCCTACTAGTGGGACATGGCCCTCATATGTAAGTGTGTAAGACAGCCAGAAACCAAAATTCCGCTGGGGTTGCTGCAGGCCTGGACGCCACAGTTCTCAGACCTCCATGGAGTCTCCTGGGGTTAAAGGGCCAGATTGACCATTTCAGACAAAATGTCTCTACCAAGACTGAATCAGGGACTATGACCAGACAGTATTGCCTGGGGGGTGGGGGTGAGGGGAACTTCAGCTTCCAAAGACATTCTGCAGACCCCCAGAAGGAAAGAGCTATAGGAAGCCTAACTGCCCTGAACCTTCAACTGAGGCAGAAGAGGAGACCCACCCACTCTGGTGGTGGAGCTGGGATCAGAAACCCAGAACCCAGTACCCCAACTTCCAGGCCAGTCTCCCCCACACTGAGCCTATCCTGAGAATTCCACTCTGGGCATTTCTTTCTTTGGGGTACCATTAAAGCTCCTGAGGCGGAAGGCTGGGTGCATCTCAGGCCTCCAACACCATCCCCCAAAGCTGCCAGAACAGGCAATCCCAATCCCGCTTAAATCTCCACATCCTTAAGATGAAGACCAAATTCTCACTTGACTTATCAGGTTTCTTCAAAATTTGGTCCCCACTGACTGCGTCCTCTCACCTCACACCCCACTCTTCCAGCCCCACAGCCTCCTGAACTTCCCACCCTGCCCCAAACTCCGCTTTCTCCCACTTCTGAATAGCCTGTTCCTCCTTCGCAAGCAGGGAGCTGTGCCGGAGCCCCCAGGCTGCTCCGTCACCGTCTCCTCCACTCCCATCAGATGGGCTGTGTGCCTCTATCAAGAGCTTGGAATCTGTCTTACATGTCTTGCCGGTTTCCAGCACCATGGCCAGTCAGCCCAGTAAATGATTGTTGACCAAGAAAATGAGCATGTGAGTTTTCTGCCTGTCTTTTATGGCTAACTCTGGTATCTTCCCAAAGGCTCTGGAGCACGGCCTTGACCTTCCCCAGTAATGGGCACCTATGTGCCAAATGTTTTACCCATGTTATCGCTCGTAATTATATGGCACAGGCATTAACTTCCATTTTACAGATGAAGAAATCGATACTCAGAGACGTCTAATGACTGCCCACAGCTGGCATTGGAACCCAGCCTGCCCAGCTGGTGCTTATTCCGCTGTGCCTCGTAGATGGCCTCTCAGGAGCCTACTAGTGTGTGTTAACAGGTGTGGCCCTAGACTTCTGGGGAATTCTCCACTCTGTCCGGGGATCCTGTAAACCTGTGCTTTGACGCAGGAGGCTGAGAGATGGAAGGGTGACATCTAGATCAGATGGCAGAAGGCCAAGAGTCTGGGGAATCTTCAGAAAGAAAGAGGTTGACAGGACCTGCTGTCCTCCAACACCCCGCTCTCCAGCTGTAGTACAGATAGGGGCCTAAGTCAAAAAAATCCTCTATCAGGGGAGAAGCCTTTCACTCCAGTTATAATGGGGCTGGGTAAGAAGAGTCAGGGAGTCAAGAAGATGCCATTGAGAGGACCTTCTCAAATCTGTGCAACTGGTAAAATGGCCCAGGAAAAGCCGCAGGCTTGAAGAGCCTTCCAGGGGTGCTTTAAGTGCCAGACATTGTGCCAAGTGCTTTACAAACCCTCTATCACTAATAAGTTTTATAATCTCTGTTCTGCATGTGAACTAATTGAGGCACAGTTATCAGGTGAGAGTTCAAGGTCAGGCAGTTATGGATACAAACTCAGGCTCGCCTGCCTTCAAAGGTCAAGCCTTAACCACTGTGCAAACTGCCTCCTTCCTGAAAAATCCTCAGAGAAAACAAGTTCCTTACCCACCCCCTCATACCATCACGGTCCTGGAAATTAGGAATTAGTCATGTAACTGAGCGAGCTCACCCCATGTGTAACATGAACTGAGCTACAAAAATGTTCTTGTCCCTTGCCCCAAGGGTTCATTCATTCTGGATGGAGAATAAACTCTAAAGAGAGGGGGAAAAAATCTTAAAAAACTTTGAAAAAGCTATTTTCACAGTGTTGTCCATAAAAGCCAAATTACTAACTGCAAAACACCTGGAAGCAACCCAGCTTCCCAAATGAGGGACAAAGGCTGCGTGTGCTGGGATGGACTTGTTAACGTGGTGGACGGTACATAAACCTTGAGTATGACCTATAGTAGTTGGGTTTGTGCGTTTAAAATAAATGCAAAGTGTAAAAGTAGAACTCATTTTAATTTCAGAATACCGCCTGAATGAGGAAGTCTCCCCTATGCCATTTCTTTTTCCCCTTTTAAAGAACTTTAAATCAATTAATTTTTGATAAGGTAATTCATGCATGTGATAATTCACACAGAGTACTTAAAGATCTAAAGATCAAAAGCAGCTGCCAGTAACCCACAACAGTCATTTAAAAATGTGGATTTGTTGATTTACAAAACTCAGAAGAGAACACGGGAAAGCAGCTTGCTTTATGGTTATTTGAATCTGCTTTTTCCCTGCAAGGCTGAAGAAACACGCAGAGAATTCACACTATTTCTGAGACATAGTACAGAGCTGCTTGGCGGGGGGGCTGTCTTTTTCAAGTCTTGCTCAAATCCCTCTTGCTGTGATCTGCGAAAGTAGCAGCTAAGTTGAGGTGAAGTTAGGAAAGGGAAACCATGTGAGAAAAAAATGCCTTCTTACCTATTCGCCCATGAGGACGTGGTCTTCTTGGGCTTTGCTGAGGATCCGAACAGGCTCCAGGACTGGAGCAGGTGCCCAGGAGCTGGGGGCAGTGGGAGCCAGGTGGGAGCGGCTGTGGCTTCCCCTAGCCCGCAATCCGGGCTTCCCGACTGATGAGCAGGGCGGGGAAAGCAGGCCACTGCAGCTCCCGATTCAGAAACTGAAGCCAGCAAGGGCGGGGCAGGGCCACGTGTCCGCAGCCTGCGTTGGGAGCGCTGGTAGGAGGGGGCCACAAACCCAGATGATCAGCCAGGAACTGTTTCCTGACTCAGAGTGCCTGGCAAGTTAATGGCAGGAGTCCCCAGAATCAAATTTTGGCTCCCAGGCAGCTTGGGCCATTTTAAGCGGCTAGCCTAGCTCCTCTCCAGAACACATTTACTCTTGCAAAAAACTCTCCTTACAAAACTTAATGAAACCGGATGACGTGGTAATGACTGCAGGGCACGTGTGCACAGAGGGACAGATGGAGAAAAGGCCTTTGATAAATATCACCCCTGTTGAGGACCAATCAATTAGCCGGTGTGCAGATACAGACAGGAGCCCAGAGAGATGCAGTATCTAACCTGAGATCACACAGCCAGGGCTTCCTGACAAGACTTCTGGTGTAACTGGTGGGAGGACACACAGCACAGGGACTTCCTGACGACATAGAAGTGAGGCCCTTTGTTCAGCCTCATCTCCAAGAATAAGGACACTTTCACTTCGCCTGGATCAGATCGAATGCTGAGAATGGCTCTGCCCAGTAGAGTTCCGTGGGCACCACGGGGTAGCTCCATCTCTACCTAGTTTGCACAGTGAGTGTCTGGAGTTGTTAGGGGTGGGCGAACCCTCCAAACCATCCTTCAGCTCTTCCACCAGTGGACATTACCAACAGAGATCAGGGGACAAGGGAAGGGCTGTGTTCAAAGCATCGAACTATTCAAGACAGTAATTTGCAGTGTTTTTCTGAATGGGAACACAGAATTATTATTAAGAGGCCCCTTATTAACATCTAGGATTTCATAGTACCTAGTTTGAAAAATGCTAGCCTAGATGTTAGCATGTCTTACTCTGAATGTCAACGCCTGGCACAAGTGGTTGTTCAAGAAATGATTTCGCAGTTGCGTTGACAAAACTGGATTCCTGGTTTGGCCCTGAACTTCCAGCAGGACAAGGCCCACACTGGAATGCACTTAGCTAATTCTCCACCCTCACCCCCAAGGCTGTGGCTACCCTGGCCACACCCTCCTCCTCTACGAGGCCTTGGCAGACAGTCAGGGGGCTGCTGGGAGGGCAGGACAGAGTGAAGATGATGGGGGCACAGCCACCGGATCTCATGGGAGCCTCATGGAAGCCCGAGTAAACTCCACTGTGCCCTCTCTGGGGCCCCTCGCTTGGAACGTCCCTTCCTTTCAGAGCCTTGCACATAGGACTGCAGTTCAAGATGGAGACGGCCCTAGACATCCCAGGGTTGCAGACCCAAGTTCAGTGGCCGTGCCTCCTCATCCCTGGAGGCTCAGCAAAAGCACTTTTCTGTTACCATGACCCCTGAAGGTTGGTTTCATTCTACTTTACAGACAGGAAACTGAGACCATGCTTAGAGACTGGTGAACCCAGGTCATCGGACTGTGTTCAAGGCTCTTTCCACGGCCTTCACTCCTACTTGGCATTTGGCAGACAGGATTTTGACTGACTGTTTTCCATAGTAAAGTGGCCTTTCTCCAGCTGCGGCATCAGCTCGGCCAAGGCAAGAGGTTCCCCAGCCTGCCTTGTTAACAACACTAGTCCCTAATAACCCACGGTAAATGTTGATACTTCTCACAACCATCGTGTCACTAGCCTATGCACATCTATTCATGGCCCCAAATTATTAAACATGTGAAAAACCTCCCCAAATGAAGTAATTCAGGGCAACTGTCATTCCCTGAGATTTTGTTTGCTGTCAGAGAAGCCAAGTTCTGCTGGGTAGGCCTGTGAATGAAAATGTGAGTGCTCTAGAAGGCAGAGGTGGGGAGCCGAGATGGGTTCGCCTCTGGGATTACAACAAAACCCACTGGGTACTGGCTTCTAGATTTGGGGGGTGAAGGTGGGGTTGGGTGGTGCTGACGGGCCTTGAGCTACTTCCGGTTGAGTCTCCCAGCTTTCTTTTTTTTTTTAAAGATTTTATTTATTATTTATTTGACAGAGATAGAGACAGCCAGCGAGAGAGGGAACACAAGCAGGGGGAGTGGGAGAGGAAGAAGCAGGCTCATAGCGGAGGAGCCTGATGTGGGGCTCGATCCCACAACGCCGGATCACGCCCTGAGCCGAAGGCAGATGCTCAACCGCTGTGCCACCCAGGCGCCCCTGAGTCTCCCAGCTTTCTGCCCCCAAACTGGAATTTACAACCTTGGTCTATTTATTTATTTGGCTTCATTTTGAATGAGAAACCCTCTTCCCTCATTCCCCACCCGACCTAATGATTTCTAAGTCTGATGACCACCAGATTGTGAAACATACATATGCCCAGACACCAGCAGAGATTAAGAGTAATCTGAGGACAAAATCCAGCAATCTATTCTGACAAACAGATGATCCTAATGTCCACCTGGAGTTAAAAACCACTGCACACTACAACAGGTTTCCTTCTGTTTCTGGACTGAAAACCTTGGCTGCCCACCCTCCACCTCCTCATTTTTCAGATTTGGGATCTTCTGACTTTTTCCAAAAGTCACAAGGCTGTGCCTACTTTATCTGAGACCAGAACCATGAGACTTAGGCTCTTCAGAAACTTGTTGCCAGGCTCTCCGGCAGACTCACTGAAACTGCTAGGTTATAAAAACTCTCCTTCAACTTCTGGGTGCAGAGCAGACCTGCAAGGAGCTGGCACGTAGCAGGTGCTGAGTAAATACTGGTGGACTCAATGAATTTGTCAGCAACTTCCAGTGGTTTGGTTGTGTCTTCTGATGTTGGCTTTCAAGCTTCTATAGAAACAGCTGGCTATGCTGGTGCAGACTGGTGAAGGGGACTCTTCCGACTGCTGTGTAGTGTGTATCTGCTGATTCCAGTCCACTCAACTTCACACAAGCCCCGCACACTGGGCTAACAGATCCCCAAATGTAGTACATCAGCCCCTGACCACAGATGTTCACTGACTCCCTACCACATACCCAAGAGTAAGCCATCTGGGCCCCACACTGTTATTTTTTTGGACAAGGTTTGACCTCAGAGATGGCTCTTCTGAGGTCTTGACACAGCCCTTGAATGTGTTTTAAATGTACAATAAACAAATATTCACATATAGTATTTCCATATGCAAGTGAGCAAGTAGATGACTCAGGCAAACACATGTCCTTTCTTTTTTGAACAGAAACAGAATTCAGGAATTTTTTTTTTTTTTTAATCAGAAGCCAGGTTGATCTGATCTGAAGAATGTTCCCAACATTTCTGGCTTCCCACTAATGAGAAACTCAAGAACGGCAGCATCACAGAAGCAGCACACATTCTGAAGATCAGGGCTCTCCCCCTGAGAGGAGTGAACTCCAAGAGCTTTTCCCAGCCACAGCAATCTTGCTAGCAATACATTCAAAAACACCAAGAAAAGCAACATTCCATCCATAGTCCAACTTGAGCCCCCCACCCCCAGGAATGCTATTCTTGGCAAGAGATCTTCCAAAGGAAACGACATCTGCAGAACCTCTAACTGTGAGGTCAGGGAAAGATGAGGCAGCAGCTGAAAACTTTTCAGTCCTTTCTTAGACCCAAGTTACAGGGACCCAACAGAGCAGCAAGGTCTTGACATCATCCCTTCTGAGTTCCAGGGCAGACTCTGCTGTGTTTTATAAGGCCACACAGAGTTCCCCATTTACCTGGCTGCTCAGTTAAATCAGAGGAGTTGATTAGTCCCCCTTAACACCTACAGAGATAGGATTTGTAACTTCGCCTCATCCTATCGTCAAGTTTTATTAAATACATTTTGTAGCTTCTGGGGCAACAGCTATGAGCTAGACAAAATTCTTGAGCTCAACATATGCAAGCCTAATTCCCTGTGCCTATGCTCCAGAAATTCTACTTGCAGACCACAAGCACATTTATGGACAGGTAGGTGAAGAAAGCTCAATGGCGACAACTCCTGGCTATGACACCTAAAGCATAAGCAACAAAATAAAAAATAAACAAGTGGGGCTGCATCAAACTAAGAAGCTTCTGCACAAAAAGAATAATCAACACAGTGAGAAGACAACCAATGGAATGGGAAAAATTATTCACAAACCAAGTATCTAGATAAGGGGGTTAACATCCAAAATATATAAAGAACTCATACAACTCAATAACAAACAAACCCATAAAAAAGTGGGCAAAGGGAAACAGTAATTCAAAAAAATACATGCACTCCTATTTACTGTAGCATTATTTACACTAACCAGGATACAGAAGCAGCCCAAATGTCCATCAATAGATGGATGGATGAAGATGCAGTATATATATACTATGGAATATTACTCAGCCATAAACAAGAATGAAATCTTGCCATATGTAATGACATGGATAGAGCTAGAGAGTATAATGCTCAGTGAAGTAAGTCAGTCAAAGACAAATACCATATGATTTCATTCATATGTAGAATTTAAGAAACAAATGAACAAAGGAAAAAAGAGACAAACAAAAAACAGACTTAAATACAAAGAACAAACTGGTGGTTGCCAGAGGGGAGGGACTGTAAGGAGAGGTGAAATAAAGAGAATCAAGAGTACACTTATCTTTTTTTTTAAGATTTTATTTATTCATTTGAGAGAAAGAGAGTGCATGCACTCGGGCAGATGGGGAGGGAGAGGGAAATAATCTCAAGCACGTGGGGACTGATCTCACAATAGAGATCACGACCTGAGCCAAAAGCAAGAGTCAGACGCCTAATCGACTGAGCCACCCAGGTGCCCCTAGAGTACACTTACCTTGATGAGCACTGAGAAAAGTGTAGAATTTCTGAATCATTATGCTGCACATCTGACACTCTTAACACTGTTAATTGTACTTCAGTTAAAAAAAAAATGGGCAAAGGAATGTAATAGACATTTTTCCAATGTAGATACATTATAGATAGATGGCCAACAGGCACATGAAAACATGCTCAACATCATAGTCATTAAGAAATGCACGTCAAAACCACAATGAAATATCACCTCGAGCCTGTTAGAATGGCTATCATCAAAAAGACAAGAAATCCTGGAGAGGACATGGGGAAAGGGGAACCCTAGTGCACTGTTGGTGGGAATGTAAGCTGGTGCAGCCACAATGGAATACAATATGCAGAATCCTCAAAAAATTAAAAATAGATCTGCCCTATGATCTAGTAATTCCACTTCTGGGAATATATCCAAAGGAAATGAAAACAATAAGTCAAAAAGGTATCTGCACCCACAAGTTCACAGCAGAGTTATTTACAATAGCTAAGACATGGAAACAACAATCACTGATAAATGAATAAAGAAACCATGGTATCTCAACAAATGGTGCTGGGAAAACTGGACAGCTACATGCGAAAGAATGAAACTAGACTGATTTTTTGCACCATACACAAAAATAAACTCAAAATGGATGAAAGACCTAAATGTGAGACCTGAAATCATAAAAATCCTGAGAGCACACGCAGTAATATCTGACATCAGCCATGCCAACATTTTTCTAGATAGGTCTCCTGAGGCAAGGGAAATAAAAGCAAAAGTAAACTACTGGGACTACATCAAAATAAAGAGCTTTTGCACAACAAGGGAAACAATCAACATAACAACTAAAAGGCAACCTACTGAATGGGAGAAGACACTTAGCAAATGACATATTTGATAAAAGATCAGTATCCAAAATATATAAAGAACTGATTCAACTCAATACCTCCAAAAACCAAATAATCCAATTAAAGAATGGGCAGAAGACAGGAACAGACATTTCTCCAAAGATGGCCAAAAGACACAGGAAAAGATGCTCAACATCACTCATCAGCAGGGAAAATGCAAATCAAAACCACAATGAGGTATCACCTCACACCTGTCAGAATGGCTAAAATCAAAAATAAGTGTTAACAAGTGCAGAAAAAGGAACCCTCATGCACTGTTGCTGGGGATGCAAACTGGTGCAGCCACTGTGGGAACAGTATGATGGTTCCTGAAAAAGTTAAAAATAGAATTACCCTACTATCCAGTAATTGCACTACCAGGTTTTCACCCAAAAAATACAAGAACACTAATCAAAGGGATACATGCACCCCTATGTTTATAGCAACATTATTTACAATAGCCAAACTATGGAAGCAGCCCGTGTCCATCAGTAGATGAGTAGATAAAGACGTGGTATGTGTAAACGTACACACACACACATTCAGCCATAAAAGAACGAACGCAACCTTGCCATTTGCGACATTGATGCAGCCAGAAAGTATAAATCTGGGGCGCCTGGGTGGCACAGCGGTTAAGCGTCTGCCTTCGGCTCAGGGCGTGATCCCGGCATTATGGGATCGAGCCCCACATCAGGCTCCTCTGATATAAGCCTGCTTCTTCCTCTCCCACTCCCCTGCTTGTGTTCCCTCTCTCGCTGGCTGTCCCTATCTCTGTCAAATAAATAAAATCTTAAAAAAAAAAGAAAGTATAATGCTAAGCGAAATTAAGTCAGTGAGAGAAAAATACCGTATTATCTCACTCACATGTGGAATTTAAGAAACAAATGAGGAAAAGGGAAAAAAAGAGACCAACGAAGAAACAGACTCTTAACTACAGAGAACAAACGGATGGTTACCAGAGGGGAAGTGGGTGGGGGGAAGGGGGAAATAGGTATGGGGATAAAAAGTATCCTTACCATGATGACCACTGAGTAGCATAGAATTGTGGAATTACTACATTATTGTACACCTGAAACACAAAACACTCTGTACACTGAAACAACAGAACACTGTATGTTAACTATACTGGAAAATAAAAAACTTAATTTGTGGTATATATATGCAATGGAGTATTACTCAGTCATTTTAAAAAAACTACAAGGAAATCTTGCCGTTTGTTACATGGGTGGACTTTAACTTAAGGGCATTATGTTAAGTGAAATAAATCAGACAGAAGAATACTGTATGATATCACTTAATCTGTGGAATCTAAAAAAACATCAAACTCCTAAAAGGAGATGAGATCTGCACTTGGGAATGGAGGGGTGGCAGCCGTGCTGGAGCAAGGTGGTCAAAAGTTATCAACTTCTAGTCATAAGTAAGTACTAGAAATGTAATGTATGACATGACTATACTTAACACTGCTATGTGATATATATGAAAGCTGTTAAGAGAGTAGATCCTAAGTGCTCATCACAAGGAGAAAAAAAGTATTTTTGCTGCTGCTTTTTATTCTATCTCTGAGATGGTGACTGTAATATATATTATATGTCAAACCATTATGTTGTACACTTTAAACTTATACAGTGATGTATGTCAATTATACCTCAAAGCTGGGAGGATAAAAAAGACAAAAGAAAACCTTTCCAGCCGTTAGAATCCTGGTAGAGCACTCAAGTCCAGAGAAAGCCCCTCAGTTATGGAGCTGAAATGTTATCTGTACATCCCTCAACACTCTTATCCAGCACCCATCTGGGTACATCAACAGCGATTGTAAGAAAGTCAACAGACACATCAAAAGTAAAGCAGTGTAAGGGGAAAAGAAAACATCATAACGTGCGTACCGGGTGGGCAGGGAAGGAGACTCAGTCTATGGTTCTTTGGTGACTTCTCAAGGAAAATGGAAGACTCCACTGTCTTCCTGACTTAAGTCTCAAATACATTAAGAGCTCAGGCTTGGTTCAATAAGCACCCACCATGTGCTGAGCTGGGTGCTGGGTACTTTGGATAAATGCTCTCATTGTATTCTCACACCAACCCTGTTTATTTCCATGCTACGGATAAGACTGAACGTTAATGCCTGACCAATGTCATAGATCTAATCAGAGAAGCAAAGACTGGATTGAATTCAGGCCTGTGAGTTCATGTCTAGACTTATTACATGTTCCCATTCCAGACTTAGTGTTTCAGAATCTTTAGGAGAAAGTGACCAAGAATTTATATTGAGTAACTTAAGGGATGATTTTCATGATTATGGAATTTTAAGAATAAAATAAATAAAACAAAATTTGTACTTCTTAAAAGTCACTTTGATTTTTCTGATAAATGTTGGGACTCTCAGGAACCAAGATGCTGTCTCAACTAAGGTTGAGCAACACATTAACGGACTTGCATGTAGCTTATTTGACATCTCTCCCTTCGCCTTCTACAGATGGGGAACCAAGGCTCATAAATTTTACATGGCTTGTGCAATTTCACTCAGGTGTTACCTGGTCAAGCCAGATCAGACAGGTTGCCTAATTCTAGCTCTTTCTATTATAAACACATTTTGACTGATTGTTTCACACGTCCAAGCCTTTTCTTCCTACTAGGCTATTAAGTTCACCTGAGCAGGCCCTGTGAATTTCTTACTGTGCTTATTATTAGTACAATGCTCAGAACATTATTAGTTCATGATTTGCTGTTATCTACCAGTTAACCTTTTGCAATATGCACCCACATTTCTGTGACAATCCCACTGAGTTTGTTTTCATTTTCCCTGGGCTGTGGGTTATAGAGGAATGGGAAAGGAGAGAATCTTGTAGTACGAAACCTTTGCCTGGCCTACCCGTAGCTCTCCAGTGGGGCAAATGACCACACATTCCCAGCTGTGGTAAAAGATCTAAAATTAAGATTCAATATTATATGCTGTAAAATCAAAAAGGCATCAAATGGCCTAACAGCAAGTTTCCCTCCCAACTCTGCTCTTAAGGATAAGGTTCCCTAACCTAAACCTAAAGCCTCCTTATCAAAGGCCTATACCATTCCTGCTCATTTCTGGGCAGCAAGTTTCAGTACATGCCAGTCTATGGATTTATTCGAACAATCACATCTTCCCACAGGAAGGAGGCACCCCACCTTCTTGATATTATAAAACCTGCCTCCCTCCCAAAGCCCCCAGTTGTTTACTTGGTTGTTAAGTGCAACCCCCATGTGGCCTTGCGTGGCATGCGGTGTTCTTTTCCCCTTGGCTGTGATTTTTTAACTAATAAACTGCTGTCTGTGCCATCCAAAAAAAAAAAAAGACAATTCCTAATTCTATACAGAGATCAAGTTTTCCTTTCTTACATAAACCCCCTATGACTACAGGAAGAAGTACTTCAGGAGAAAACTGGGAACAAGGGGCCACTACTCAAACATCTATACAGTTTCCCAACCTGACAGACTAAATGGAATGGGTTTAGGTAGGGCCACAGAAAAAATGAGCCCTGGAATTAGGCCATGAAGATCTAATTCAAAAGTGTCATCTACTATGTCAGTGAGATAACGGAGAAAGTGCTATCTAGGGATTTAATTCCTGGCAAAACCTGTATCTCTCCTGACTGCTCTAAAACCTAGTCATGATTAGAGATATGCAGCTTCAGGGGACAGCATGAGGAGCCCTCTCTACACTGGACTGTGGGCTGCTCAGGACCAAAGGCTGTGTCTAATCACCTCCATTCCTGATTCTAACCCAGTGCTAGCCACAGAGAATCTGCTCATGGAAGTGGCTGAGCGTATACACATGAAAGAATGTTTTACTTTGTGAAAAACCGAGAACAGCAGTGAGCTCAGGTCTCTCAGGTTCAGTGAACCTGGGGAACTGCCTGGAAGATTAAGGCTGCCTTTTCAGGTGTGGGCTGGAACATCTGACACCAGGACACTTGTAGCTGACAGGCTACCAGTGCTGCCTCCTCATACTCCAAAGGCCGTACAGAGTTTGCCCAAGATGTCTACTGCAGACAGGACTCCCCCCACCCAACGGTTACCCATGACCCTTTAAATAGGGATCACATATACTGACTTTGTTCCCAAGGGCAGGTTAGTATCTGGGTTCTTCTGTACTTACTGATCCTTCCTAGGAGTCATATGGCAAACGACCATTTCAGGAGCTGTAGACGTAAAGGGAATATCTATTAAGAGACCACCCAACTGGAATGCATGCCAAATCCTTCACTCTAAGACCTCAGAGTAGAAGGAAGCTAAAACAGAGAAAAGAAATCAGCCACCATTTCTCAATGTCCAACGGGAAGGGGCATGGCTGACCACGTTAGGTTATTACTGAGCCCAAGTTTCATCTGCATAGCAAAAAGAACCAGAGGAAGCCAAAATCACCATGGAGCTGGGAGCATGAGGCCACAGGGTGCCAGAAGCACAAGCAGGTAGCTGGAAGGAAAGAGGATACTCCATTCTCCCTGCTCTAACTCAGGTTCAAAACTCCCACCTAAATTCTCACCCCCAGAAAAGACACATGGACACGAGCCACCGTAAAAATTAGATCTGTATTTCTGGTTAGATTCCAGAGTGGCAGAACTCAGGAGTCATACTATATTCAACCTGGTTCCCACCTCAGCTTGCCTGCCTCCCTCCCTCCCACAAAGATAACATTGTACAAAACTATATTTACAGGGAAACCAGTTAAAAACTAAGGGTGTATACAAAAGTAGACAAGACAGCCAGAAGTATCAATGCATGGAGAGCTTTGGGGAAGAGGAAGTATCTTATTACACACCAGAACTTGGGAGCAATGTATTACGTACTAGGCAGAAAGAAGCAAATTTCAGTGCCAATTTTAGGGGGAACCAGTCACTCCAGGGAAAGAGTGGATAGGAAAGATCTACTAGCTTTAATATTACAAAGTCTTAATTATCCAGCCACCCTTCTTCTGCCATATGGGTTCAGAGCCACGTGGTGGGGGAGACATAATAGAGTCTCTGACACAAGTCCCACAGGAAAAGGAAGGGCTCAGAAGGCGTAGCGGGTCCGGATGTCTTCAAGCTTCTTGGACACCTCAGGTGGGGTTCGGTCCAGTTCTTCAGAGACGTTCTTCTGTTTGTTGGGTTCCATAGAGTTGAACTGCTCACAGAGATCTCCATCTATCACATTCTAAGACACAGACAAGCGAGGAAGAAATAGGTCAGATGCTTAAAGAAAGTGGCACATGCTAAAACAGCTGCAAGGAAAGCTTTTATTCTCTCTTAGATATCTGAACCATTTACAGAGCCAGGAACACTACTCTAAGGTCATCCTTAGTATCCCGTGTTCAGAGCCGCAAAACTGTGTGAAGCCTCTCTTCTGGTTGTGGTCTGCCCTGGGGGAAGAGGTCCCTGAAGATCACTAGCCATTCCTCACCCCCATTACTGCCTCCATCGATCCACTCCTTTGATGCTCCTTTGTTCAGGACTGTTCTGATTTTTAAGGGGGAGGTCCACAGAAAAGACAAGTTACCTGGGCCAAGGACCCCCCCCTTTACAACGCAGATTTCCAACAAAGACCTACCTTAACGGGGAAGTAATAGGAACGAAAGCTGAGGTGGTCTCGCCCACAGAGAGGGGGATGCTCAGACCGCAGGTGCATTTCTACATGTTGGAAGAAGTCATGGTCCTGGTGGAAGAAACAAAGAAATCTGTCACTAAAGGAAAAAAGTGATTTTGGGGCGCCTGGGTGGCACAGCGGTTAAGAGTCTGCCTTCAGCTCAGGGCGTGATCCCGGCGTTATGGGATCGAGCCCCACATTAGGCTCCTCCCCTATGAGCCTGCTTCTTCCTCTCCCACTCCCCCTGCTTGTGTTCCCTCTCTCGCTGGCTGTCTCTCTCTCTAATAAATAAATAAAATCTTTAAAAAAAAAAAAGAAAAGAAAAAAGTGATTTCAATTACTAGTATATGGCTTCCAGAAGCACAATGAACAGACAAGCCGTTTTTTCTTTTTTAACCATCCAAACAGATATTAACTGTCAAACTGCTCCTCTGACAACCACAGATTTGCCTGCTACAAGATACCTAAAACCTGAAAGAAACCCCACCTGTACTTGCAGAACACAAGAGAACACCAGATATAAAGGCTGATTTGTGAAGTCAGATTCCTGATCCCAGCTTCCTTAGCTGTAATGACATAAATCCAATTTAGCCAATCCTAGAGTTGACTCGAGGAGGCAGTAAGTACACAATCTACATCACTGTAGTGATCATCATTCCTAGTCTGTGGGGTTTGCTTCTGAGGGTTTGGCCTCTGACTAACCCTATACCCACACCAGAACTGAACCAAACGTAGGGTGCCTGGGTGGCTCAGTTGCTTAAGTGTCAGACTCTTTTTTTTTTTTTTAAGATTTTATTTATTTGAGAGAGAGAGAGAGAGAGAGAGAGACAGCCGGCGAGAGAGGTAACACAAGCAGGGGGAGTGGGACAGAAAGAAGCAGGCTCCCAGCAGAACAGGGAGCCCCATGTTGGGCTCAGTGGAGAGTCTGCTTAAGGATTCTCTTTCCCTCTCCCTCTGCCCCTTCCCCTACTCTCTCGCTCCCTCTCTCTAGAAGAAATAAATAAATCTTTAAAAAAGAACTAAACCAAACCCTGGTACAGTATAAAAACAAATGGCTTGGGGAGGGGGTTGGGAGAGACTGTCAGGATTCCTATCTTCCCAGGCACTTCTGTCACCTTATAAAATTTCCATAACATGTCTAGCTGCAGGTAGGGACAAAAAATTTGCCCTCTTAGGCTGATTTAGCACCAAGAAACAACCCTGTGAAGGCAAAAGCCAGAAGAGTGTGTGAGATTTCACCTCATGGGATGTGAATGGGACAAGGATCCCAATTCCTCCTGACAAGGTGGTATAGACGAGTGATTCTGAGCCCCCAGGGATCAGTGTGGTCTTCTGTAACGACAGCACTGTCTCGCCCACATGGTAGTTCATGATCACCTCTGCCTGTAAGTTGAAAACAGACTAGTATGTTGTGTGTGCCCTCTGGACCTGTTCTAGATTCCCAAGAGCAAGCAGTGCCTCCAAAGGGCAGATTTCACCTTCTTTTAAATCCAAACATTACTAATATTTAAAAATACTTAGGAATGTTCTAAACATTTAATTGAGATTAATGTCCTCACAATACTAGAGTTAGATCATTTCTGATAAAAAATTACAATGGAAAAATATTTTGTTAAATTACCAATTTTGCAATAAAAAAAAAAACACAGATAATTATTAAAAAGCAGCAATCATTAGACTTGCTCTCCAAAACAGATCTATTTTAAAAGTCCAGAGATGCTCTACTACAGAAGAGCAGGAGAAAAGGAAAGAGCCCAGAACAACCCCTCAGAGAAGAGCTAGTTAATATCAGCAATGACCCTGTGCAACAATTTTTTCCAAGGAACACACTATGCTCTAGTCACTGCTAAAATGTCTTGGAAAAATTGTATTTCTGCAGTGATAAAAATGGAATGGTGGCTTGGTCATTGTACATCAAGCCCAGCATTTATCCATCACAGGCTATGAAAGGATTTCCACGCCTAGGAGAGTACTCAGCATAATCATGTGCACTGCAGATAGCTGACTAAAGAATGTTCCCTCAGTGTGGATCATGGAGAATGTACCCTGAAGGATGGAACCTTTCCTTCAGGGTCCCTTCTGCAATCTTACCTTCTGAGAGGCCCCATTGAGCAAACCCCGGTCCCACAGGGCTTTGTTTCCTGTGGGATCCTCATCCACTTCGTCATTGGTGTTAGGTGGGAGCCTCACCTAAAAGGAAGTGACACAAGTCACAAGGCTGGGTCCTGCACCCACTCACCTGGATCACCAAGCAACATGTTTGCCCCAGATCCTTGAAAGCAAGCCTGGGACACACCTTTGGCAGAGGCCTAAGCCTGTCCCCTGCAACCTGGTGTCTGAGTGACAAACTCAAGAGATTCAACCCATGAACAAGAACAAAACAAAGGCTACAGAACATAAACAAGAGAGGTCAAACCAGGCTTAAAAAGAGAAGGCAAAATTCTCACAAAACTTAAAATAAATATTACTCATTAGCCCAAGTGAAACTTATCACTATTAAACCATATTCCTTGAAAAGGAGGGAGACGGACAGGTAGGTGGTGGAAGGATGGGGGACAGGGGATTCTAAAAGACTGGTAAGAATGGGGCACCTGGCTGGCTCAGTCAGTAAAGTATGCGACCCTTGATCTCAGGGCTGTGAGTTCAAGCCCCATGTTGGGTGTAGAGATTATTAATTAAAAAAAAAAAGTCATAAAATAAAATCTTTAAAAAATAATAAATAAAAGACTGATAAGGCGGCTTAAAGAACACAAAATTTCCTTTTTAGAGCTGGCCTTAGTAGGATTGAATTTTATATCTATTTTTAATTTCCGTATTAGAGATCACAGTCCTGGGTCCTTGGCTTTACCACTGAAAAGAGCTGGCTTTCCTACACGTAAGTGTAACCCAGTAAACATCAACTCACCACACAAATGTTGCCAAACTTGTCTGCCCCAGCCACAGTGTCATAGTCCAGGAGGCTAGCTGTAGTGACCCATCGTGGGTAAGTATCATCGGCGAAAATGATAAGCTGGTTCTCATTACGCTTGTATCGAACCCAGATGAAACTTTCTTGGACATCAGACACAATTACCCTGTGTCCAATAGTCTGGATCCCAGAGATGTAATTGGCAATATGCTGGGGGAAAAAAGGACAGCAATGGGTATAACCTTGAGATTCAGAACCCAGAAGTCCAGCCTCCCCTGACTGCAATGTATATATAGGGCCTATAGAATGGCAGTCAGCTATAAATTCCTGAAAGATGGAAAAAGAACTAACTGGTTTTAATACACTGGAAATGTATGCTTAATTCTCACAGCTAAATACTCTGTAGTAGTGAACAGGACAGAAATCTGGTTCTTAATATAAAGAAGTCAAGAAACCCACCCAACTTCTGTCCTTCTCAAGCCTCAAAGGCCTAATTCTAAGGCTGGAATTGAGGAACTACAAGGTCCTAAAAAAGACATACAATTTTAAGTTACTGTCCACCATCCCGCCAATGTTTCCTCCTTCATCACAAGCTAGTTCCAAGGCCCTGTACCAGTGTATTTACCTTGTTCTCACACTTTCGGAGTAACTTTTTCTTCCCCAGGTCATAAACTCGCAGAAGCTTCCCCACACCAATCAACACCCTCCCCTGGAACGGGGCAATGGCAGCAGGGACCTCTTCTACTGGAGTCTGTGAGAAGAAAAGCAGGCAATGCAACTATTAGAACACCAGCCATATGCTAGCCCCACCTTCCTGACCCAAAATGTCTTTACAAGACAGATAGTGAGGGATCATCTTTGGCCTGTTAGAAAAATAAACCACACATACAACAGTCTCTATGAACAGGTCCCACACACTGCACGTCACTCAGCAAATGGATCAGTGCCACAAGTAAAAAGGAAGCCCTGACGCCTGATGAATGTGATCTCAAAGCCTGTGCTAATTCAAGTGGTGCCACGAACAGTGAAGCCTTAATATCAGAGAAGTGATTGCTGGTTGTGGAGGGATGGGAAAGCAGTGCTAGTGACAAGTGACATATTAGTTGTAAGGGAGACACAGTGAGTTAGCACAAAGAAAAGCACATAAGTGAGGACACTGCCCTTAGGAAGGGCTGGAGGAGCTACATGCATGTGCTGTCCATGCAGAAGAACAGGAATTTTTTCCCTTAATTTATAAACTGTAATAAAATACACGTAAAATTTACCATTTTAAGCATTTTTAAGTATACAATTCAGTGGCATCAAACATTTTCACAGTGTTGTGCAACCATCACCACCATCCATCCTCAGAACTTTTTCATTTTTCCAAAGGGAGAGTGTATCCATTAAATGCTAATTCTCCAGAGAATATTACTTCTTTAGAACTGTTGAATTTTGGTCACAAATTGCTGCCTGCTTAGTAAAAGCAGTAAACAAGGGGCCAATTCTGTGTGCATCTATGTCACCGTTGTGGCTGGTGAGCACACAGGCTTCCTGTGGGACTCGAAGGCAGTGGAGCTTGACTGCAGCGTGAAAGCCCCAACATTTTCTGTGTGCCACCAACAGATGGAACATAATCAATGAGCAGGCTCCCAAAATGGTCACCAAAAGACCTGACCCACAACTTAAGCAAAAGTGGGGAATCCAGCAGGACCTAAGATTCAGAAGAACCAATGGCTAGTTCCTACCTTGTGTAAAAACTCCAGTTTTTCCCCATTGTTCACGAGCTTGTAGGTATAGACAAAGCCCCCTGCCACAGACCTGGGGTTGAGGATCAGGTCTTTGGCCACGCCCACCAACACATACCAATCATCACCAGTGTTGGAGAACCTGCACACAGCCACGCTGCAAAGAGAGAAAGAAACAGGAGTCAGGCATCAGTTACAGCGCAGAGAATTCCCATTCCAGCCCTCAAAACCTTGGCTGTCCTGAGCTCCTTACCTAAAAGCGGCCTCATTCTGTTCTAGCTGGACAAGATCCAGAGTGTTCCCTTGAATAGGATTCATCACTCGGATCACAGAGGCCCACTGCCCATTGCCAGCCTTAGGAGCTCCAAAAATGGACTCAGGAAGGTTTTCATTGAGGAACGCTGCTGCCATCTCTGCAGCGAGCTCCCGCTCATCCTCCCCTGCTGCTTCTACCATTTCCTAAATAAAAAAACAAAATCAGACACACAAAAACGGAAGAGTTGGTATACTCAGAGGTGGGTGGTGGGTGACAAGTGGACAGGTAGCGCAACACCTCCAGGGGGAGTTCATATCATATAAGTTGCAAAGTCTGCAGGCCAAAACCAGACTTCCCGAAATGAAGATTAAAGGGAGAGGTGTACAGACAAGGGAAGGAGGGAAAAAGACTAAAGGAGAAACCAGGTACTTCATTTTTTAATGCCAAAAAAATCTAACCTCAACCGTGGCAAATACTTGGCAAATGGTCTGAGATACATAAAATGAAAACACCACTTTTCTACCTACCCTCTCTGATTTCCCTTGCTACGACTCCTTGTCTCATCTCTTTCAAGCCAAACACAATTTTACATGGTTGGAGCTATTTGGTTTTTTGCTGGGAAATGATTTCTGGGAAGAACTAGTGTTGCGGAGAACTGAAAGCTGTCTCCTTTGGGCCTGAATCCAGGAAACACATACACAGACTGTTTGGGAAGCGTAAGGACTGAAGAACTCTGTTCCAGAAGGAAAGCTGAATACTGAATAAACCCAGGTCACTGTATTAGTCCTGAGTCACAAGAAAACCTCTAAAACCAAGGATTGAGGCCAAGCGCCTGCTTAAAGGACCTGACAAGAACCTGGGTCTTTTTTAATGTAACTTTTTAATGTAACAAAGAATATAATCAGCAATTACAGGAGTTTAAACTTTTCAACAGAATTTCACATGAATGCCTTTTAACTAAATCCTGAAGGTCAGTCTCATTACCTCTGCCATCTGCTGCTTCCTCTGAGCTTTTGTTGCCTCAGTGTAGGCATTGTGGTCCGTCTCAATGATGATAAGATTGTTACTCTCAGGGTGAATGACAAATTTCCTGGGTGTGTACTGCAGTGGAAAGGCTACTTGATTAAAGACAGCACCTAGCTTCTCCAACGCTAAAATCCTATGAAGAAAAAGGCAGGGAATTAACAGATCACTCACTCAGGATCTAGAAACTCATAACAAAATGATCCATGACCAGTCACACAAATGCATCAATCCCTAAAAACTCTAATCTTGGGCATTATTCCTCTATTTGGAGAGAAACATTAAATCAAGTAAACATTTGAGTGATGAAGTTAAGTGTCTAAGCATCAAAAGTTATCACTCTGCAAGAAAAAAAGTAAGTATCACATTAAGAAAAACCAAAACCAAAACCACTGATCCTTCAGTTTTGAGTCTTCTGGTCTAACCCACATACTGATCTGTTTTATAAAGGCACCCTACGATGCCAACAGGTAGATTCTAAGCAGAGAGAACACCCGCTCTCAGGGAGACACACAACACAGGAGGAAGCACAGATATTCCCATGTTGTATTTCTCCTGAGAAAGTAAGAGGTTAGTCAGCATCTGCCTAAGTAGAACTTATACCACTGGTGATACCCAACAGCACTTTAGGCACTTTTCAGATGGACTTTAAAAAAATACAATTCTTTAAAAAATAATTAGCTTTTGTATGCCAAAGGACATCATCAAGAAAGTGAAAAGACAATCTAAAGAATGGGAAAAAATTAGAAGAAAATATGTGCAAATCTTATCTGATAAGGGAGTTACACCTAGAACATATAAAAGAACTCTTACAATTTCGTAACAAAAAAGAAGCAGCAGCAGCAGCAGCAGCTGCTGCCCAGTTTAAAAATGGGCAAAGGACCTCAACAGACAGTACTCCAAAGAAAAACATGCTCTCCATTAAGCATCAAAAAAAAAAAAAAAAAAAAAGCCTATCTAAACCACAATGAGATACCACTTCACACTTACGAGAATGACTGGAATAAAAAAATCCAATAAATGCATGCGGGTGAGGATGTGAAGAAACCGACACTCTCATACCTTGCTGGTGGAAAAGCAAAACAGTGTATCCTCTTTGGAAAGAAGTCTGGCAACTCGTCAAAAGGTTAAATAAAGAGGTACCACATAACCCCACCATTCCACTCTTTCAGAGCTATACTAAAGAAAATTAAAAATATATGTCCCCATAAAAACTTGTGCACATGAATATCCACAGCGCATTATTCATCAACAGTCAAAAGTGTAAGTGACTAGTTCTGACAATAAGTACTCTAAACACTGGTGTTTCCAAGAATTCTGCTATAAACTATTTCACAGTGGCCTTTCCTGAAAGATTCTGTTCTGGGGAGGAAATGCCCTACTGCTACAAAAATGAAAAAAATCTGTGGGTGTGTCCAAATTTACAGGAGTTCAGAAGAGAGGGAACACCGATAAATAATGAGAATGTCCATGAATGAGGCCAGGTCTTGACTGACAGAGATGTGTGTGGGAAGCATGCCAGGGTACAGAGGAAAAAAACCAGGAGGGGAGAGCAATTCTGCTGGAATAGAAGATACATAAAGGTGTGAAGGTTAGAAAGAGAGAGAACAATGACTGAAAAGATGCTGAAAGGTGCTGCACAAAGAAATCTGGGCGTTCACTTGCTAAGTTATCCATATATCAAGAGGCTATAGTTCCTCTTGATAGGGTTCCTCTTATGAACAGCCAACAGTTACAACTAGGACATGAACAGAGGTGGCATTAGAAAATGAAAAAAGAAAAAGAATGAAACCCAAAACTTGAGAAAGTCAAACTGAATAGCTTATTTTTCAAACTGAATAGCCATCTTGCAATGTAACAGTGCTCACTCCAACATAACTAGCATAAATAAGTTTGTCAACTTGCAAAAGGCCTAAATAATTTATACTGAGATTAAAATTGGAAGATGTAACACTGCAAATGACAGGACCAAATGAGAAAAAGTTATCAGTGATCCAATGCCTGCCTACTCTAAAACTAATCCAATGGTACGGCCCTGGAAAACAAGATGCTGTAATCTCAAGGAAACTGAACTGTACTGCTTAGTATATTAAAACTTGGCCCTGAAAATCTAAACAGAAGCTAAAACTCCAAACACCGAAACCTGGCTACCAGGTACTTAAAATCCTGAGCCAAATGAAGGTTTCAGTTGCAACACTCCAGAGCCATGCTGAAGAGCTGGCTCTCTGCCATTGCTTCGTAACTTCTTCCAACACTATGGCAAAACCACAATCCCAGTCGTTGGCAGAAAGGATTCCCACTGGGCTTGAACAGTGGGACTCTCACCTCAGGGTATTCGTGGAGATGGCCACAATGCCCTCAGGACACTGTTCAGAGGCGAAGCCAGACGCAAACTCCAGGGTCTCATAAGACAAGGGGGTGAGATGGAAACGAGACTGGTAGGAATAGCTCAACCATGATCGACTTGACATGGCCAACACCTGAGGAAAAACACTCCAATGAGCTTGGGAAAAAGACAAACATGGAATGCTAACCAAACACCCTATCTGCAAATTTCAATCTGCAGAATATCCCAAGGAATTTTAGAAACCTAAAAGGCTACCTTAAGAAAAAAGAGGAGCAGGGGCCCCTGGGTGGCTCGGCTGGTTAAGTGTCTGACCACTGATTTCACTTCAGGTCACAATCGCAGGGTCGTGAGATCGAGCCCCATATCAGGCTATGCACTGAGTGTGGAGCCTGCTTGAGATTCCCTCTCCCTCCCCCTCTGTCCCTCCCCCCTCATGAATGTATGCATGCTCTCTCCCCTTTCTAAAAAGAGAGAGGAAAGAGGACTGGAGAAGAGGCAGTATGGCTTAGTATTTCCTAAAAGCATGGGCTACTAGCTCTATGACCTAATCACTCAATCTCTCTAATCCTCAACTTCCACATGTGTAAAATGGGAATACTATAGCAAGGATGGATAGTTTCAAGAATTACATGCAGTAACAAGTAAAGAACTAGCACTGCACCCAGCGATAGTAACATTCTTAGCTACAAAAGACACCATGTTTCCCATCCTCTTTCACATTACATACTAAACCCTGGTATTGATATAAGGTTGCTCATGGGTAGTGGTACACTAGATAGGAGGTTCTAGCTACCCTCAGTCGGTTCCATTTGCGCAGCCTAGAGCTGAAAAGACTGATATCCTATTCCACTCATAACCAAAACATAGCTCAGTGCCATGGAAAGCTCTGGATTAAGGGACCCAAGACTTCCCACAGGAAAGAAGCTAATTAAGAGAGAACCAATATCAAACTAACTATAAATGGGTGAATTAATTAAAGCAAAGCTTATGCCAAAGAAACTTTTCTCAGTTGATGTCACTAATGTCCAAACATGCAGCCTCCCCCTTTCATTACTTACTGCCTCCTGGCCTTGCATCCGGACACGGAAGAGTTTCACAGGACGGGACCCCAGGTACCTAGTGCGGGTGTCAGACAGATCACCAGTGACAGGGTCCAGGACAGTTCTCAGCAGTACACCATTCTAATAAAAAGGAAAGGAGTGCGTGAAGCCTACCCCTAATAGAAGCTCCCTTGGCTACTTCACAATATGTAAGTTCAGAACAGGTGGAAGGAAATGACTTGGTAGTTTAACGAATATCCTAATAACCAGCCAGCCACTCATTCACTCTCACTAAATCACTCACTAAGTAGTTATTCAGCATTTACTAAGTGAAAAGCACTTATTTTTCACTATATATGCATTAAAATTCTTTCTACCATATATGTTAAACTCTTTTTTATAATTTTAAATTTTAAGATACGTGCACAGTTAAGGGATGCCTGGGTGGCTCAGTGAGTTGAACATCTGTCCGACTCTTAGTTTTGGCTCAGGTCATGATCTCACGGGTCGTGGGATGGAGCCCCGCATCAAGCTCCGTGCTCAGTGGGGAGCCTGCTTGTAGATTCTTTCCCTCTGCCCCTCCCCCAACTCATGCATGCACTCTAAAATAAATAAATAAATCTTAAAAAAAGAAGATACATGCACAGTTAAAATAAACAAGGCCTGTTGTGGTCTCTAAATACCATTTCTCCTAAAAAGATTCAGACTCTTAAGAGAAACAGCTAATTCAGGTCTGGGGCAAGAATATTCCGGGTGTACACAGGGGCACTCTGTTGTAACAGAAAGAAGTACCCAAAGACAACAGGGCCATGTTAAAAGGACATAGGAGCTAACTTCAAAAGGGAACTCTCACTCATCTAAAATGAGGCAATTTAGCAACCAAAAATGAAAAGACCATAACAGTTTAAAGCACAAATATATAAAAATCTTCAAGTTCATAATGTTATTAAAAAAATTACTTCCTCAGTTCCCACTTGAGACTGCTGTGGCACCAACTCCTTACTGTGAAAACAGATGAACAAAGAAAAAAAACAAAGTATTTATCCTTTTCCTGTATGAACTGTATTTTGGGGCAAGCAAATTTTGTCTTTAGAGAAAAGTTCCAGCTAACGAAATTAAGAGTGAAATAGAGAATTGTCATTTCTCAATTCCTAACGACATAATGAATCTGGGCAATGGGCATCGATTGCTGCCACTAGATAAAAGGTTGACAGGCAGCAGGTATTTAAAATAGATACAAACATTCTAACACTACTAAAAGTAGGATAACCAAATATTACATGCCTCCTGATGTGATGTAACAGAAAAGTAAAGAGCACCACTTATAAAACACTGTCCCCCACAAAAATATTAAATCTGAATCAATCACTTCATCTGTGCTATCCAATTCTATAACCATCAAACCACAACGTGGCTAGCCAGAATTGTGATGTGCCATTAAATATAAAATACAAAATATAAGATTTTAAAGACTTTGTTTGAAAATAGAGAACATAAAGTATCTTAATTTTTATACTGATTACAAACTGAAATGACATTTAAAATATTCTGGGTTAAAGAAAACATTAAAGTTAACTTCATGTGTTCCCTTTTTGTGGCTGGTATATTTAAGTTACACATGAGGCTTGCATTATATTTTTAATGGACAGCATGGTCTAGATCCACCCACTAGTTTACAGGAAATACAGAGGATAGACAAACACTAAACACACAAGGAAAGACTGCCAAAATTAGAAGGTGGAAATTCTTCAAGACATATGATCTGGTTTTTTAAAAAAAATTTAATGGGGTAGGAATTATTAAAAGAAACATAAAGGGACAAGGTCATGCAGAGGATGCAAGCTGCAGACAGCTTTATGCAGATTCTAAGTAGAACCAAAGGTAAAACATTTTTGGAAAAACAAAAACAGAACCAAGAAAAACCAGAACATGAACAAGATATCAGATATTAAAGAATTGTTGTGTTGGGCATGGTAATAAAATAGAGGCCTAAAAAGAAAACAACCCATATATCTGTTAGAGCTACATTCTCAAGTACTTATAGATGAAATGATAAACCATTTTGGATTTGCTTTAACAAACTCCAGAAGAAAGAAAAAAGGGGAATAGATAAAACAAGGACAGTAGAATGTTGGTAACTATTAAAACTGGTGATGGGGGGGCGCCTGGGTGGCTCAGTCGTTAAGCGTCTGCCTTCGGCTCAGGGCATGATCCCAGAGTCCTGGGATCGAGCCCCACATCAGGCTCATCCGCTGGGAGCCTGCTTCTTCCTCTCCCACTCCCCCTGCGCCTCTGTTCCCTCTCTCGCTGGCTGTCAAATAAATTTAAAAAATCTTTAAAAAAAAAAAAAAAAAACTGGTGATGGGTACATGGAGGTTTGTTACATTAGTCTAACTCCTGTGCAGTTTGAAAAATTTCTAAATCAGGAAGTAAAACTAAAAAGCAAAAAGTACCAGGAGGTTGAGCAAATAATCATTAAGGAAAATGAAAAGTATATGGTCAAAAACGCTGACACTCTGCTATCCTTAGGTTCCTGCTTTTCATGCCTCGAAGAGCCAAAGAGCCCCGAGCCCCGCTGCTTTGACAATAGGGAACACGCAGGGGTCCTTTATTACTAAAGGAGCCCATTATAAACCAAGAGGTATTAGTTTCCAAAAGCTGCATATTGTGAGAGCTGCAAAAGCCTCTTCAGGACCTCTCTAGTTCTGACCAAGAGCAGTGATCACAACACATTTGTATCAAAGACTCTATGAAAACTTAGTCCTGACTTGTGCAGCACCATTCACTTTTCATAAGGTGGTAAACTCAACAGGCACAGCAAATGCCCGTACTGAACAAGGACTGCACAAAAGCTAAAGAAGGCCTGACACCAACAATGTGAGCTTTGGATCTCTTACCTGTAACCCAATATTCAGGTACAGGAAGCCAATAGAGCCCCTCTCACCCAGCTCATCTTGCTTCTCAGTCCCACCCATTTCCACAATACACAAGGACTCAGGCTGGGCTGGGAGAGCCTGCATGCTCAGAGGCTGCAAACAGTCCTAAGGAGTAAATAGAACAAGAATTAAAACATGGGAAAGGACCAATTCTGGAAAAATCTACCCAGAGAAATCTAATTCGAGGAGTGGAGAAACAAACTTCTTGTACACAGTGGAATCCTGTAGTTTAAGTTCTAAATGGGTTACTACTAGTTAAACCAAATCTTAGAATAAACTCTAGAGAACCATGCTTTCCTTTCCGTAAAAGTGGATAATGATAGAAGTAAGTAAGCAAACGGCACCTATTCTTAAAAGTCATCTAAGGCCCAGAGCCAGTCCAAGTCCTTTTCTGCAAACAATCTTGGGTTGTTTTTTGTTTTTAACTGTAAAAGGGAGCCAAGGCTTAAGGCAAGAAAACATTTAGTAGTCTGGGATCAGGATCTATAAAGTACTGCACAGAACTCCTGAGGCGTGCTGCTACAGTAATCAGGAGAAGCAGCAGGTGCTGATTTCAGGGGCCAGCCCAGCTCAGCTTCCAGTGGGAAGGATCCTTGAAGTCGAGGGTAATACTCACTGAGGGATCCAGAGAGATGATTCTGACAGTATTGTCCACCAGCCCCACAGCCAGGAAGCGAGACCGCTGCTCTCCAGGAGGCACATTGGCCAGACTCATGCACACCACATCCGCCGACATCTCCTTCCGCTCTGTGTACTCGTTCAGCTGTCCTGACTACAGAAGTGAGACAGAGGTGATAAACCACTCCAACTTGCCCCTAAACACTGGGACTGGGAAAGGGAGAGGGACTGTTAAATTCTTTTACTTCCTCTACTTTTACTAAAATCAATGACCAAGAATTTCTCTACTTAAGGTCCCAAGACTGAACTCTACAGGCTAAAAGCAAGCAAAATTACTGACAAGACAATCAAGAGACAACAAACACATTGTCTTTGACTTTGACAAATACAACATGCTACAAATTTTCTAAAGCAAACCTAGCTCTCAGGAAATAGAAATACGTAAACTGTTTCTCTGTTCATGAGAATACTTTGGGTGAAAGAAAATTCAAATACGGAACTTAAAGAAATCTCAACCAGAGGTACAGTTAAGACTATCACGTTGGTCACATCCAAAAACTTCCCGAAAGCATAATTAAGTATATCCAACATCCTTCCATACAGAAAACCAAAAGAAAATTTCTGAAATGGCTTCAGATTATAAAAATTACAACTTATGGCCAATATTTAAATGGCAGAAAGGTAGACTGTGAAGGGCAAGAGAAGCCAAGTATTTTACTGCTAAGATTGGATTTCATAACTCCAGTTAGAATTAAGACATGAACTTACCCTTCCCACCTCACCCCCACCAGGCCAGACTGGCTTATGTACACTTTCCCTCCTGAATTCTCTTTGTGAATATCATCTAAATACTGGACTACAACTCTCATCTTTACGTCTGGACCCTAACACTAAGTCCCACAATGAATGATAAAATAACATACAGGATCCATCTCAAAATAGACCAGCTCTCCTCCTGTCAGGGCGATCACCACCTGTCGCTGGTTCACTGCACATTTCACAATCGTTTTCTTTCCAGGGGTCTTCCACTCATTAACTCGCTTGTCTGCTCGTATGTGCCGAATGCCATCAGGATACACCTAGAGTCAGTGATGAGAAGGAAACTGGACTTTAGCAATGTGACTCATTGCTCAACATGACCCAAACACCTAACAGATCAGTCACTCTTGTCAGAACTAGAGCCATTACATTTGAATCGTATTGACCACTGGATCAAAGACAAAAAGGAGTTACTAGGCCCCGGACAGGTCAACTTAAAACAAGCTCATGTTTGCAACTTCAAAAGAGTTCAAAACTCATTAACGTGAGCACAGCAGCCTACACCACAATGAAAGGACAAAGTTAAGGCGAGTAAGTAACTCTCTGGGAACCCTCACCTGCACCAAAGCATCATCCCCTAACAACGAGCAGGACAAGGTTGGGGTGGTACCCAGGAACCCAGAGTCAGTCACTTCTTCCACAGTCTCTCCAATGGACAACACAAGTGTGGCATTCACGAAAGACACAATGATGTAGGCATCAAACTCATCTGCAAAAGGGAAGAGAAGAGGAGGTGGTTAGCTAAGAACCCACAAAGCTAAGTGAAACATACTAAGTTTTCTCTTCAGAAACTTCCAAGGCACTTCTTCTACGTGTAGCCATCACACACACACACTCATGTGGTAAAGGGCACAGGATGATCCAAAAGATAATTGAAGATAATAACAGCCTACAGATATACTTCGCTTCCTTAAATGCCTAAATACATTGAGTAGATATACCCACCCCAATACCTCCGAAAGCTAATTTTTCTTGAGACATTGGCTGGAAAAATGCAAGAGGACAAAGCAGGGTAACCAGCAGGAAGAAACTCTGACTACTACAATATTTATATGTATTGAAGCTAGAGCTTGTTTATTTGCACCAGATGCAAATCACAACTCATTCTTAAAGATAATCCTTATAACCAGGAAAAGTCCCCAGCCTCTTCCAAAAGCAGCTTATGTGGAAACACAAGACCTAATGAATAAAACAGAGATTACTTAAACCTTAATGAGACTATCTTTCTCAGGTTCATAACTGAGAATCCCAGGATGTCCCAACAGGAATGAGATAAGAGCATTAACCAGGAAGTGGGGGGGGGGTGTTTATATTGTCAGCCCTTGACCTCTCTACTCTCATTATTTAAAAATGCAACTATTCAGTGGTCATGAGCAAACCTATTAGGACTTACTTTTCATTTAACAAAACATAGTTATGGATAAATAAACACTAATGAGTTTCTCAAAGTCAGAGGATCTGAATACAGGCAATCCCAGAAGTTTCTCATACAGATCCCATAGTTAAAGGCCACCTATTTCCCATATATTCCATCTTACACATAAAACAGCTTCTGTGTCTCTCCCACATCCAGCACAATGTTTGGCACACAGCTTGATAAATGCTGAATAAAGAAAGGTGTATTTATTTTTCAGGAAGGATTGAGATTTCCCTATTTTACATCTGAATTTTCTGTAACAATTCCCCTTTCCTCATAAGAAATCAGGTGAACAAGTGACAGAATGACAAGCAGACAAGGCACTAAATTAAGTTTGTATTTTCTTTTTGGAGAAGGTACTAAATTGAAGTGGCTACCTCAGTGGTAGCAGAAGTAGCTATAGGACCCTGTGTGCCTGAGCCCTTATCAGAGCTGATCCACCCCACTCACATCAAGGACACAGTGCGGGTTCTGATAGCTCCAAAGGTGTTCAGCTGAACCAAGATTACTCAAGCAGTTCAGCAGAATCAGTGTTCTTCACAGAGAAAGAGGCCAACTGAAGATGTATCACTGGTGTAGCCTAGAGCAGTATTCTGCCCTATGAGCAGGACACAGTCAACTTGATGGACTGTAATCAGTATTTTTAAATAGACATGTATAGAAATAAATATAATTTATGAAACTGCTTTACACATGAAATTACTCACCCAGTAAGAGTGAGTAGTGTCTTCCAAATTTTTGCTTAATACATGTGTATACTGACTGGGTGGCTGAAAGGCAAAGATCAAAGATCTTCCTCAATGCGTATAATCCAATGGCTATACCAGGAATACCAGAATAAGGGTTTAAGTTCCAAATCATAAGGAGTAACACTGGAGAAGCAGACAGCTAGTTTTAGATTATTTTCACAACTGTTAAGATGTATCAAATGCTTTGGGGACACCTTATAAAATGGCTTCGTAAGACATCACTGTTCACCATCATGTCAGTAAGGACATGGTTGTCACTGAAATGTATGTCTTAATAATTTACAACAAAACCAAAATGAATCTCCACACAACACCAAACTTGGAAGCTTTACTCCAGCTGTTTTTGAACTGGAAATTTGTAGTGTATAAAAATAACAGGAATTGCTTAATTTTAACTATATGAATATTATGTCCTTTCCTACACTCTCTTACTGAAACCTAATATCCTAAAAGCTGTGCCAGAGCAAATTAAAGCCAAATAACAAAGGACTGTTAAATGGTTAGGACTTCTGGTCTCTTCCTTCAGACAAGGAGAAAGGGAGAAACTTCCAGCAAAGAGACCATGCATATTTTAACTAACATGCAAGAATATGAGGAGAGGAAGGAAGGTGGGCTGTCTGGGTCTTTATCTTCCCTTTGACCTGTCTGGGTCTTTATCTTCCCTTTGACCCAAGGCCCCAGACTGCTCAAATTAAAAATAAAGAAATGCTCAGTGGACTTAAATAGGGTCTTACACTCACTGAGCAATTCAACAAGCACTAGAGCTGCTTTACATCACAGATTTCCTCATAACATCCATTACCCTGTGAATACTAAGCACATTGTAACTTTTCCCCTCTCCATTCTCCAGTCAGGAGGACCGATAGCAGGCTAGTTTCTCATGTTCTAGGGAAGCTATAGGTTAAAAGTTGAAATTAAAAAAAAAATGAAGGTAAATAACCGTAAACATCCACTTTGCCTTTTTCCAGTAGTTACAAGTTTCATATGAAAGAACATTAGTTCAGGGGCGCATGGATGGCTCCAGTCAGTTAAGCCTCTGCTTCGGCTCAGGTCATGATCCCAGGGTCTTGGGATGGAGCCCTGCGTCAGGCTGCCTGCTCAACCGGGAACCTGCTTCTCCCTCTCCTCCCCACTTGTGCTCTCTCTCACTATCTCTGTCTCTCTCTCTCAAATATCTTCAAAAAAAATCATATATATATATATATATATATATTAGTTCATACCTCAGTGAAAAATCTAACTAGGGTATGAAAATGCATCTTTGTCTCACTTAAATAGGACTTCTATCCGAGCACTGCTGAAGCAGCCCACAGGGAAGGGAATGCTTTATTCTTCTTTCCTCTGCCTTAGTATCTGAAATTCAACAAACAGCTCACTCTAAAAGGTAAAGTGAGTGACCATACAGATGACTTAAGCTTCCAGTGTCTCATTCTCACTTTATACTCAGACTACTCGGTGCCTGTCTTGCCTCAGCAGTCCTGATTATACTCCCCAAAAAGGCGGCTTTCTCCAGGACTTGAGTCAGTACCCCTGGAACATACAGAACTCCAAAGAAGAGTACGGAGTTAAGGTTTTCCTAGCTACAGTTTCTTCAGCTTAGTGAAAGACAAATTAGTCATATTTTCCACTAAGGAAAAAGTAAGGGAAGCTGATTCCTGCCTCAGGCCATGTAATATGCAGGCAGATGGGCGTGCATCTCTATACTGCACAACAGCCAACTGCAAAGTTACCCTCTGAGAGATGCCATCAGGGCAGTCATTACTTTGTGCAGATCCCTCTCCCTGGGTAAACTATAAGACCCCATGGTAGACCCTAGCAGTACGTACACACCTGTGGTGATCAGCACCTTCACCAGCCACCTGTGGAAGAGAAAAAAAGGCTTGGTATTGGTAGTGTGCATCACCAAGTACCAGCCAAGGTTAGTAGTTGCCTGAAGACTACAGCATGTGTGGATATGTGGGCTATTCACTCAACAGTAATGTGGAGTATCTGGAAAGCGAACGGACAGAGAGAACCTGACCTGTTTTTGTGGGTGACCACCCAAATTATAGTTTCTAAAGAGTAAAATTTATCAGGATGAGTCTTTTCCTAGATTTTGTATTTAGAGAAGAAAAAACTTCAGCTACAAGTTCCATTATGCAGCATACTGCTTATTCCTGACTTACCAAGCACTATCCAAAAAGCCTTTTCTGATTCTGCAACATAAGCCCACTCCCTGTCCTCCAACCCACCCTGGAAACATGCCTGTGCCTTTCATTACATCAGAACACACAGCAGTTTTGTATACTTGTCTTCTTTTTTAGATGGCAAGTGCCCTGAAAGTAAGGATCCTATCCTAATTAATCTGAGTACAAGGTGGACACTTGAAAGCAGGATGACAGTACAGAAATTATCCTTAAAAACCAGCAAGACCCACAGACTCCCACTGCAGGATTAGTCAAATGGATTGCAAGTGCAGAGACAGTGCTTTCTATTACCTCAATGCGCTATCTTGGAACAGTCTACCTGTGTGATTTTTCTGCCTTCATCATAAAAATGAGGGGTAACTTTCCTATAAATCTAAACCTATGTTAAAGTTTAAGAAGTAGAAAATGAAACAAAAACAAGAAGGGGGAATACTAAGTTTTATCTCAAAGGCTCAAAAAATTCAAAGAGTAGGTAATGTTTTCATCAAGAGCAGTAATATCAACCAGCCACAAAGCTAAAGGTGAGCATCAATACTGACCAGTTTCTTTATGAAGACATTACAAAAAATGAGGAAATCTTTCAAAATCAATCATCTAAGAATTATCTTCTCAGCAAAAACGAACCTACTAATTTCCTGTTTGCTTTTTCTTTTTCTTTCTACTCAACTCAGACTTGGTTCAAATATCCACATGAAAACAAAATCCACCACAATGTGCATTCTAATAGGAAGAGGTTTCCCTCCTACACATTTCCCAGCTCCCATAAAATCAAACATTAGAACATCAAAATATCAGGACATCAAAATATCAGGAAGATTTCCAGCTGTTTTCTTGAAAAAGCTTTGTATGCTGGCCAGGGTGATCTTACTCAGCAGGCCCACATTCCTAAGGGAACAAGAGGAAGATGAAGTCTAGGAATAGAAATGACCTACACCCCCAAAGAATCCAAGGGAAAATGAGAATTAAGTTTCATTTCTCAAATTCAATGGACTCAAGACTTTGCTGCTGTTGCACTATTATGCATTTTCACATAAATCTCAAAATTTTAGGATGAAGTGACCATTTTTATCCAGGAGCACAGACTCCTGTCTCCTCCATCCCATCTTTTCCATCCACTCTAAAATTCTGATTTCATTCAATTTCAATCTAAACTTTCCTGAAGCACAACTACACCCACTGAGCAGGACTAATGAATAAGCTTAATAAAATCTCTTAATACCTGGAATAACACCTTCAACTTCACTGTGGTTTCAGCACAATAGGAAAAAACACTGAGAAAAATGAAGAAGCAAAAACTTTCCTTCACACCACACTTCTTACACAGATGGAACCAGTATTTTAAAGATGAATATAGTCCCCTTACTAGTGCATACAAAAAGGTGAAGACATCCTGATTCAAAGAGTCTGAGAAACATGGAGTCAGGCCAGAAAATGTTTCTAGTATATTGCTAAACAAAGCGATACAGAAATATTATGAATGCAGCCTCCTAAGCCTTCTATTGTCAATGTCACCCAGACCCACATTTTGATTATTGGGAAAGGGCTGCTTACCTTCAATGTGCCGACGCACTGTCCAGACAGCATTGGGGTTACCAGGTAACTCAGAGACAGCCATTTCTGATACCTGACAAGAGTGGAGACAAACCACGAATCCAGTGAGCATAGAACTTAGCTCCTTGCTTACAACTACACTAGATAATAGGATTCCGAAAAGGCAGTGCTCACACCGCATGTTGGATTAAAAGAATGGAACCAGGGCACCCGGGTGGCTCAGCGGGTAGAGCATGTGACTCTTGATCTCAGGGTAGTTCGAGCCCCTTGTTGGGTTATAGAGATTACTTAAAAATAAAAAAAAGATTTAAGAATCTTTAAAAGAATGGAATCATTTTTATTTAAAGAAAGAAAGAAAAAAGAAAGAAAGGAAGAAAGAAAAAGAAAGAAAGAAAGAAAGAAAGAAAGAAAGAAAGAAAAGAAAAGGAAAAAAAAGAAAAAAGAGAAGAGAAGAAAAGAAAAGAAAAGAAAAGAAAAGAAAAGAAAAGAAAAGAAAGAAAAAATGTTAAGCAAAAAGGCTTGGAAATACTGGCAATTCCCATAACAAACTTAAGCAAAAAGTGATAGAATATTTAGGAGGATAGTTGTTCCAGCAAAAACCACATGCTTTGTTCCGGTATGACATGCCTGCATCCTCCTCAAAAAGAGAGCACATGGAATGAAACAGGCCATCTAAGTTAGCATCCCATTTCTTCCCCAGCTCCCAAATTCCATCTCTCTTCAAGGACCAATTCAAAATGACACATCCTTTAGGAAAAATCTTCCCTTATCCTTTTGCGAGGCAGTCCCTCTCTCCCTCCTCTAAGCGCTCACAGAAATCATCACCTCCTAGGGCATTTATCTAAAAAGTGATTTCAGGAATTATTCTGTCCTTCCTACTAGATTTTATGCTCCTTAAGGTTAGAGTCAAGAATCCTCTGAATATCCTATAGGTTCTCAAACATGAGAGAAAATGAAATATCTGAGATGAACTAACAATGGTCTAGAGGGGAAAACTAGGTGTAGGTTACACATGAACCCACTATACTATCCCTGTAATTTTTCTGTAAATATAAAACCATTTCAAAATAAAAACATTATTTTTAAATGACCCAGAAATAATTTGCTTAATATACTGTACCGTGTAGCCACATTTTACAGAGAGAACTCACATATATCCATTAAAGGCATTACACACCCCCTTTTTTTAATTTAACTTGATAAAATAATAGGAATACCTGATCATGGAACAAAAGAACTATAGAAAACCTCATCACCAATAAAGTATTAGAAGTGCTATACTCTATACCAAATCTAACATGTGACAGTGACCCTGCTCAAATGAGACCATAACCTAGCTAAACAAGGTTTAACAAATAGATATACAGGACCAAAGTAATATTTAACAATTTCAAAATATTTTTCTGTGTAACAGAGATCTCTTAGAACTGGAAAAAAGTGGGAGGGGGTGGAAGACTCAAAAACAATTCTTAATTGGATCGTTTATCTCTTACACTGTACATAAAATTTTCTGTTAATGCACGTATGCACTTTTGGTGGAGAATGTTCGCTTTCGTCACAAGCTGAATGGTATCTAGTAAGTAATCAAAAACAGTCTAAATTGGGTTCAAGTCACTAAAAATTTACTAGCCTGATGAGTGTATTGGTGGAGCCAAAAATTTTTCAAATTCCCTGAAACAGCAGTATTAATAGCTAGCATATATCGAACAGACAGGGTATGCCATACCTTGAGCTAAGTGCTTCTTCAAATGCATTATCTCATTTAATTCACACAACAATCTTTAAAGCAGAGCTCATTTTATAGAAGAGGAAAAACAAAAGCTTAGCAACAGCTATTAAGTGGTAGAGCCAGAATTCAAAACCAAGGTCAGTCATCTCGGCTGTGTTCCAATGAAAACTTACAAAAACAGGGAGTGGGTCACTGAGAGCTTATAGTCTGCCAACCCCCAACTCTACAACAAAGTGCCATAGAAAGCTTTATTTTGCTCTTAACAAAATCAACCCCAGGGAACTTGCTAAAAAAAGCAGCAACCCTAGAACCTCTTGAGAAGAGGATATGGGATTTGAGTGTCCACGTCACCTAAAAGATCCAGCAATAAAGAATTTATTAAATAAATTCTGATCCATCCACTATAGCGGATATTGCAAAAACATTAAAAATAATACAACTTAAGAACATATAAGAAATAAACTTGGTAAGATACAAAAATATATAACATTAATAGAGTTAAAAACATATAAATACCTAAAAACTCTGAACACACACACCAAAACTAGAAGAAAATGGAATAAAATGCTCCCTGCAGATTTCCCCCATGTTATAGCTGGTGAGCCTGGAGCCAGTAGAGGTTATTTTCCCCCTTTTAACCCCATTTTGCCAATTTTTTAAAATGTGTCTATAGTGCAAACATGTTAAAGAATAGGACACTTAAACTTTGTTATGGAAATACAAGAGAAAGAAAACATTTTTTCTTTCATAGAAACGTTAAATATATCATTGATCTCATCAGAATAAAGCCATAAACTGCTTTTTCAATGCTTCTCTCCAAACCCTACAGATTATCTAAAAATGCCCAGCTTACCTCAAGTCCATGCCTTAGGACTCTGAGAGATGATCGGGGTCCCCTACCACAGGCCACATAGAGCTGTGGTGTGTCTTCATTGGCCAGATCAGCTATCTGCATAGAGAAAAGGCAAAAAAAGGTCTACTTGTACGAAGTTTTCACACTTAAACCTGATTTTCTTGGAGAACAAGGTACTTTTTAGTTTACTAAGCTTATATATTGGCTACAAGCCCAGGCAGCATCAAGGGGAAAAGCCCTCATGTTCCAAACACCAAACCAGACCAAACCAGTTTGAAGCAACAAGTTTTACTAACAAAAAAAGGCTTGTATCAGTTCTTCAGTTAACAAAGTATAGTATTATATAACCTCAAACTGAAATTTAGTTATTTCAACTAACAACATAAACTATAATATTATCAGTATCTGTGACTGTCACCAATAAAATTCATTTATTCATAACATTAAAATTTATATACCTCCAATTACTCCTCTCATCAGTATTTCAAAATTACATTCGTTAGATTTCCTAGACTACACATTATCAAAGTTCCCTTATCTACAGATACTTCTATGACATAACTAACTAACTACTGGGTAACTATACCTGATTGTTCAGCCACCAGATGGGGAAGCCACGTGTTATGTTGGTATCCCAGACATCTAGCTGCTTTCCAGTACATTTGTTGGTCAATATATAATGAGGCCAATCATTTGTACTGTAATTTTGTTGTTTTTTTTAAGATTTTATTTATTAATTTGACAGAGAGAGACAGCCAGCGAGAGAGGGAACACAAGCAGGGGGAGTGGGAGAGGAAGAAGCAGGCTCCCAGCAGAGGAGCCTGATGTGGGGCTCAATCCCAGAATGCTGGGATCACGCCCTGAGCCGAGGCAGACACCCAACGACTGTGCCACCCAGGCGCCCCTGTACTGTAATTTTGTTAAACAGGTCAGTTTAAGTGAAAATTCTTGACTGTCTATAAGGCAATACAGCTTACTGTAACATGGACAAATGTGTGTTGAGTGCATACAGCCTTCACACTGATCTCTTCTTTAAAAAAATTAACTCACCTATTTCAAATACACCATCTTGTTATTTAAAGCCTTGATAAAGAAGCACATATATCACTTTTTTACAACTTAACAATACCTTGCTATCTTATGTTTATTACTACATGCATTTAAAAACATTATTCAGAGAATATAAAAATCTTAAAAAAAAAAAAAAAGGGCGGGTGGGGGGGCGCCTGGGTGACTCAGCCAGTTAAGCGTCCCGACTCCTGATTTTGGCTCAGGGTTACAGAGACTGAGACCGCATCAGGCTCCAAACCAAGCAGAGTCCACCTGAGATTCTCTCTCCCTCCCCGGCCCTCCCCCTGCTCACAAGTGCTCGAGAGCACGCTCACATGTGCTTTCTCTCTAAATAAATAAAAACTTTAAAAAACAAATATAAAAACATTATTCAGAGAAGAAATCCAGTTGCCTCACCAGGCTAGTAAAGACATCATGGCACAAAAAAATGCTTACCCCTACTAGAGATACCTGAACTTTCTGCTAATTTTATTCTTTGCTACAAACTATTCACACGATCATTTCCTCAAATTCAAATGGAAGGGGGAAAAATCACTAATCATCTATTCAGGAATTACTTAGGATTTTCTATTGCCTCTGGGCTTTCTCGAAAAGAAAAGAACAAAAGCAGTTAATTTCAAGAATGGTTAATTTTACCAGGAATAGTGCCTTAATGCTGACTTGTTTCCCCAGCACATAGTAAATAAACCTCTCTCCGTTAATTAAAAGTGTGATCAACTAGACAGGGTAGGCTGGTGTCTAATGGTCACTCAAACCCCAGCAATCCAGGATACAAAGGCACGGCTAAATTCCTGCTAGCAGGAATTGTTGAGTGCTAGCAGCCGGGACACAGTCCCCATCCTGGGCCACCTTGGGTTCCTTCCTGAGGATGTATTTTAAAAAGTTTCTGTTACTGACTGATCCCAGTGTCTCTGGATTATTTTAAGAAATGGAGTTTTTAAAATCAGACATAGGTGTTCATCAACTACAAATATTCATAGACTATTAAGTGCCAAAAGGACAATTTCAGAACACTACGAAGTACATGAGCTTATTTACATTAAAAAGAAAGGAGTGGGGCACCTGGCTGGCTCAGTGGGTTAAGGGTCAGACTCTTGATTTCTGCTTAGGTCATATCTCCCCATAATGAAATCAAGCCCTGCATCAGGGCTCTGTGCTAGGCCTGGAGCCTGCTTGAATATGCTCTCTCCCTCTCCCCCCCGCCTCCTCCCTGTACACACTCTCTCTCCAAAAAATAATAAAAAGAAAAAAAATACATAACACACACAAACACGCACGTGCACGGACAGATGCAGGGAATGCCTGGAAGCAATCACAAGAAGTTGTTAATAGCAGCATCCTCACTGGATAGAAGCTGAAAACAAGATTGGAGGCAGGAATTCCACCATTCACCTTTTGCATGGTTTAGAATTTTTATACTGAACACGAGTTATAAAATTAAAAAAAAAAAAGTCTAAGGATTTACGTAATGGTTTTTAGCTCCCCACCTTCCACCATGCTGGTGATTTCCACAGATACGCTGATGAACCTCACTCTTAGACTATACCTTAATTTAACTGCAGTTAAAACTTTAAACTCATTCAGATTCAAAAACATTTGGCTGGCACTGTTCATCACAGAAGTGACTGGAAAGACCCACACCTGGCAAAACAAAATGGGAGAGAGGCTGTCCAATTCATCAACCAGCACAAGGTTTTTGAGTGGTCTTGGTTGGAAGAAGAACGTGTCTCCTTCTTCCAGAGGCATGGCAGATGAAAACTCAGGTTCTTCATCATCATCTCCAAGATGTGCAATTTGATATAAGTAACTAGGGAGAAGCAAAGAAGAATTTTTTTTTTTTTTAAAGATTTTATTTATTTATTTAACAGAGATAGAGACAGCCAGCGAGAGAGGGAACACAAGCAGGGGGAGTGGGAGAGGAAGAAGCAGGCTCATAGCGGAGGAGCCTGATGTGGGGCTCGATCCCATAACGCTGGGATCACGCCCTGAGCCGAAGGCAGACACTTAACCGCTATGCCACCCAGGCGCCCCGAAGCAAAGAAGAATTTAATTAAACACCTCTGTCTAAAGATAATGGTTACTATAAACATAATGCTCATAAAGTACTTTACAAAGATCTAATCAAAATTCTAACATGCATTAATGAGTCAGCATCTAATGTTCAAAACCTCTGTCAAAGTGGGGTCTTCTTTCTTAGAATAGAATGGGATGAAGAAACTAATTTACTGAACTCAGGGGGCACCTGACTGGCTGGGCCGATAGAGGATATAACTCCTGATCTCGGGGTTCTGAGTTCAAGCCCCACCTCGGGCACAGAATTACTTTAAAAAAAAAAAAAAAAAAAGGACTATTGAATTCAGATTGGTACAATGAAGGACCTTAGCACCACAGTGGTTAAAAGCACCTGGCTTCTGCTAAAGTGCCCAGGTCTGAATCCCAGCCCTACCCCTTAACTACCTGCATATTAATTATCTCTCTGTGCCTCACTTGTATCAATTTATAAAAACAAATTCCCACAGAATTCAGTGAGTACATAGAACTGGGCATGGAACCTAGTAAGAACAGTGTCTGTCAAATAAAATGAAATAAACGAAATTCAATGAAAATCCCATTTACACTTTAGGGAACTGGGTCATCATAGAGAATTTGTGAAATTTGTAAATTTGTGAAAGAAATTTGATCAGACACCTAAGTCCCTAAAATAAATGACATAAAAGAAATGAAATCAGACACCTAAGTCCCTAAAATAAAATGAGATAAACGAAAGCCAAAGAAAATCTACAACCATTTCCTATTTTAACCAAAACCAGGCCAAGTGTAACAGAAAACAAGAACTGGTGGTCACTTTGCAATAGCATGCAGATATTACAGTATCATTGCCCAAAACAAAACATAAACATATCAGAGGTAATAAGCAACAAAATGATCTTGTCCTTCTCCTGTCTGTCCTCTGGCTAATAATACTTAATGAAATGATTCAAAGGTAAGTCACCAAAAAAAAAAAAAAAAAAAAAAAAAAAGAGGTAAAAGCAACTTTAAGAGTAGATAATCTAGAACAATATACCATTGTAAGCGGAATATGCACTGAGCTCTTGGGAAGAAGCTCAATTTAAAAAAGAAACACCAAATCACTGGTCACGTTTACCCTTTAAGTAACAGATCAGGACCTTTAATACACAACACTTTAAATAACATTAAGTGTAGCTTTTTAGAGGAAGGATAAAATGATAAAATCAGCATCTGAAATACATAAGCTATTCAAGAAACATTTGCCAAATAAACCTCAGCATTTAACACTTTTGATAAACACATCAGATTCTACGCTATATTACAAAAAAAGCAAACAGGACTATTATTCTTGAACAATGTACAAAAGCACTGAGAATGTAAGGTACACATATAAAAGGTTAATTAGTTTACATTTCTTACTCAGGCAAGAGGTGTATACACAGATGATGAAGACCACCTGTCAAAGATACCTTCAGTGTCTACTAACTGCCAATCATAAGGATGCTAGGCTCACCAACTCCATCAAAGGGAAGATTGGCCAAATCTTGGTAAAACAGTGTCTGTGACTATGGTGTTGTGCTTCAGAGCAGGAACTCTGGAACCAGATGGTCTGGCACTTAGGTGTCTGACCAAATTTCTTTCACAAATTTCACAAATTCTGTGACCCAGTTCCCTTAAGTGTAAATGGGATAAGGGCACCGTCTCACTGGGAATGTTATGCATTAATATGACGTTATCCGCAGTGCTTAGAACAGTGCTTGGAACAGAGTGAATATTAAATGCTAAGTGTCTGATAAATAGGTTGCTTTACAATTGATTTAATACCCACAGCACATGTTTCTGAGGCCCCAAATCAGCACTTTTTAAGTGTCCCAGACTTCAGATTCAGCAGCAACATATAATTTCGCACAAGCTCAAACCCATCTCAGTCTGACAAGTATCCACCTGTATACTACAGTCTTTCTACTCTCTGCCCCAAGAGATGATTTTCAAAACAGAAAGTTTTAGAAAATGAGTAAAAGAGGAAAAATAAAAAATCACATATAATCCTAGGAGTATCCCACAATACTCAAATTAATATTTCCTTGCATCTACTTCCAGTATTTTTACTTTCTAGTTTTTGTATGTAATTTTATTTTAGAGAACTGTATCATTCTTTAAAAAATTACTGTTTTTTTCAAATAAGCTCTGTATCTTAAAATTTTTTTCATATCAGTATCTTTTGCTTAAAATTTTTATTATGGAAATTTTTAAATAGGTACACAAGAGAGAAGAGTGTAATTAATGATCCCATATGTGCCCATCACTCAGCTTCAAAAAAGGTCAACCCATGGCCAGTCTTGTTTTATTTATATCCCACTTGCCCAAAATAGTATTAATTTCTTGATATAATCAAATAGCTAGTTAGCATTCAAATTTCTCCACTGTCTCAATATTTTTATTATTACTTTTTAAAGATTTATTTATTTGAGAGAAAGAATATGCACACACACATGGGAGCGGGCAGAGGGAGTGGGAGAGAGAGTCTTTTTTTTTTTTTTTTTTTTTTAAAGATTTTATTTGAGACAGAGAGAGAGAAAGAGCCCAATGCGGGAGCCACATCTCCCTCCTGTCAACTTTTATAGTAACGAGGGTGAACTAGGATAATAAGAGGATTACTCACTGGTTTCCAAATTCTGATGCTACAAAAAGGAAGCCTGTTTTAAGCACACACATGGCAGCAGCAACAGGCACAGTATCAAAATACTTGAGCCGGATCTCAGTAACCTGGAAGGGGGGAAAAAGATTGTACCACATAGGCAAGTGAAGCTAGGCCACAGAAGGTAGCCCAGTATTGTAAGATAGCACAAGCAGAATAGCGAATACAACGTTGTCCTTAAGTATCTAAACCCGGGGTTAGCAAACTAAGGCCCAACACCAGCCATCCCTATTTGTTTACATACTTCCCATGCTGCTTCTGTGCCACAACGGCAGAGTTGTATAGTTGAGACAGATTATATGGCCCATAAAAGCTTACAATATTTACTACCGGGCCTTTACAAAAAAATCTGCCCACTCCTGAGCTAAACAGGTATCTAAAAAATTGCTCAGATGTTCACAGAGCTCCTACCTAAGATGAAAACAGTAACAGATCATGTGTATTACCAGTTTTCAGTAGACATCAAGAGCTTTTTCTTGTTACTCGGTCTCATACATGAGACTACCAGACCAGAAATCTGTTAACCAGAGAAAACCTACATTCATATACCAGTTGCAAATTTTAAAAGCTTTAACACCTTAGACAACCACTTTTTAAGGCATTATTTCCATTTTATTAACTTGTAAAGTATCAATTGTCCTATCTCAGAGTAGTTTTAATGAAGACGGTTTATAAAACCACTCTGTAAACCTTAAATGGACACATAAATATCAGTTTTTGAAATAAGGTTATTTAAATATATCAAAATTAGAATACCACAGGACGTTTTATCAAACCAGACTAAACCTAACCAAAGTGTTTTTTCATTTTTTCCCTCTCCATCCATGGTCTGCTTACCATATCTTCATCTGTCTCCAAAGTGATCTTGAAGATATCTCCCTGCTCAGTTTGGGCCAAAAAGAAGAACATTGATTTGGTCTTATGGGTGGCAGAGCAGACAAAAATCATTCCTCTTTCAGGGTCATCCAGGTCATTCTAGCAAAGTCAAATACAGAACCAACAACTTAGAAATGAGTACTTCTTATTTAGGAAATATAGCACCTTACCAAAAGGGATCATACAGGTCACCCCCCCCCCCAAGGCCTTGAGGTACCCATAGTCTCTGCATATAAGCTCTGATCCAAAGCAGCCTATTAGCCAAAAATTCTTGTCTACTATAAATATGTCACAAAGCCCGTGTATAAAAAACAGCCACGGGTTGCCTGGGTAGCTCAATCCGTTAGAAAGACATAAAACCAGGGGTGAAAGGAGAGACTAAGGAAGCAGAGATGAAACAAGATTAGCTGAAGCTGGATATACAGTTCATTATATTCTACTTTGCATATGCTTAATAATTTCCACAGTAACTCTTAAGATTAAAATTGATAAAACACCATTTTCAACCACCAAAGTAGTAACTGAACTGAGGGGAAAAGCACTGTGTGAAAAGATGCTAGGGAAAAGAATATCTATCACCACAAAATTCATCATCTGCTTCCACACCAATTACAGAAAGGAAAAGGTACCTTCACAATTAAGAAGCACAGGCAGACACTACCTTAACAAAGTGATCAATTTAACATCACCAACGAGTCAAACGAACATTCTGTGCCCCTAATGTGATAGTGGGAAATATGTCACACCTTATGTAATGACTCTATCAAAAATATTAACATGGATATAGTCATATGGAAAAATATGATGGGACAAACTCCAAGAAAATTAGCCTGAAATCTTAAAAAAATGTCAACAGAAGACCAAAAGCAAACAAAGGTGAGATAAAATATTCTGAAGGACAGTAAAAGTAGATAAAAGGGAACTTTTGGGGACAATGAGAGAAACTGGTATATGAACTATACATAAGATAATTACATTACACAAAACAGTAAATTTCTTGGGCATGATACTGGTAGTGTGGTTATGTAGGAGGAAATTTTCTTTCTTTTCAGGAGCTACATATTAGGAGATTCTTAGAGTGTCATGATGACTGCAACTTATTTTCAAAAGGTTTGTCTAAAAAAGCATATAGATATATCACAAGAAAGAAAACCCAAGGGACACCTGGGTGGCTCAGTCAGTTAAGCGCCTGCCTTCAGCTCAGGTCACGATCCCAGGGTCCTCTGATCAAGTCCCACACTGGGCTCCTTACTCAGCAGGGACCCTGCTTGTCCCTCTGCCTGCCGCTCCCCTTGCTTGTGTGCCCACGTGCTGTCTCTCTCTCTCTCTCCCCCTCTCCCTCTGACAAATAAAGTCTTAAAAAAAAGAAAAAAAAAAAAAGGAAAGAAAACCCAAATGCAGAAAACATTAAATTGGTGGATCTTCTTTCTGTATGTAAAAGGCAAACAGGAATTCACTGTTCTATTCTTTAAAATTTGTATGTTGGAATGGGGGGAAAAAGACAACGGAAAACAATCTATTGCCAATAAATATGTCTGGCTTCTTCAAACTAGAAACTTGCAAGAATTTCAAAGTCATCGTCCAGTTTCTTCTGAAATGGAAACGGTGTTTTTAATTCCCTTTCTCAAACAATTTGTTTTGCTTTTACTAAAATACTTTACCAGCTTTATTAAACACAAGATTTACAAAGAAACTAAAACCTCACAACACATAAACTAAGAGACTATATACTGTAACCACAAAAAATAAATTAACTTCAGGAACACCAGTAGCTTTTCTTATGGCAAAGATTTTTACCCGTCTCCTGGGAATTGGACATCGGATATCCGGTTGGTCACCAAAGTTCTTGTAGGTGATATAGTTTTCAGAGCAGATTAACACTCCACTTGGACCATCTGACCCTCCGGGAACTATCAGAAAAAAACAGAACTCGGCAATGATTTAACATAACCATGAATTACGATTTAGCTTTCAATTTCTTCTCTCCTTCAGCACAACTTGGATGATGGTGTAAGTGCCTGAAAAGTGTTTCTTTTCCTTGACACTAGCATAAGACAAGGATGGTGAGCAGTCTGGGTAGCCTTAGCCTGTCCAGATATCTGATAATGCATCTAAAATTTTTAGCTCCGAGCCCAAAACTCAGTTCTCATCTTTATCCCTATAACCCAACTGCATTCTAGACGCTCTTACTGGAAATTCCACAAGCAACTTAAAAATACATCGTATTCATAAACACACTCAAGGTCCTTCCCAAATCTGTTCCACCTCCTGAGTCCTCCATCTCAGAGAGCACTACTATCAACCAGAAGACCAAACCAGAAATCTGGGTGTCACTCTTCAATTCTCTCCCCTCACAGCTCTATTGATTCTACCTTCTTAGCAGTGCTCATGCTGCCAATCTCTCAGGTAAGTGAAACAACTTCCTCACCTGGTTTATAGTTTTATTCTCCGATCAATTAGCCAAAACGTAAGCAAGTAATGTTCCTAAAATGTTCATCTTTAACAGATTATTCCCCTGCTTAAAATCCTACAGTACCAACAATAAAAAATAAATAAAATCCTTCAGTAGCTACCTCCCCACCACAGCCCTTTAGCTCTACCCCAGTCCTTTTAGTTCTATTAATCCAATCACAATGAGCTTCCAGTTCTTTGAATGAACCATGTTCTTTCTTCACACACGGGCCGCCTTTGTGCATCTTGCTCTCCTTGTCCACAACAGAAACTCCTTCCTCCACCACTCCCCCCATACCTAACTAACTAGTCCTCAGGTCTCAGCATACAGAGCTCTTCTCCAGAAAGATTTCTCTAACATATTCCTTTTCTTTCCCTGGGTTAAGACCTCTTCTCTACCCTGTCATGGCATTTGGCACACACTCTGACAATTTTTTTGTTACTTGGACATATTCATCACTGGACTCAATCTTGCATAAAAGGAGACACCACACATAATTTTTCACCACTGCAGTCCCAGGTCCCAGGAGACTGACCCTGCACATACTGATTATACTCAACAAAAATTGCTGAACAAATGAAGCCCTTGTCAGCAAAACATATGATAATGTTACAGCAAATAATGAGACGTGTGATTTATTTTCCAAGGTTCTTCTGTTTAATATACGGCCTCTTCCTAAGATTCAATGCTCAAAGACAAGTGCTATATTATTCTCCAAAATCCTCCCTCAAGACATATTGCACATGAGACATCAATCCAAGTGCAGATAACTCAAAACAGAAAGGAATGGATCACTGTCTTCCCAAAGGACCACAAATACGGTCGTCTCCTTTAGTTTCTTAATATACTGAATTAAACAGATATTTTCTTTTTAAGATTTCATTTTTAAGTTATCTCTACACCCAATGTGGGACTAGAATTTACATCCCCGAGAACAAGATTCACATACTCCACTGACTGAGCCAACCAGGTGCCATGGATACTGATTTTCTAGTTGTGAACATCTCTGAATACCTACAAAAATCTTACTTAGCTATGATACATTTAAAGCAAACTTCGATTTCCTAACATTTAGGTTTTGGTATTTATAATCATAACCAACATACAGATTTTTGTTACTAACCTTCCCCAGTTTTGATACGTAAGTTATATTAAGCTCATAAAGTGGTATGACAGTTTTTATTTTTTTTCCTCTCTCTGAAGAAATTTAAGGTCCCTGAAAATTCTGGACCTTAAATCTTTTGGGGAATAGTTTTGACTACTGCTCCAATTTCTTTAATGGGTGCTGGTCTATTCAGATTCTTAATTTTTTATAGGGTCAATTTCGGGAACTGCTTTCAAAAATATTTCTATTTCACCTAAGTTTTCAAATTCATGGACATACATACCGCTTTATCTGGTTGATCTATCCATTTCACTTGTCTTTTCAAAGAACTAGGTTTTAATTTTCTTAATGACAGCGAAAGACTGTTTACAGTCAGAGCACCCAACAGTAGTCAATATTCCAAGCTGAGTGCTCTCTGCATCCTTTCTTCCCTTCCCCCCTTAGAAGGTAAGAGTCAACCACTCCAGGATCTTCTAACTTCACCAAAACATAGAAAAGGTACTTAGATTTACTATAAATGGATTATAGCTTCCAAACCCTATTAAGTAAACTCTCCTAGGTTTGCATATAACATGGGCCAAGCAAAAAGGTACCTGTAAGGGGCACCTGGGTGATCAGTCGGTTAAGCCTCTGCCTTTGGCTGAGGTCATGATCCTGGAGGTCATGATCCTGGGGTCCTGGGATCGAGCTTCACGTTGGGCTCCCTGCTCAGCAGGGAGTCTGCTTCTCCCTCTCCTTCTGTCTCTCTCCCAACCCCCTCCCCCGCTCTTGCTCTCTCCCTCTCAACTGGATAAATAAAATCTTAAAAAAAAAAAAAGTACCTGTAATAAGAAAATTGCCATGTTCCTCCAAAGGTTCACTGTATTTTCGGACCACATGATTTAAACCAAGGTCTAACTCATAGAAGGTAAGAGTCTGCTGGGTATTAGCCGCTGCTTCCCCTGTTGGATCATTGTCTGCTTCCTACAAAGAAGGACATTAGCACAAACACGGCATCAGGATTCCTCCATCCTACAAATGGGGAGGCAAAGGTCCGCAAAGTTTACCAAAGCTCACACTACTAGGTAATGGCAGAGCTGGAACAAGAACCTGGGTCTCCTATTTTTAGGACCAAGGTTCCCTCTACTGAAGGCTACTGCCTTCCATTCAAGGCAAAGAATGGTATGCTCCACCCTTCACTACCTCACTGCAAAAAAAATCCCACATACAGTTTCACCTCCTTTTTCAAACAGCTCTTCCTAAAAAATACTGTTTTTATACGGAGATCGTTCAAATCAGGATAAGGTGCTATTATATAGTTAAACTGTGAAACATTCCAAAGAGTCTTAGTAAGACATTTGGAAAACAGAGAAGATTTGTTAGCAGGAGAACTGTAAGAAATACACAATGAAGAAAGTAATCAGGAAAGCACTGAGGTGAATGAAAGACACCATCATGTGGGGGGATGGGGAGAAGGAGGATGGGAAAGGAAGAGAGAGAGAAGGGAGTCAGTGAGTCCCCATTACCTCATAATCCATTTCTAGACAAGCAAACATTGGATTTTCAAAGCCCACATCTACTCCAACCACATGATATACTAAAGTATTCGCTTTATGGGCCTCCAGGGGAGATGAAATGGTAAGCCGGGCTGCAGCATCTCTGTTCAAGATATATACCAATTTCTGTTTTTCAATGGCACCTATAGATAAAGGAGACAAAACAAAATTTCCAGAAAATGAAAAGGGCTTATGGAACAGCCAGATTCACATCACAATTGTTCCTTTAAAATCATTACTAGCCAGCATTAACTCTACAAGTGTATTAACTTAGAATTTTGCTATTAGTAAAACAGACAACAGAATTTTACTCCCCTCCTTCCTAATAGGGATATTAATATCCCACTAACTCTTCACAACATTTTAGCATGCCCTAGATTTAATGATATTAGGAAACAAAATGATAATTCATAAAATTACCAGCTTTATTCTTTGAATTAAATCCAATGTTTTTGTGACTTATCAGAAAAAGAGTTGCCTTCTGGAGGCCTGATCAGATACACGGAATTTTCTTCAAGAGGTTTATCAGAGAAGAGACATGAATGTGAATCATCACTTCAGGCTGATGAAAGCAACCATATTCACTGCCTAATTATGTACAATCATTTCACTGTAGGCTTTTTGCTACACATATAGAAATGGGAAAAACACCTAATCCAACCAAATAGGAAATAGAAAAGGTGTGTTAGGACTATTCCCATTATTTTAAAAGGAAAAACAACTTTAAACCATGGCATTAATCCAAATATGACCCAGACTTTACCCAGGTAAGGAACTTACTGGCACACTGCCAAGAGCACAGCACTGCTACCCTAAGCTGAGAATCTATAAGTCTCGGAGGTACACTTAATATAGCAAGTCACTCACTAATCATAACAGCTCGCCCTTTGGGATCCACAGCTAAGAACTGGCCAGGAACGATGCGGCGGCAACCACTCTTCCCAAAGGTTTCTTGGTGAATTTTCTCAAACATATTCTTAGATGGCTGGTATTCCAAGATAACAATCCGACCCGAGTCACTGCCAACCACAATGTAGTCTTTGGTGCCACCCGTCAGCCTAAAGGCCATGAGTGACCGGATAACACCAAATACTTCCACAGTTAGTAGAGTGTGTACTTTGCCAGTGTTGGGGTCAGGGCGAAGCAGCTCCAGTATCTTCCCACGGGAAACAACAATTTCCTGCTGTTTGGTTCCTAGATCACCAAAACAATAAAGATCACAAACAATCAGAACTAGTCCAAAAAGTAACCTGGATGGATCAAAATGCCACTCAAGATAAATAAAATTAAGTCAAGGGCTCAGTATTTTAAGTTTTTTTAATTCTATTTCATTCCTAGAATTGATATGATTTAACGAAAGTGGTATCAAAGAAAAACTTTTAAAAAATGGTCACATAGGGGCACCTGGGTGGCTCAGTCGTTAAGCATCTGCCTTCGGCTCAGGTCACGCTCCCAGCGTTCTGGGATCGAGCCCTGCATCTGGCTCCCTGGTTGGCGGGAGCCTGCTTCTCCCTCTCCAGCTCCCCAGTGCTTGCATTCCCTCTCTCACTATCTCTGTCAAATAAATAAATAAAATCTTTAAAAAAAAAAAAAGGTCACATAGTGGTGCCTGGGTGGGCTTAGTCTCTTAAGCATCTGCCTTCAGCTCAGGTCATGATCCCAGGGTCCTGGGATCAAGCCTCAGGTCAGGATCCCTGCTCAGCCGGGAGTCTGCTTCTCCCTCTCTCTGCCCCTCCTTCTGCTCATGCACATACGCTCTCTCAAATAAGTAAAATCTTTTAAAAAAAAACGCTCACATAGCTACATTTTAAAAACCATTTTTCTAAAATTTGCCATCAATCTGCATAATTGGGAGGTGTCTACAAATGATTATTAACATGTAATGTTCAGCTTCATAAAGTTAAGTATTTCCAAAGGCTCTTTCTAGCTCATCTTTAAGGCTATTATATTAGAAAATTGTATTAACTTTTTGTGCAGTCTGACGGATTATCTCAAACAACTTTTAAAGCTGCTATCTAATATATACCATTTATTTCTAAACTCAGTCCTGGAAAAGTTCACTTGCTTTCATAACCATTACTGACATTTTCAAATGCATAACAGCCAGTTTGCCCCCATCACTCCCTGCCTGCTACATAATTCCACTTGGATGTGCTGTCGTCAACTTTTAAATGAATGTTTAAAATAACTAAATTGCTTTTTCCCAAATTGCCTTTCTAGTCCCAACTAACCTGCTATCAATGTTAGTGTCATTTTCTCTACCACCCAGGCTGGAAACTCATATTCTTCTCTATCTGTCCCCACTTTCCTAGTACAAGTCTTCAATATCTAATGCCTAAACACCTTCCTTGCCTATCAGATATTCCACTCCTATCCACCCCAATCCATTCTCATTTGTTCAAGGCCGCTATTCATGAGGCGACCTTACTTCCCAAAAGTCCCCTCGGGATCAGATAAGATCAAGTACTTCAAATGGCTTTGAAGACCGTAAAGCATTATATAAATGATGTTGCCTAATGATTTAAGAAAAACTTTTCCTGTTATTTCAGTAAAAAAGTTTAAATTTGATAAACGAACTTGAAGCATGAAACAAGTTAATCTCAAAAATGTTAAATTCAGAAAGACAGTAACTAGAAATCTTACCAGAAAAGTTGCCATGAATGGCAAAGCTGATGCCTGTGGCTCGCTGCAAGGTCAAGTTGTATAGGAACATGATGGCAGCAACAGTGAGATACAACTCCACAATCAGGCCTCAGTTGTAACAAGTCAAAACAAGCTAAGAGCACATAAAACAGAAAAATATCAGCTGGGAAACTTACTTTAACAGACATTTCTATATAGGAACTTCTGGCTGAAGGCAGAAGCCATACAGGAAGGCTTACTGACAAACAACATATTTAAAACTAGAGAGCATTCTATATGCCATGCACTGTGCTGTGTACTTTGCCTCTAATCCCTCAAGAAACCTATAAATAACTCATTATCATACTAATTATATAGAGGAAAAAACTGAGGTTAAGAAATTAAATCACCTGCCTGAGGTCAGTAACAAGTGGTAAAAATTTTGGGATCTTGACCATTAATACACTATTTGCCCTTACTGTCACAGAAACTAAGCAGCTCAATATGTACTTGTATCTGCATAGGCTATACACACACAGTTCAGAATTCTTTAAAAGGACAGCAAAAAGCTTCCATCCATCCATTCCCTAGCCATCCATTTCTCTTCCCTGGGGGGAATCAGTTTTACTACATTGTATTATGTCCTTCCAGATACTTTCTGCACATACAAGCAAAAATACGTTAATACTAGATCTTCTCCCTTTTAACTAATGGTTGGGTACTATGTATTGTACACTTACATTATTCTGCAACTTACTTTTCATTACTTTACCTTGAAGATAGCAATTAACAAAGGGCTTTCTCATTTTCATTTTCCAGCCACCGAGTATTCCATTGAATTGTGTATATAAGGATTCATTTAGCCAATACCCTTTGGATCAACATTTAAGTTCCCAATCTCCTGCTATTATGAATACTGCTGCAAAAAAAAAAAAAAAAAAAAAAAAAACCCTCCTACTGGGGCACCTGGATGGCTCAGTTGGAAGAGTGTGTAACTCTTGATCTTCAGGTCCCGAGTTCAAGTCCCACATAGAATGTAAAGATTACTTAAATAAAGTTAAAAAAAAAAAATTTCATTTTTTTTTAAAGTGGGCTCCACACCCAGCTTCATGCCCATGGGGCTTGAGCTCAGAACCCTGAGATCAAGAATCAGATACTTAACCGACTGAGCCACCCTGGTGTCCCCAAAAAAACTTTAATTAAAAAAAAATATGAGAGAAAAGAAAACCCCTCCTATATAGGCCATTTATACATGTAAGACTGTATCTTTAAGAGTCATCCCGAAAAGGACCCTGGGTGACTCAGTGGGTTAAAAATCTACCTTCCAATCAGGTCATGATCCCAGGGTCCTGGGATTGAGTCCTGCATCGGGCACCTTGCTCAGCAGGGAGCCTGCTTCTCCCTCTGCCTGTGCTCACTTGCTTGCTCTGACAAATAAATAAAATCTTAAAAAAAAAAAAAATTAATCCCTAGAAGTGAAATTGCTGGATTGAGAGGTTCATACATTTGAAATTTTGACAGATACTGCCAAATTACCTTTCAAAGAAACTCTACCAATCTATATCCCCAGAAATGCATGAGTCCCTATTTCCCCACAACCAGAACTTTTCTAATCTAACAGATAAAACTGGTAACTTAAGGGTAGTTTCCATTTGCCTCTCTTATCTATCTCAATATTTGACAATTAGAATTTAAAATGTAAATCCACTCATAAAAAACTAAAACAAAACTCAATTCCTACCACTTCAGGAGGCCTCTCTAAAGAAATATACAGTCACATAATAGGATTCTTTTCATTAGATAGGACTGAAGACTGCAAACTGATGTACCTTTATCAAAAATTACCCAAAACTACAACTATACAATTACTGCCAGAAAACTTTTTCAATTATTTAAAGATCTTGAAAAATCTAAAGTAACCACTCTGTAATTAACACAAAAATGTGATTTTGTTAAATGAGAGAACAGAATTATGAGTAAATGTCCTCAAAAATAGTAGTCACCCAGCTTTTGCCCAGCCCAGAAATGGTTAAAAGACGAAAAGATTGAACCCTCCACCCTGGAAACGGGTCCCGAGATATAAATTTTCCTTCTTGAAACTAAGGAACATCTTTAACTTTCTTCTAAGATGGTAGGGAAGAAAGAAAAGCTATGTGGTGAAAAAAGAAGGGAGTGGGGAAATGACCTACAAAAGAAGAGAAAATGCACTGACAGAAACACACACACATCCCCAGAAGGGCTTATACATTGCGATGGTTCCAGGGAAAGCTGCTCTCAGCTTAAAGTCTGAGGAAAAAGAGGCAAAGAATATGCCGTAATTGCTCTCAACTGAAAAGTAGTAATGTGATCAACTATACTTCAATTTAAAAAAAAAAAAGAAAGAAGAAAGAAGAGTGAATGTGATTCTCAAACAAAAGTAAATTTATCCTATCACATCCTGCTGTGGTTATAAAACTTCAAACATAATTTCATAACTGCAGTTATCAACAGAATTTATAACGAAACCCTATCATGTCAACATGATCCATGTTGCAGGACTGACTATACTAAAATCAAGGAATTGCTATTAAAAAAAAAAAAAAAGGAAACCACGGGCCACTTCTGAAGCCCTGAAAAGTTCCCCAGCCTACTCTTCATTCTTTATAACTCCTTGAGAACTCCATCTACTTTCCAGTACCTTTATAACTGATGGCATCCATTACAGCCTGCAGAATTCAAACCTACTTGGGCTCACGTTCCCCAGCTGTTCCTTTTTATTAGATAATGGAAGAAGTTGCATTTTGGAGGAAGATCAGTCCAAAACTACAGAACTATATACCAGAAACCACTAACGGCCAAAACTTGGTAAATTTTGCGATTTCCCCTACTCCTACCTCCTGTCTGTGACCACTACAAATTGAGGTTATTGCTGCCTCCATCCCCTACTCCTACCTCCTGTCTGTGACCACTACAAATTGAGGTAATTGCTGCCAAAGGAACATCATTGCATTCAAACTTCGCAAAGTCTTCAAAATAGATAGTATTGTTCCCCACTTTACAAATGATAAAACTGAAAATCAGTGAAGGAAATAGTTGTCCAAGTACCAAAACACAAATTCAAACGAGGGTCCTGGCACCAAAAACTGTTTCCGTTATTTAAGCTTTCAACACGCTGGGTCTTCCCAGCTTACAGTTGGTCTGTCGTTTACGTCCATCCCGCCCCTCTCTCACCTACCCCTGGGCCTAAAAGCTGGGAAATTTCTAGAAGTTTTATTTTGATCCAGGCTTCGTTCCCACCTTGGAAACGGAAGTCGGTGACGACTCCTGGAATCCGTTTTTGTACCCAAGCGCTCCCCTCCACCTCCTGCCTTGCCGGGACCTTACGGGCCTAAGCGGCTTCAAAGACCCCGGCCAAAGGCTCGGCCAACTCTCCTACATGACCGCTCTCTGCTTCCCCAAGCCCGGGGAAGTTGGGAGGCTGCTTCTTTACCCTGTAGCAGGAAGGATGGCGTAGATATCCGACAGATGCTGAGCTCCTTCAAGGCCTAAGCCACCGCCAGCGTCAACCCGCCGGCGTCCGCCATTAGCTCTTGAGGCAGGGACCTTCCGGCGGGCGCGCGACGTATAAAAGGTCCCCAACCGGCGCCTGAAGAATATATATGTAATTTTTTTAAAATATTTCTGCCTTTCTTCAACTACACATTGAAAATTAGTTAAACATACCTTATGGCCGTCACTTTTCCCAGGATAATATAAAACAAATAGATATTTTAAAGCGTACTTAAGAAAAAAACTACCCATATGTCCATCGGGCATTTTCTTGGGCAGCCGCAAAGACCTGGCGCGCAAACGAGGCGGGGGCCTCGCGGGGCCGGAAGCGAGAAATGGGGACCAAGATGGCGGATCTCGGTTCTCCTCAGAAGCTGTCAGGGGTTCCTCCGCCTGAGGGGATGGGAGGCGGCCGCTGCTCGGAAATCTCTACCGAGCTTATTCGCTCCCTGACCGAGCTGCAGGAGCTAGAGGCTGTATACGAACGGCTCTGCGGCGAGGAGGTGGGGGGCTAAGCCAGGGGCAGTGGGTTTAGGAGACGTCAGTCTTGGAAAATCCGGGCTGTGGGAAGTTCTCTCTCTGCCTCTGCCGAGGAAAACAAAAAAGCACTTATTGAAGAAGAAGGAGTGTAGTTGAGTGTATTGGGGGGGGGGGAGGGACGTGACATCTCTGTTCACTTGATATGGTGTCCCTAAACTTGTTTTCCCTGCTATCTCGGCGATCTGCTTCGCTCCCCTTGATTTCCTTGGCCCCTAATTTAAGTTTCTCGGTCAGAGCAGTTTGAGCAGTACGTCAACTCGCTTGCTTCTCAAAATAAGCATAAAGGCTCTCTTGCATTGAATTAGCAATTTAAAAATTATGAAACGCTTTCACCATGTTATCTCGTTTAACCAGGAAGTCATTGCAAATAAACTTAAAGCGTTTTAAGACTTATGTGTGGAATGACTTTGGGGTGTGATTTTAGTGTTTCGGTAAGTGCACAGCTTTGTAGAAGCTTGAGGTTTTAAGACAGGCATAACCGTCTAATCTTGGACTAGTAACTTTCATCTCTTGGACCCCTGCATTGTGTCAGGGGCATGGACTATATTCTTTTAAGGATTCCTTGCAGCCTCCTTCATTTTCCGTGGCAACCTGATGCTGTCGATATATTTTTAAGTATTATTTGGGTTCCTTACTACTCAGAAGAAAGATCCAAGCTCTAATCTAAAAGTTCAGTAGCTGTTCCCTAAACCAAACTTTCAATTAAGGTTGAGTACAAAAGGCAGTTTCAGTGGGAGGGAGGGGGATTATTGATATCTACGAATATTTTCAAATATTAATTTGTGCCAACTCAAGCAGTTTATGGTAACATTTTTCAGCAAGATATGCTTTATAAAATTTAGTACTCTAACAGTCCTAAGTGTGCATTCATTGAGTCAGTCAATTTTTACAGTGAAATTAAGTCCATCTTACAGACAGAACAGTATTAGTTCTGTATTTGTATTTGATGACTGTCAAGGGGAAGTTCCCCTCTGGATCCTCTGAACTATTTTAATAGAAATGTATAGTTGATATTGAGGGCTGTTAATAAACAATATTTCACATACTATGTTAAGCACTATATGTTATTTTTGTTTGGCTCTTGCAACAGCCCGATGGGATATGTATTACATGTTACAGATGAAGAAACTCAAGCATTTAAGAAGGTTTACATCAGTTGCAGTAATGTAGTAAATAACTTCGCCGAGAGAATTACGTATTTATCCCTACTGGGTACTAACTGTACACTATGAAGAGACTTTTTTTAACTGCCACTTTTTTAAGTTTCATTTGTTTAGCCATTGTATTTTAAATGCCTTCCTGCATTAGATACTATACTAATTGTATTGAATAAAGTTTACTTCCTTCCTTTGTGGTATTCATCTGCTAGATGGAATAAAATAATACAGAAGGTAACAATCGTCATGCAATGTGATATATGCAAAAATGAAGTATTGTTTGTTAAAGTCCTAGGAGAACTCTGTGAAAGGAAAGTCATTTGAAATGGGATTCAGCCTTCAGCTAAGTGGTTGGGTTAGATAACTCTTAAGGTTCCTTCTGACCATTCTGATGACAAAATGCTTGTCTGTGTTTCAGAAAGTGGTAGAGAGAGAATTGGATGCTCTTTTGGAACAGCAAAACACCATTGAAAGTAAAATGGTCACTCTCCACCGAATGGGGTGAGTCTTCCAACTCCGCAAGAGCTATTGTAATTCCGACAAGGTCCACTGGATAAATTACTGTTTTTCCTAACTCTGTTATAAAATGCCACTTGACTTTGAAATGTAGAGGAGGATTATTTCAAGGTTAAGAGAACACTTAAGGGTACAGTCAAGTGGTTCTCAAAGTGTCCTTGGAAGTATCAAATTCTTTGGGAAACTTGTAAATGCAAATTATGAGGCCCCACTCAAAACCTACTGAACCAGAAACTCTGGAGGTAGAGCCTAGAAATCTGACAAGCTTTTAACAAGCGTACCAAATGATCCTGATTATGGTTCAAGTTTGAGAACCACTGTTTTTACAAACTTTGTGTATTTGCTAGTCATAAAAATTGCTCTTTGATCTCATCACCCTCTTTGATTGTTGGTTAGTGCATTTTATCCTCAGCGGTGGGGAGCATCTGTTCTCTGGTTCATTAGCAGTGCCTATTTAGATGTCTGTTTAGTAGTTATAAAAAGTAATTTTTTATTTAGTATAGACATGAGTTTTCAGTAAAATACTCTTTAGGAAAAGCTGTGAGTAGAGTGAACTGAGCTAAAAGTTGTGGGGAAGTACAAAGACAGTAGAAGACATTGTCTCCATTTACAAAAAAAATTTCCATCTCTTATTCCTACCTTCTGCCGCTACGGATGTGTGTGTGCTGACATGTGCCTCCAGCCCCAACCTGCAGTTGATTGAAGGGGACGCAAAGCAACTAGCTGGAATGATCACCTTTACCTGCAACCTAGCTGAGAATGTATCCAGCAAAGTCCGTCAGCTTGACTTGGCCAAGGTAATCCCATTGAACTTCTTATGTTTGAGTTAGTAGAGGGCAGTAGAGAAGCCACCACATTAGAAATTAGAGCAGCACCATTTAGTAGAAATCTAACACAAGATAGTAAAACCCGACAGAGATGGCACAAGAAAACTTCAGACCAATACCTCTTATGAATAAAGACATAAAAATCCTCAACAACACCAGCAAACCAAATCTAGCAACACATAAAAAGGATTATACTATGAGCAAGTAGGATTTATCCCAGGAATGCAGGGTTGCTTTAACATCTGAAAATCAATTAATATATCCACCATATCAATAGAATAAAGGACAAAAACCAAATGATCATCTCATAAACTCAAAAAACTTGTAATAAAAGGTAACTTCCTCAACCTCAACCTGATAAAGGCCATCTACAAAAAACCCACAGCTAACTTCATACTTACCAGTGAAAGGCTGGGTGCATTCCCCCTAAGATAGGAATAAAACTAGAATATCAGCTCTTGCTTATTTTCTTCAACATTGTACTGGAGTTTCTAGTCAGACATTCAGGCAAGAAAATGAAATAAAAATCATCCAAATTGGAAAAGAATATGAGCCAGGGGTGCCTGGGTGGTGCAGTCATTAAGCGTCTGCCTTTGGCTCAGGGTGTGATCCCGGCGTTCTGGGATCGAGCCCCACATTAGGCTCCTCCGCTAGGAGCCTGCTTCTTCCTCTCCCACTCCCCCTGCTTGTGCTCCCTCTCTTGCTGGCTGTCTCTCTCTCTCTCTCAAATAAATAAACAAAATCTTAAAAAAAAAAAAAAAGAAAATATGAGCCATACATTTAACTTTATAGATTTTTCTAGTAGCCATTTTTATTTTTCTTTCTCTCTCGCTCTTTCTTAAAGTAGGCTCTGCACCCAACATGGGTCTTGAACTCATGACCCTGAGATCAAGAGTTGCATGCTCTACTGACTGAGCCAGTCAGGTACCCCACTAGTAGCCATTATTTTAAAAAGTAAAACAAAGGAGGGCCTGAGTAGCTCAGTTGGTTAGGCATCTGATTTTGGCTCAGGTCATGATCCCAGGGTCCTGGGATCAAGCCCCACATTGGGTTCCCTGCTCAGTGGGGAACCTGCTTCTCCCTCTCCCTCTGCCGTTTCCCCTGCTTGTGCTCTCTTGCTCTCTCTGTCAAATCAATAAATAAAATCTTTTAAAAATAAAATAAAACAGAAATAGGTGAAAATAATCTTAGTAATGTATTTTATTTAACCCATTATATCCAAAATACCATTTAATATGTGATTACTATAAAATGGTATTAATGAGATATTTTGCCTTCTTTATTTCTGTACTAAGTCTTTGAAATCCAGTGTGTGTTTTACACATCTTAATTTGGACTAGACACATTTCAAGTGCTCAATGGCCACAGATCGTTAATGACTACTATAGTGAATAGCACAGGACCTGGGCTCTTGAATAAGTCAGTCCCAGCCTTTACCCCTGTGAAATAGCATAACTCTTCCCAATCTATTTGTTGAGATTCTGCAAAATAACTTACCACAAAACACTATAGTCACACAGCCACCAAGTCACTTTACTAAGGTGTCTTTAAAAACATTCTTGCTTATTCTAGGGGCGCCTGACTGGCTCAGTGGGAGGAGCGTGCAACTCTTGATCTCAGGGTTGTGAGTTCTAGCCCCACAATGGATGTAGAGATTACTTAAATAAATAAAACTTAAAAAGTCTTGCTTATTCTAAAAGAAAAATAGTTTCCACATGTTTCACTTATTTTATTACTTGGTTTATAAGGTCTTCTTCCCAAGGGTTAAATACACTCTGATTCCATTATTAATTTAACAGCATCGGTCAAATACAAAAATGGCTTTTCCCTGTTGCTGCTTCCATTAAAATGAATGATCTAGTCCCATAAATAAAATTGTATGATACCTGTCAGTGTCATCGATCATCATCAACAGATTTGCTAGTGGTAGTGGTTTTGGTTCAGGGCCTCTGGTTAACCGGATTCTGGCCCTAAATCTCCCTACCTTCTGAAGAGATGTTTTGAAAGAATAGGACATTGTTTCTAAGCACCAAGTCTTTTTGCAGAACCGCCTCTATCAAGCCATTCAGAGAGCTGATGATATTTTGGACCTGAAGTTCTGCATGGATGGAGTTCAGACTGCTTTGAGGAATGAAGATTATGAACAGGCTGCGGCCCACATACATCGCTACTTGTGCCTGGACAAGTCAGTCATTGAGCTCAGCCGACAGGGCAAAGAAGGTGACATCCATCCCAAACTGTTGATTTCTACGGTTGTTACAAGCATCTGTAATCTGGTTTAAGCACTTATAGTTTCTGGTTTAGTTACAAGCATCTGTAATCCAAACAAGGCAAACTCAGCCAAGAAAAGGGCATCTGTTAGGCAATTTCCTTGTCTGGTACCCAACCCTACATAGGTCGTAGACCACCCTAGGACAAATGTTATTCTCATTTTATGGAAAAGGAAACAATCCAGATCTGCTGTTCCTCTGGCCAGTGGGTTCTTTTCACTTGACCATATCACTTCCTTACAAAATTAAATTCTTAGCCTGGCTTTCTAGGCCTTCTGTGATTTCAACCCACCCTGTCTTTCTCATCTCGTTTCATGCTATTCACTCATGCATCCATTCATTGTGCACATATATAGAGTTCTCCATATGCCAGAGTATATATTACTTGCAATACTCTACAAATGTTTTCTTCATCTTTTTATTTCTATTCCTTTGCTCATTTCATTCCCTTTGCCTGGAATGTATGTTCTTCCTATTCGGGTATCAAAACCCTGCCCATCTTTAAAAGATGGGATATCATTTCTGGGAAGACTTTTCTAATTACTTCAACTAGAAATGTGACTTGTGGATACTTGTCTTATTACACTTATCGTACACTTCTTTTGTTACAATTATCTGTGCACAGATCTTAATTCTTTTGCTTGATTATAATTTCTGTGTATATTTTGAATGAATAATGGTGCACAAAGTGTCATAGACCTGACAGAGAACCGTGTTTTACATTAATTCTCATTTTCCTCCCATTGTGCAGGCAGCATGATTGATGCCAACCTGAAGTTGTTGCAGGAAGCTGAGCAGCGTCTCAAAACCATTGTAACAGAGAAGTTTGCCATTGCTACTAAGGAAGGTGATCTGCCCCAGGTGGAGCGCTTCTTCAAGATCTTCCCACTGCTGGGTCTGCATGAGGAGGGATTAAGCAAGTTCTCAGAATACCTTTGCAAGCAGGTATGGCCCCTGATTGCTTGGTAGGATAGTGGCATGGTTCTCTGCCTGCAGATTGGGGCACTGTGTGGGTCCAGTTTCTGTGGATACTTTCTCACTTCTGGATTTAACTCCCCTTTCCTGCTCTCACTGTAGCCTAGCAGGACTGGATGCATACATTCATTTAGCACTTCTCTAGGAATGAACTGGACATCTACTGATGTACATTCATTTCTGACAGATCAAGTGAAAACATAGGAAAATTAAAATGCAAATTCTCTGACAAGTTGAATCACCCTTTCTAAGCTGTCAACCAGAAACTGGCTTCTTTTAAGAGCATTCAGAGTTAGTCGTTTTAAGACTTCATAACCAGGCTTGAGTCTCAAAATAAGCCACATTGAGATGAAGGAGGTGAGGTCACTTAAGATTAAATTCTGAAAAAGAACTAATATAACAAAATTATTTAAAAATAAATAAATAAAATAAATCCTGAAAAATAAACAGATTTCAGTTAAAGTCTCAGCCCCTTTCCCTTGCCCTTAGATGGAAAGAAGGAAATCGCAGCAGGCATGTGTGCAGAGGGTTATTGTTTGTAACTACATCTCAGAGTGCATCCTGCCACTTCCTTCCCAAATTCTCTATGATGGAACACTAGTCTGCATTAAGAAAAATGAGATAGTGCCGTATATGCTGACATGTTTCACTCTCTGACATATGGTTAAGTTAAACAATTGTATGCAACATTTCTGCTTCAAATGACAGAAGAGGCAATAAAAATATATGTTTGTATAAGCATAGAGTGTTTTTCAAAGGGTTAACAACAGTTATCTCTGGAGAAGAGACTTAGGAGACTGAGAGACATAGGTAAGAGGAAGAACTGCTTTTCACTGAATACTCCTTTATTCCTTTTGAATATTTAAGTGTGTGTGTCTTAACTATTCTAAAAAATTGATTAAAAATAAAATATAAAGGGCGCCTGGGTGGCTCAGTTGTTAAGCGTCTGCCTTTGGCTCAGGGTGTGATCCCGGGGTCCTGGGATCAAGCCCCACAGCAGACTCCTCTGCTGGGAGCTTGCTTCTTCCTCTCCCACTCCTCCTGCCTGTGTTCTCTCTCTCGCTGGCTGTCTCTCTCTGTGTCAAATAAATAAAATCTTTAAATAAACAAACAAACTATAAGGGGGAGATGCGGGTCTGGCAGTTTTTTTTTTTTTTTTTCAGTACTTCGCCACCTGGGACCTAGAAGTGGCTTCTACTTTAAATCCCTTCTGCAGTACCCAGATTCCTTGTTCTGCTCAATGAAGCACCATCAGTGATAACTTGAGTTATCCTTTGAGGTGTTTATTGGAAATAGGGACTCTCTTCTTTGGCTAATGGCAATACATATCTTCAAAGAAAAGGAAAGCATTATTTATATCTCTGAGTTGAAGAACAGTTACCACTGTGCTCGAGTTCTTTGTCTTGTTTGAGGCCCAGACAACTCAGAGCCACCAAGGGAGGTTCCTCTGTGCTGTCTAAGCTTTCAAGCATCAAAGCAAACATGGAAGAAAGGAAGTCAGTGGGAGGTCTTTTTGGAAAACTGAGACTAGCCTTTGAGAACTGTCGTGGATTTTCCACTTTTTTCAGGTGGCTAGTAAAGCTGAGGAGAATCTGCTGTTGGTGCTGGGGACGGACATGAGTGATCGGAGAGCTGCAGTCATCTTTGCAGATACACTCACTCTTCTTTTTGAAGGTAAGTGTCTTTCTCCACTCGAGAGAGACTGGAGTTGTTTCTACCTAACACCCACATCCTAGCTTTTCTTCTCTACCTGCCAGCCTGATGCCTTCAGTTTAATCCTGTAGCTTGCTGTGTATTGATTGATACATTGGAGAATTAACTTTCTTTTTTTTTTTTTTTTTTTTAAAGATTTTATTTATTTATTTGACAGAGATAGAGACAGCCAGCGAGAGAGGGAACACAAGCAGGGGGAGTGGGAGAGGAAGAAGCAGGCTCATAACGGAGGAGCCTGATGTGGGACTCGATCCCAGAACGCTGGGATCACGCCCTGAGCTGAAGGCAGACGCTTAACCGCTGTGCCACCCAGGCGCCCCGAGAATTAACTTTCTAATTCAGTATCTAATTAGCAAAAATTAGAGTCTCTCAAGTGTTTTGATCCTCCCTAGCCCTCAAGACCCAAATGCTAACAGTAAGTTTAACCCTAGAGTAAATTATTGGGAAGAGAGTGATGGTGACTTCCAAAGATGCTCCTATTAAACTATCAACATAAAGTAAATGCCTTCTGATTTACCAAGCACTGTACATATTAAACAGACAAATCTACTTAGTGCCTCCCAGCACTGGCAGGCACCATTTGTATTCATTTTGGGAGGTGAAATAGCCTTAAAGGGTTGAGTTAGACCCCAGGTCAGTCCTGGGTAGAAGAACGCAGTTTATTCTGTGGGAAGAATATTTAGAATCCAGCCCTCTCATTTTTCTTCATTCTAGGTATTGCCCGCATTGTGGAGACCCACCAACCAATAGTGGAGACCTATTATGGGCCAGGGAGACTTTATACCCTGATAAAATACCTGCAGGTGGAATGTGACAGACAAGTGGAGAAAGTGGTCGACAAGTTCATCAAGCAGAGGGACTACCACCAGCAGGTGAGCAGGGGAAGCTGCAAGTGGGTTTGGACACAGTGTGAGCCAGCAATACTGAATATAATAAATTGAGGGTGGGGTAGGGAAAGGATGAAAAGAGAAGTAGATGGAAAAATAAGTGCCAAATGCAGACTGCCTGCATCTTGCCCGTCACCAGCTTACTTTGGATTTGAGGTGTTCTGATGATATAGTACAAGATCGAGAAAGAAGTAGAAAGGGCGGGGCACCTGGGTGGCGCAGTCGTTAAGCGTCTGCCTTCGGCTCAGGGCGTGATCCCAGCGTTCTGGGATCGAGCCCCACATCGGGCTCCTCCGCTAGGAGCCTGCTTCTTCCTCTCCCCCTCCCCCTGCTTGTGTTCCCTCTCTTGCTGCCTGTCTCTGTCAAATAAATAAATAAAATCTTTAAAAAAAAAAAAAAAAAAGTAGAAAGGGCTTCCTTAAAGAAACACAAAACAGAAACATTAGAGCACCTCTCTATCACAGAATGTGCAACAGTGCCTTCTAGTGATATAAGAATTTTACTTCTTAAGGTCCTGTTAAGTATTAAGTCATTTGTCTCAGATTTCTCCTTAGTTCCTCAAGTGCTCACAGTAACACTTGCTTTTTCATGGACCTGATTTCTCCTTTCCTTTGAGTGGAGGAAGTAAGAGTAGGATTTAGAAATAGGAGTACCCCATGCAACTTTATTTCTAGAACTGTAGGAGATTAGGTTGTAGTTCATTGGAACACCATTAACATCACTTTTAAGTGCAGTAATAGAGGAGAGCATTAGCATCTAAATCAAAAGTAAATCTTTAGTTCATCATCCTGATAGCTTACTTTTGGCTTGCCTGTTAAGCAAACAAAACTTAAACATTCTTTTATGCCAGAAGTTTAGAGGGACCAGCAAGAGGAAGAGAAGGAGGGTGGGGAAGAACATTCTCATTTCTTTGGTATATTGCAGTTCCGGCACGTCCAGAACAGCTTGATGAGAAATTCTACAACAGAAAAAATAGAACCAAGGTAATAATCCTCTTTTCTTTAGCCCATAGAAGTTTGAATTGGTAATCGTGTATCATTCAGAGACTGCTCTATTACAATGTGGTCTGTGTTTTAGAAATATTTTATCTATGACTCAAGTCATAGTTTAGTGTTTTCTAATAAAAATATGCTTGTTAAAAGAAAATTCAAACATTATTAGGGGCGCCTGGGTGGCTCAGTTGTTAAGCGTGTGCCTTCGGCTCAGGGCGTGATCCAGCGTTCTGGGATCGAGCCCCACATCAGGCTCCTCTGCTTGGAGCCTGCTTCTTCCTCTCCCACTCCCCCTGCATGTGTTCCCTCTCTCACTGGCTGTTTCTCTCTCAAATAAATAAATAAATAAAATCTTTAAAAAAAAAAAGAAAAAATTCAAACATTATAAAAATGTATTCATTCAATCAGTAAATTTTTACTGAGTACACTTTGGGTCAAACACTGGTCTTCGGTGCTGGGGATGTGGCAGCAAGCAAAGTAAGCAAACCTGACATAATTCTTTCCCTGTGGCATCTGTAGTCTATAAAGTAGATAACAATAATAGCTAACATATACAGTGTTTACTGTGTGTCATACGTTGTTTTAAGCACTTAACAAATATTTAATCATTTATTCAGGAATTTCTCAGCCTCTGTACTATTGTCATTTTGGCTCGATAATTCTTTGTTAGGGAGGACTGTGCTGTGCATTGTAAGATGTTTAGTAGTAGCATTCTTGGCCTCCACCCACTAGATGCTGGTAGCATGATGTCACCAGACACTGCCAAGTGTCTTGGGGGTGGAAGGTGGGGTGTAAAATCACCTTCAGTTGAGGGTCACTGATTTAATACAGAAACATTTTTTTACAGAGGAGGAGACTGAAGCGGTTAAGTGACTGGCTGGAGGTCATAGAGCTAGAAGACCACAGAGCCAGGAATAGAATCCAAGCAGTCAGATTCTAGAGTTCATATTATTAATCATTATGATATACTAAGTGTAGGGTGCAGGAGAGCATGTAATAAAGGGATGTAATCTAGGGGCGCCTGGGTGGCTCAGTTGTTAAGCGTCTGCCTTTGGCTCAGGGCGTGATCCCGGCGTTCTGGGATCGAGCCCCACGTCAGGCTCATCCTCTGGGAGCCTGCTTCTTCCTCTCCCACTCCCCCTGCTTGTGTTCCCCCTCTCACTGGCTGTCTCTCTGTCAAATAAATAAATAAAATCTTTTAAAAAATAAATAAATAAAATAAAGGGATGTAATCTAAGCTGATAAAGTTCAAGGAAAAATCTCTGAGGAAATGACCTTAGATATGAGACCTTAAGAGTAACTAGAAATGGGGCACCTGGGTGGCTCAGTCAGTTAAGCCTGCCTTTGGCTCAGGTCATGATCTCAGGGTCTCGGGATAAAGCCCTGCAACGGGCTCCCAGCTGAGCGGAGAGTCTGCTTCTCCCCCTGCCTCTGCCTCTCCCTTCTTGTGTTCACTTGCATGTGCTCTCTCTCTGTGTCAAATAAACAAAATATTAAAAAAAAAAAAAAAAAAGAGTAACTAGAAATAAGAGGTGAAGAGTTTTCCAGGTAGAGCAGGGAAAACATGTGCAAAGTCGCTGTGTATTTGAAAAACTGAAAGAAAAGCAGTATAGTTGAGTACACAGTTGGGGAGAGCCTGGTAAGAGGTGAATCCAGAGAGGTCGTTAGAGTCAGGCCACTCAGCGTCCTATATCGTAAGTGGTATGGAAATCACGTGATTACAGTATGACCAGATCTATGTTTTGAAAAGATCTCCTGGAGTTCAGTGTGGAAAATGAGCTAATTTGTGTGTATACAACTAATGAATCATCGAGCCTTACATCGAAAACCGGGGATGTACTGTATGATGACTAACATAATAAAAAATCATTATTAAAAAATAAAAAAAAAATAACTTGTGTGTATAATGTGAGGGAGGGGTTCAACTTCATTCTTTTTATGTGGATATCAGTCATCATCCCAGCACAGTTTGATGAAAAGACTATTCTTATTGAATTGTCTGAACACTCTTGTTAGAGATCAGTTGATCATAAATGTGAAGATTTCTGGACTCTAAACTAATCTATATGCCTGTCCTTATGCCAGTACCACACTGTCTTCGTTGCTGTAGCCTTATAGTAAGTTTTCAAATTGGGAAGTGTGAGTCCTTCAGCTTTGTTTATTTTTCAAGATTGTTTTGGCTCTTCATCTGGGTAGATGAATGGGTGTGGGACACGGTTTAATGGTATATCCTAAAATCCCACCACAGCTAAATAAGAGGTTGGAGAGGTGTGGTTCCTTTCATGTGAGGCATAGATAATTTTTACTCAAACCACTAACAAAAATGCACCTCCCAGTCTCTTATTTAGCCCTGACATATTTTAGCAGGTGAATGGTTCAGGTGAAACAGGTAAGTGGAATATATGGTTGATACCTGTCTCTGAGTATAATCGGGCCAGCAGAGCCAGGATGGCCATCTGGCAGAGCTGACCCTTCTGGGCCCAGTGGGAGAGGGAATTTGGGATTCTGTTTGCCCTGTAGCTCGTATGTCTGGGAATCCAGCATCCTCCTGCTTATTCCTTCTGCTCCATGTATCTCAGGGAACTGGACCCTATTCTGACTGAGGTCACCCTCATGAATGCCCGCAGTGAGCTGTACTTACGGTTCCTCAGGAAGAGGATCAGCTCTGATTTTGAGGTGGGGGACTCCATGGCCTCAGAAGAAGTAAAGCAAGGTAAAAGGCATTTCCCATATTTTCTGGGAGGACTAGGACAGAGTTGGCACTGTTTTCAATAGTTAAGCCACAGATCTCTTAACAAGGAAGTAACTAGGGCTTCTTAGCCTCTGTGGTCTGTGGGCAAGCTGACTCCCAAAAGGAAAGATAGACTTACTGAATATTAGAATTGGACCGTATCTTTGAGTCCATTTAACCATTTTACAGGTGAGAAAAGCAAATGCCCAGAATGGTTAAATTATTTTCGTTTCATCTTTTATCCACACCGTGTTTCCTCACCAGCTCTGATTTAGGAATTAGCGTTTAATTTAAATAGGTGATATGGGGCACCTGGCTGGCTCAGTTGGTGGAGCATATGACTCTTGATCTTGGGATTGTGAGTTTGAGCTCTACATCGGGTGTAGAGATTACTTAAAAATAAAATCTTAAAAAATAATAATAATAAATGAATGAATGAATGAATTAAATGGGTGATTTGCACACATGAAGTATAGATAGATAGAGCAAAAAGATATACTTAATTCCATAAGGGAACTTTTGGGAGATAGGAATATTCTAAAACTGGATTATGGCTATTGTTATAAAACTCTATGAAGTTACTTAAAAAAAACAAACAAACATTGAAATGTCCACATACAAGGTGTGAATTCTATGTTATCTAACACTTCAGGGGCACCTGGGTGGCTCAGTTAGGCATCTGCCTTCAGCTTAGGTCATGATCCCAGAGTCCTGGGATCGAGCTGTGCACGCTCGCTCTCTTTCTCTCTCTCTCAAATAAATAAAATATTTTTTTTTAAAAATCACTTCAATACAGTATTGAGCCATAACATTGAGAGAAGAGTATATAGTATAAAGAGTATATGAAAAGAGTACCTAGTGTAAAGAAAGCCTTTCACTCCCTCCCTCAGTCTCCCAGTACCCCCAGTCACAAGTTTTGAAGAGATAAATACATTAGAAAAAAAATGTGTACCACATTCCAGTTTCATTTACAGATTGGTTTTCTGGATTTTTAAGAAGACCATTTAATTCCTGCTGGTTAAGTATATGCAGGATTCTTTAACTAGAGATTTGAAACTAACCCAGCATCTGTGGCATTGTACGTGACTTGTGTCAATAATACATGGCAAGGGAATTATTTCTATCACCCAGAATGGTATTGCTTTGATTTGGTGTTTAAGGGTGTTTGCTCATTTGGAGTTTGATGCTCATTGCTATTCATAATGACTCACTGTTCAGAGCTGTGTGTCCAATACAGTAGCCACCAGCCCCATAGGACTGTCTAAATTCAGATTTAACTAAAATTAACTAAAATTAAGAATTCAGTTTTTCAGTTAACATTAGCCACATTTCCAGTGCTCAATAGTGGCTACCATATAAGACAACAGAGATATAGAACATTTTAATCATCATGGAAAATTCTTTTGGACAACACTGGTTTAGTGTACCTGATATATTTCAGTCTTTGCCCTGGAAACTTAAGTATTTTAAGGCTTACTAATTAATTCTAATGGGAAAGAAGTAAAAAGTTCTTTGTACAAAAACATTTATTACAGGGGCAATGGGAAAGAAGTAAAAAGTTCTTTGTACAAAAACATTTATTACAGGGGCACCTAGCTGGCTCAGTCAGTGAGTATGCGACTCTTGATCTCAGGGTTGTGAGTTCAAGCCCCGTGTTGAGTACAGAGATTACTTAAAGATAAAATCTTTTAAAAATTACCATTATTTCCAATTACTGTAGTTTCCAGTTATCTCTAATAAGGACAAAACATTTAGAAATAACCCAGGTGTCTAAGGATAGAGTTATGGACTATCTACCTGATAAAATATCACACAGCCATTAAAAATAAGTAAGCTAAGAAAAAAGAAGTTGTGTAGAAATGTTGAAAATATTTATGATATAATCTTTTTCTGTTCTTTTTTTTTTTTTAATTTTATATTTGAGTATAGTTGATCTACGATGTTACGTTAGTTTCCGGCATATATGATATACTTTTTAAAAATAGTTCTTTATTTTAAAGAGAGAGGGAAGGAGAGAGAGCACGTGTGCATGCAAGTGCACGAGCAGGAGGGGCAGAGGGAGAGGGAGAGAGAATCCTCTAGCCGACTCCCCACAGCCTGAGCACGGAGCCGTGTGTAGGACTCGATCTCACGACCCTGAGATCATAACCTGAGCCAAAATGAAGAGTCAAAGGCTTAACCTACTGAGCTACCCAGGTGCCCCAAGGCTTTATAGGATATAAAAAAAAGCAGAATACAAAATTGTGTCTGTGCTATGATTATAACCATGTAAATGATGTACAGATTGGGAACAAAGACTAGAAAGGAACTTGGGAAAATGAAAACAGTTGAATTTTTTTCCCTTGGAGAGAAAGTGAGTATCCCTTTCCTGGCTGCCCTCTAGAGCACCAGAAGTGCCTGGACAAGCTCCTCAATAACTGCCTGTTGAGCTGCACCATGCAGGAACTAATTGGCTTCTACATCACCATGGAGGAATACTTCATGAGGGAGACTGTCAACAAGGTAGGACAGAGGACACACCCTTGAAAAGAAGCCAGGCTGAAGGAGATGGCCAAGGCATGTCACATTTCTTGGCCTGCTTTGAGAATGTCCTTGCATGCAGACTGAGCGGTACCCTTTGTATGATTAAAGGGCATTTTTGGAGTTGTCATGCTCTCCAAAGACCCAGCTAGGATGTCTTTCCCAAGAATCACAAAAGAACACCTCAGCTTCTCAGGAACCCTACTTGTGCCCTGCCTCCCTGGAGGTATGTTGGTGAGGAGCCTCAGGAAGAAGGGCCTCTCCTAATGTCTTAGGTCCTGGGTAACAGATGTCCCCAGGTCAAAGACCCTAAATACTTAATGTCCTAACATAGTCATCAGTAAGGAAATGAGCTGTTTTGGCAAGGAGAATCCACACCACGCTGTGACCAAAGCCATGTTGGGAGAAACAAGGACAAGCTCAAAGGGGAGCAGAACCAGAGCCTAGAATCATCCAGAACATTGGCATGCAGAACTAGGAGCCCTCACTGGCTGCTTTGCCTTTTGGTTAGGCTGTGGCTCTGGACACCTATGAGAAAGGCCAGTTGACGTCCAGCATGGTGGATGATGTCTTCTACATTGTTAAGAAGTGCATTGGGCGGGCTCTATCTAGCTCCAGCATCGACTGTCTCTGTGCCATGATCAACCTTGCTACCACAGAGCTGGAGTCTGACTTCAGGTAGGGTTGACTCTCTTTCTACTTTATAGGAAGCAAAAGGTCCTAGTTGTGATTGATTCCTGAGGCCCCTGTTGCTTCCTTTTTTCCCATATGATTCTAGTTCAGTGCTATATAGGATATAAGTTCCTATCCATGGTACAACATCCTTGGGTCCAGGCAGCTGTATAGCAGCCAGATATCTTATAGGCCAAATCTGTGTTCCCTGGACTGGATTGGAGGGGTTACTGGCTCTCAGGGCTAGGAAAGAGAATAGGCAGCTCAGTTGAAGGCAGTAGTTGTAATACAGCGATCATAGTTACCATTGCTACAGACCAGCACTATACTAATTTCCTGCTCTCTTCCAGTCCTGATAACAACCCTATGATGGAGGAACCATTAGCTGTCTTAGAGATGAGGAAACTAGGGCTCAGGGAAATCATATACCTCATAAATGGTGGAATATGGAGTAGAACCCAGAACTGACTCCCAAAACCTATTCTCTCGCCACTTACATGGTACGGCCTTTCACTAAGCTGTATGCCTCCTCTTGAGTTTGTTGGAGCTCATTGGCGAAAACTGAAATCCTCATAGGGAGTAAAGAACTGGCCAATCTTCTCTATATGTTCTTGTCATATCAGTGCCCTTGAAGGGGTGTTGGTTTTTCTCATAACCTGGATGCTCCAATTCTCTGACAATGGTCTCAAGGATTGGTTATTCCCCCAAAAGAGCAGCCCATGCTGCTGGGTTAGGGTTGTGGGCCCTCTGGTCCTGCTGTCCCAGAAGCCAGGTTGAGTGCTGTCAATCTCCATATGCCATTCTGCCCCTCCCCCAGGGATGTTCTGTGTAACAAGCTGCGGATGGGCTTCCCGGCCACCACGTTACAGGACATCCAGCGTGGGGTGACGAGTGCCGTGAACATAATGCACAGCAGCCTCCAGCAAGGCAAATTTGACACAAAAGGCATTGAGAGCACTGACGAGGCGAAGCTGTCCTTCCTGGTAGGTAGCCCCGTAGGTTGGGAGCTGGTCCATTTATTTCAAGAGGTTAAATTATGACCTCGAAGCCACAGTATAATTAGCTTTCAACTAGAGACTTTTCATCCAGTGTCTCTATAGAAGGAAAACTCCTCCTTTAAGAAAAGCTCCTCCTAGAAGGTTCTGAAACCAGTTCTTATCCAGGGACCTATTTCTGACCAACCCAATCCAGCACATCAGTGTTCCATGCCTGGAAGCCTGGGCACCTCCGCTCTCCTGAGTGCTAATTCCCAAGAGCACGATGAAGCTGTTCGGGGGCTCCACTGAGTATCAAGCTTGGCTTGCATCTGCCACAGAACCGACTAATATCTGTGCCAGGCCTCTAGACCACTTCTCTGAGGGCAGTCCCATAACTTGGGGGGTACTGATCCTTTAGGCCTAGCAGGGCTGTTTTCCTAGCACATTTCTTAGGCTTTCAACTTCCTCAGAAAGATGACCTTTTTAAAGCCCTTGCCAGAATGACAGACAAGATGAAGCAGTGAGTCATACCAGTTGTATGACAGCTGGGAAGGGAGAAGCATGGAAGGATGAAAGGATTTATACAAGGTTAACAGCCAGTTTGTGATGAGCAAGAAGAATACAGATGAGTCCTGAGCCTGTGATCAGCCCTTTCTGGCATGTGCTGTGTTGGCATGAGTGGTAACAGGGCTGTCAGAGGTCGTTCTGCTCCCCCCCCACACACGCACACAGTGGCCAGGCTCTGAATCTTCTTGGTTCCTGGGGTTCAGAGCCTGAAGGAAACATTAAATAGCAGAGCTCTTCATCTGTAGCCTACAAATGGGAGCCTCTGAAAACCTGGGATTAGATGCCAAATCTGTACTTTTTTTTTTTTCTGGAAACAGGGTCCTTGGATTTTATCAACTTCTTAAAGGTATCTATTATAACCCCCAAAAGAGTTAAGAGCTCTTGTTTTCAGAGACAAACATAAACATACTAATATCTACCCACCTGTGTTAGTTAACCCACAGTAACTCGTCCTCAGACAGATTCAGTATGCAGGCTTTTTAGGCAGCCGCACTCTCTTCCTGTCACTGAAAATATTTTCCCTGAGCATGAGTTCTAGTGATTTGGGACGTCCTGATTGTTTTTAAGAAAGAGGATCAACTCCAAGAAGTTTCTGCAATCCTACACCTTTGGAGAACTTTGCCAAAATGTCTGGCAGCCAGTTTCATATGATCATGAACTGACTTAAATTTTTCATTTTGTTTGCATTCTGTTATTTCATTTTCTATAGAACTTACTTTTATCCTTTCATTTCTCTGCTCAGTAACGACTCCAACCAGCTCAAAGCTCTACATCTCTGCTTGGTGGTTTGTTGACAGCCTTTGGAGTTTCACCCATCCTGCCACTCTAGTGCTATTTTCCTCCCCTTGGCCCCACAAGTCCCCATTACACTGGCTGCCACACAGACAGCTTCATTGTTTGAGGGCCCAGAAGATAAGGCCAACAAGAAAGGTGATGCTAAATGCTTGGTGACAGGTTTCTAGTTTTCCCGACGCCAAGTACTTAAAATGTCATCACTCCCACCGTAGCACCTATTTCTTATGTCACCTTGATTCATTTGGCTGTCAAGATGAATTCCCCAACGGTGCTGACATACCAGTCGCCATGAACCGGGAATAAGCCCAGTGAATCCATGCTTACAAGGACTGTCAGTGAAAGGAAACTTTGAAATCAATACCTTTTGAACTCAAATCCATTTTCCCCTTATGATAGATTTTTCTTATGCCCTTAAATGCCTTGGAAACATTTAAGTTGTGAGCTTCATCCTTGAGCTGTCATGACAGTGCACTTGTTTCTCTGCAAGCCGGTGATGTTAGCAGCCTTGTGTGTGGCATGCTAACGAAAGCTTTAAGTCTTACCCATCCCCCATGAAAGCGGCCTTAGCAGCACTGTCAGCAGCTTGATCTTTCAGTATTGGCTGTAGGACAGTGATGAGGGAAGCACTCTTGGGGACACAAGGGGGTCATCCTAATCTCAATCCCTGGTGTTCTAGGATCCTTTTACCCCCAAATCCTGAAGCTCCTAACTCATCTCTTGAAAATTGGCTCCTCTCTACCTCACCCCTGCCTTTATGATTATGCCACCAGTTCAGAGCACACCAGCACACCAGTTCAGAGACAGAATGATCCTCTCAAACTCTTATTTTCATCTCCGCACAGCCTCTATATTAGATTCCCAAACCACAGCTGTGCTCATGCAGCATTCACCTGGTAGGTAGTAATCCTCAGTGCCATCCCCATTGTCCAGAGGAGATTGGCTCCCAAGTTCTAGTCTGACTTCACTCACCTCTGCAGCTTTACCTCTTACCATCTCCTGCACATATCCATGCACTGACTCTGCTGATCCCCAAATACCTTTTGGGGTTTCCTGCCACTCTGCAACTGTTTATGCTATCCCTTCTGCAGAATACACTCATTGACTCATTCATTCAACAAATGCTTATTGAGATACTTCTGTGTATCAGGCACTGTTCTAGGCTCTGGAACTGCACTGCCTGATGTAGTAGCCAATAGATAGGCAGAGGTAGCTATTTAAATTTAAACCAAAATCCAGTTCCTGAGTTGTACTAGCCACATTTCAAATGTTCATTAGCCTCATGTACAGATGTACTAGACAGTTAAGATTTAGAATATTTCTATCAAGAAAGTTCTGTTGGGCAGTGTTCTACTAGAAATATAGCTCTGAAGAAAACAGAATAGCTCCCTGCCTTAATGGAGCTCTCGTTCTGGGTGAGAGGTCTCAGGTCTGCCACTGTTTGGATTTTCTTAATGGTATTTAGGATTACCCAGTATTATTTTGTTGCTTCTTGTTTGCGAGGCAAACAAAATAATACTGGGTAATCCTAAATACCATTAAGAAAATACCGAAGGGGACAGACAGTGCACTAGAGAAAGGCTGATATGGGTAGAGAAATGCACTCACCCTCATCTGTCAGAATTACTGCAGCCTTTCTGACCTGAATTAAGTTCATCTCAGTTACCAACTCTGCCTTGGAGCTTTCCTGAATGCCTTAGGCCGAATTGTTTCTTTCTTCTAAACGGCCATAGCAGTTGGTGCCTTATTCATCACTTTTGCTACATGCTGCTTTTTATGATTGGTATTTCTGCATCGAGCTTATAAGGCAATAAAGTTATGAAAGAAGGAGCTCTTGGCCAAGAGTAGGGAGACCTGATTTCTATTCCTGGCTCTAGCCCTGTGGCCTGTCACTAACTTTCTGTCCTCTCACCCTGCTTTATTCTGCATTTTGTTCATCATTACGTGATATTTCTTATCTGACTTGCCTTCTGGAATGTGAACTCTATGAGAGGGTAGATTTCAGGAAGCATTTCTTTTTTTTTCTTTTTTCTTTTTTTTTTTTTGCGGGGGAGGGGCTTAGGGAGAAGCAGATTCCCCACAGCCAGGAGCCAGACACGGGGCTCGATCCCAGGACCCTAGGATCATGACCTGAGCCAAAGGCAGACGCTTAACCAGCTGAGCCACCCAGGTGCCCCAGATAGCATTTCTTAAAATGAATGTCAGCCTTTGCCTTACTGACTTCTCCCAGACCTGTATGCCTAAACATGGAACAAAAAGACCTGAAACCTTGGGTCACTACCGCTGAGGTCAGATGGCTTTGCTGCCTTAGTGTCAGGCACAGGAGAAAGGCCAAGACTGGTTCACCATTCTGCCCCATCTGAGACCTGAGCAGCCTTCTGCATGACATTGCTGTGTGTGTTCCTTAGCCCTCCTCTGAACCTCAGGAGTACAGGTGTCAGCCAGTCTGGCGCTGGAGTGGGTACAGACACCAGTGAGCAGGAAGTCACATTCTTCTGTCCTCATCTCCCAGGTGACCCTGAACAACGTGGAAGTGTGCAGTGAGAACATCTCCACGCTGAAGAAGACGCTGGAGGTATGGAGAAAATGGCCTATCAGTTTTCAGCAGCTGCAGCCTCTCTGGGCTTGCCGGTGGGGGGGGAGTCCTGTGCATTGGTTCTGGTGGGGACTGTGCATTCCCTGTCGAGCTAGTCTTCCTTGAGGGGATTCACTTGAGATCAACCCACAAGTTGGAAGATCAGAATTATAATTAGCGCTTCCAGCACATACTTGGTCTGTGACCTCAGGCAAGTCCCTTAACTCCCTGAGCCTCAGCACTCTCATCTACAAAACAGATCTCCTTCCTGGCCTCATTTAGGTTTATTGGGGGGCCTAATTAAAAAGGGGTTGAAATGGAAAAAAAAGGAAAGAAAGAAAAATAAAAAGGGGCTGAAAGCACTTTAAAAAATGATAAAGTCCTCTAAAAATGTTAGGAAATTAAGATGAAATAGGGTTTACCAAACCCTGTACAAAGCTATTGCTATTACCATTTCTTTAAAGGAAGGCTGCACAGTGTGGTAGAAATCACTTGGGCTTGAAAGTCAGATCCCCCTGAGCTCATATCTCCGCTTGACCACTGACCAGTTGTGTGGTAGGAAGCAAGTTCTCTAATCTCCTGGAGCCTCAGTGTCCTCATGTATAAATAGGGAGAATGATCTCTGCCTTGCAGAGTTAATGAAAATTAAATGTGATAATATAAAATATCCGGTATGTGAGAGGCATGCAGGGGTAGTTAATAATTGTACTAATAGTTAGTATAACTAATAGTTATGTAACAGCACGAAGCAATCATTTTGCTAAGTATTAGAAAATGAAGGGCCCAACTCTCCCCACTCTGAAAGTCTGCCTCTGGGAGAGGAGGGAAGCCAGAGCCCTGCCACCCCAGCGGACACTTACTCCGAGGAGGATATGTTACTGCAGAGACAAAGGGCTCAGCTCACAGGCTGACGATAAGTGTTGGCTTTAGCACGAGGCAGACTGGGGTAGGCCAGGAGCCGGCATGGGGGGGGGTGGGGGAGCCGAGGTCCTTGTAACTGATGCGATTCCTGAAGGAGGCTCAGGAAGAGCAGCCAGGTGGGAGATTCAGATTAGGAATTTACCCCAAAAAGGCCTTAAAATAGAATAAAGTAAGAGTGATATTTACAAAGTACCAAAAGCATAGTGTGTCACACAGTATGTGTTCAACAGGTACCTGTCATCATTATTGAGTCACAGCACCATAGATTGTATTTCTGACTTTGTCCTTAACATTAGAATATTGAGGGGTGCCTGGGTGGCTCAGTCAGTTAAGCGGCTGCCTTTGGTTCAGGTCAGGATCCCAGGGTCCTGGGATAGGGCCCCAAGTTGGGCTCCTTGCTCAGCAGAGAGCCCACTACTCCCTCTCCCTCTGCCTGCCACTCTGCCTACTTGTGCTATCTCTGTGTCAAATAAATAAATAAAATCTTAAAAAAAATAGAATATTGGGGCGCCTGGGTGGCACAGTGGTTGAGCGTCTGCCTTCGGCTCAGGGCGTGATCCTGGCGTTCTGTGATCGAGCCCCACATCAGGCTCCTCCGCTATGAGCCTGCTTCTTCCTCTCCCACTCCCCCTGCTTGTGTTCCCTCTCTCGCTGGCTGTCTCTATCTCTGTCAAATAAATAAATAAAATCTTTAAAAAAAAATAGAATATTGAATTTGGAAGGAATATTTTGGAAAATGTTAGAAATTCAGAACTGAGCCAGTAGAATTAGCCAAGTGAAAGAAAAGGATAGCAAAGAGCTGAAAAAACCATTCCCATAAATCTCACCCACCTTAGATTTGCATTTCACGTGTATTCTTTCTGAATCGCACCAGCAAACCTTTGAGATCGGTCAGGTGGTGTGATGAGGTTAAAAGGATAGGTAAAGATCGTGCGTATTGGAGCTGCTATGGAACTGAGGGCTTCTGCCTGCTGGATCAGTCCCCTTGCAGCTCTTCCATACTGCTGCTTCTGCGGTAGCCAAAACAGCACAGGCTTCTAAGCAGCTCCTGGCAAACCAAAACATGGTGGGTTTCAAACAGCTCCACTTGTGATGTTCTCTATACCTCCGCTATAGTGTGGAGGTTAGGAACGGGCACTCTGGAGCCAGAATCCCAGCTCTACAACTTAACTTCTGGGTGGTGTTAGACAAATTATTAACTTCTCTGTGCCTTAGTTTCCTTATCTGTACAAAGGGATAATAACAGTACTTACTTCATAAGATAGATATTTTAATTAATAAAAGTTAAATGCTTTAAACAGGGCCTGGCATACAGTAAGCACTTAAAACTTAGCTGTGATCATGATGATCTCCCTTGGGCAGCCAAACCAAATTGTTTTATTATTTTTTTTATAAAGATTTATTTATCAGGGCGCCTTGGTGTCAAGAGTCAGACGCTCAAATGACTGAGTCACCCACGCGCCCCAGGACCAATTTAGAAAACAGAAAGTATAACAATAAAAGCTAGTGTCTACTACTTGCCAGGAACTGCACTAGGCACTTTGTGCATCATCTCCTCCGACTCTCCCAACTACCATGGGAACAGGAATTTGTGTTGCCGTTTTATAAACAGGGTAACTGAAACTCAGAAACTTTAAGTCACTTGACCAAGTTCACTCAGCCAATATGTAACTAAACCAGGATCTGAAGCTAGGAATTTCTGACTCTTTATGTTTCTTATTCACACCCCCTGATACCAGTGCTCTCATCTTACAAAGGGAGAAATGGGAGCCAAGTGGCTAGCCGCTGGGATAGTTTCCAAGTTTTCTGAAACCTATCAAGGACTCTTCCCTAGGATGGACTATAGCTGTTCCCAGAGAAAGCTGGAGTTGGAGAAATGGCTGGTTGCACATGGGCATCCTCTCTACCCTCCCCGCACCCGCACAGCCCAGCCATGCTTGGAAGCCTGATAATTGGGTACTCTCCCCTAGAGTGACTGCACCAAGTTGTTCAGCCAGGGCATTGGAGGGGAGCAGGCCCAGGCCAAGTTTGACAGCTGCCTTTCTGACTTGGCTGCCGTGTCCAACAAATTCCGAGACCTCTTGCAGGTAAGCCCCAGGATCAGTTGCTGACTGAATCCTGTGCCTGTGTGTTGCTCTGAGAATACTGTTACTGGTTTATTACGGGATCAATATACATAAAGAAACAAGGAGAAATGAGGGACTAGCATGCAGGACACTGAACTCATGTGAGTCCCTTGAAGATTAAAGGTTTTTCAGCAGTTACCATGCTGACAAGCCAGCATTTTGGTCCTTTTGAGGCTCCACTTGGCCCCCAGTGCCAAGAGCCCAGAAAGATGCTCAGAGGAAATGGAACCACATGGTTACTCAGACCTGCTGCTTGGCCTCAGCCAAAGGTGCTGCCTGCTATCAGGCACTCAGCAATCTCTTCTTTTGAGTTTGCCAAACCAACCCCATAGCCTGGACCTGAACTGGCAAAGATCTGGAAAGGAATGGGTTGTTTCTGACCTCTTCGATTAGCATTTTCTGGTAGACTTTGGACAGGCCCACAGGAAAGCCTGAGAACTGGAAGAGTGCCCTGGCAGTCACGGGATGGATGGAGCAGAAGAAAGGAAGGGCGAGGTACACGCGTCTTGTGTGTCTGATGTGTCTCTGCCTTGTCCTTCCGCAGGAAGGGCTGACAGAGCTGAACAGCACTGCCATCAAGCCGCAGGTGCAGCCTTGGATCAACACCTTCTTATCTGTCTCCCATAACATCGAGGAGGTCAGCCTGACCATAGGCAGCCATCAGGCCCAGGATTACTCCTCATTCTCCCAACCCCCCAGCTGGAGGGCAGTGGAGCTGTCTGAACAGACCAGCTTCTCTGGCCCACTTCTCTCACCCTGGAAAACTAGGTTCTTCACAGGAAACAGGCTGTTCCTTCAGACAGAAGGCTCTGAAAGACACCTGTAGGGGGTTTGCCATGACCTGACACATCCTCTTTTATTGAGGCTTTTTGCCCCACCTCTCAGACTTAGGAGCTTTTTTTTCTAGCCTAATGATTTCATTTCTGCAGAACACGAGATGCAAAAGGAAATAAAATGCCAGGAGCTTTACCATATTGTGTGAGCCACTGCTGCAGCCCAGGGCCATTTCCTGATCGGAAGTGTGATATAAAAGCAGCAGTAGCATATGCCAGCTTGGATGTCCAAGCTGCGTTTAAGCTGGATGAGTCAGAAGCTAGAGAGGAAAGGCCTCTTCCTCTGTTTTCTTAGAGGGATGAAAATGGGGTAGGGTGAATGGTACTTTCTGGAGAGATCCCCAGTGACCCAGCTTGTTTCCTAACAATAGGAAGAATTCAACGACTATGAGGCCAATGACCCTTGGGTACAACAGTTCATCCTTAACCTGGAGCAACAAATGGCGGAGTTCAAGGTGAGCAGGGGCTTAGAGACCAGGTTATGGAATTACCCACCTACTGGGAACCCCAAAAACTTCAGGCCCTAGCCTGTAGACATACTCCCCAATGGCCTCCTATAACTGTGCCTAACTCCCGAAGATTCCTGTTGGAGGCAGAGGGGCTTAGGTAGGACTCCCACTAATGTCTAGCCTCTTTGTGCAGGCCAGCCTGTCTCCAGTCATCTATGATAGCCTGACCGGCCTCATGACCAGCCTTGTTGCAGTCGAGTTGGAGAGAGTGGTGCTGAAATCCACCTTTAACCGGGTAAGGCCCAGGGAGTACAGGTCCACAGCTCTGTTGTTTTTCCTCTGAGGAAGACAAGTCCTGCCATCCTAGGATTTGCATCCCCTCAGTCTGCTACCCACAGGCCGTGCATATCTAGCCCCAGTCGTGCCCTGGCACCTGAGGCCTCGGAGCTGACTGAGGCACCACACGAGGGCCAGGCCCTGAACACTGACTGAGCTTGTGCTCCTTGCAGCTGGGCGGTCTGCAGTTTGATAAGGAGCTGAGGTCACTCATCGCCTACCTTACCACGGTGACCACCTGGACCATCCGAGACAAGTTTGCCCGGCTCTCCCAGATGGCCACAATCCTCAATCTGGAGCGGGTATGTGTGGCTCCCTTGACCTGGCGAGGGAAAGGTGACTGGGAAGAGAGGCAGAAATAACATTTGGATCCCTGCTTCTCCCTCAAAACCAAGTGTCCACCAGCAGCCCAGCCCTACAGAGCACCTTCTTCCTGGGCACCACCCCTGCTCCATCTCTCTCATGATAGCCTCTCGTTGCTGACTTGCCAGTGTTCTTCCCCACAGGTCACGGAGATCCTAGATTACTGGGGCGCCAACTCTGGCCCACTGACGTGGCGCCTCACCCCTGCCGAAGTACGCCAGGTGCTGGCTCTGCGCATGGACTTCCGCAGCGAGGACATCAAGAGGCTGCGCCTGTAGCTGCCAAGGGGAGCCCACCTGGCCCGTCATTCTTCAGGCCCTGTTCCCTGAGTGGCCACAGCCAAGTAGCTGAGCAAGGCTGTCGGGCTTGGGGAGCTCTGACAGCTCTGACTGTTCCACTGCAGACAGCAGGAAATAAGGCTCAACTCACTCTGCTGTCTGCATTCAGACCTGTCTGGGTGGTGCTTTGCAGGCAGCCTCTCCCCACCAAGAGAGGTGAGTCCCCCTGGGCTCCTAATTACATGGGAAAGCCAAGGCAGGCCAGCTTTCTGCATGAGTGGTCATTCTCTCTTCCTTAGACACTACAGCAAACAGGCTGCCTCCCTGCCAGCCCAAAAGGACTTGGGTATATCTGGGACCTGGGGAATTAGGGTTACTCTGAGGAGAGGCTGTGATGTTCATGATCACCCTGAATAAAGACACTCCTTGGAGAGATGCCGGCGTGCTGTTTGCAGAGAGGGCTGGATGCTATAGGTCAAGTGAGGTCCACCAGTTGCACTAAAGTGTGAAGGCGAAAGCCTGAAGCCTCAGCCTCTTCCTGCACCCAGAGGGGCGCACAGCCACCGTCAGGACCACATGAAAGCATGCACCTCAACCTTGTCTAATCCTGGATTCTCATCCCCCTCTTGGGCCCTTAGCACCAAAAGCTGGGTCATCCCAGGGGGCATTTCCCACAATGCCAAGGCAAGTGGGAATTACTCCTGGCAGGAACAAAAAAGAGCTTTATGAAAACAACCTGGAAGGGCAGAGCAAATTTATTCCAAGAAGGTTGCAGTCCTGAGAACCAATTGCCCATAAGCACTGGGTCATGTGGCATAGTCTGTAGTGTTAATGGTTAAGGCCTCTATTAGCAGTGACTGGCTGTGAGACCGCATTGGCTCATGGCCACAAACAAGAATATGGACCCACACCCCTATTCCCACTCCCCCCATCAAGTCAGCCTAGGAATGAGTGTTGAACAGGAAGTCTCTTAGGCAAAAGCCTGACCTCTAAGGAAGGCCACAGGAAGTACCTCAAAGAGCCTCTTCACGGTTGGCCTTATCAAGGGACCCCAGCCATCTGCTAAAGCTGGTCATCCTTTTTCCAGGCCCTCATGGAGAGTGAGGAGGCCAAGGCCCAATGTGGACTATAGATTTGTAAAGGCCACATGGGACACTGAGCTTAGGACTTTCATATGTCCAAATGGAGCAGAGGCCAAGCCTAGGCCACGGTCAACCAGGAGATCACAGTCCTATTCCCAGATACCATGTGTTTCACCAAGCTCCAGAAAGGGCTGGGTCCAAGCTTACGTTTGCTGGCTTCCGTTGGGAGCAGGTTCACAAAGAGGTATAGAGAGTAGAAGGCTGACACTCCCATGGGGGAAGGAAAGGCGGGGCCGCTGTAGCTCCAGGTTTTCTCCTCTTACAGATGGATAAGCCTTCTGGGAAGGAGCATCAGGTTGAGGTCTCAACCCCTAGTAGCTGCAGGCTCAGGCCCTGAGTGTCCACTTCTACCAGGTGGATGCTGTAGTTCCCGAGGCCCTGGGAGCAAAGGACAGGAGGTGTGTAGAGGACAGAGGCTCTGGGCAAGTCTCAGGCCACAAATCTCATGCTGCAAGGTGGTCAGGGGGACTTGCAGCTGTAGCCCCTGGTTAGTGGTGGGCCACGGTTAGGGCTCCTATCCCCCACCAATTACCACACCCCCAACACCATCAGGTACCTCAGTCTTGGCCAGAATAGCCTCCAGAGCCTCCTTTTGCCGCGGCTCCTTGGTCAACAGATAGAGAAAACCCCCGCCACCTGCCCCTGCCAGGCTCTGGCCATGCACGTGGGGGGCCAGGACATCCATCATACGCCGCACAGCCAGGGGCTCACAGCCTGGAGCCATGAGCTTCTTCTGCTCCCAGTATGAGGTCAGGCACTGGCCCAGCAGAGGCAGGCTCCCTGGAGAGGGGACAGAGGGGAGTGGCCTGCCTGAGCCAGGATATTCCTTCAACACCCCTTTGTAGACCAAATGAGGTGCCAAGAGGCACTACTTAACCAGTGTCATGGTTAAAAAGCTAGGTCCAGTGCTGGCTGGAAACAGGAGTGATGAAGCCCACCACAGAGGGTTGTTTGAGGACTAAAGTGCATAGAGCAGCTGGCATGGGGCCCAATCCAGTATTTGGTAAACGGTAGTCACACACATGGAACCCTGATCTACTGACCCTGGAATTCAACAATGGGGCTGAGCCTCCTCCCCAGTGTGCTGCCTGCTTGGTGGGGCTGGAGGCCTTCCTCATGATGCAAGTGTTATCCTAAGATATGGCTCCCACCTAAGTGTGAGACCCTGCAGAGGACAGAAGACAGTAGGCTTCTATCTCCAGGGGCCTCATACGTGGGGCCTGAGCCGAGCCTGCAAAGGCTCCTGGCGTCAGACCCCCAGGCAAAAAGGTACTCACTCCTGCTGCCCTGAGACACAGGCAAGAAGCACCTCACCTTGGCGGAAGGCTTCAGCACATTCCTCAGTGTGCCGCACCAGGCTGTGGGCGTTCTGCACGACGGCAGGCAGCCGGGCATACCAGCTCCTCAGCACATCCTGCAGACGGGGCAGGAGGGAGGCAGTAAGGATCTGGGCCCAGCTGAGCCGTCTGCCTCCGTCCTTGCTCCTGGGGCCAGGGCTCACCTGCAGCAGATTCCGTGCCAGCCGGGTCTTGCCAGTGTACACCAGGAGCAGGTGGTCATTGAGCTTCTGGACAAAGCCCTCAGGCACAGTGATCTCTTCCACCTCCACCTTCAGTGGCAGCTGAGCCCGGGAGCGCCCCACCTTGATGCCAGGCATTAGGCCACCCACTTGGTCTTGCCAGCCACCTCCTGTAAGCCCATGGTCCCATCACTTTTGGAGCCTATCTGGCTCAACTTCTGTTTCCCAGCCCCGGCTCCCAGCCCTGCACCCCTGGCAGGGACCAGTGTGGGAAGACAGCTTCCCCCAGCTCAGGCTGGGCCAGGTGAGCTGTGCAACTTCTGCCCCCAGATCTAGGAACAGGACAAGCCCAGCCAGGGGAAAGGGTTTCACTCCAGAGCCAAGCTTGGAACTCACAAGGCCCGAGTTCTGTTGCAGACCTAACTGTAAATGGAATTGGGGTAAACCACATCAAAGGGGAAGCCCTAACAGTAAACTTCTCCCCCCCAGGAGAGATGACATAGGACTTTCCCTGCGGCCTAACAGGCCCCTGCACCCTGTCTTTTCTGATAAAGGGTGTTGATGTTAGAAATTAGCTTTTCAGCATCACTCACTGAACTTGAAAGAGCTTGTTCACATCTTGAGTTAGCAATGAACGGTATGGATTTCTTCCTCTTGCAGCTATATAAAAGTGGTACTATTTGAGATAATTCTGAGATAGGCCTTTCTTTCTTTTTTTTTTTTTTAATAATGATTTTTTATTATATTATGTTAGTCACCATACAGTACATCCCTGAGATAGGCCTTTCATATCTGGGGAAGGGCCTGCAAGGATTTAAAGTACAAAATGCCAATGGCAGGAAGCATCTGGAACTTTACAGCCAAGACATGGCAATTGGTGTCAGGCCTCAAATGTCAAGGATTCTTTACCGGCACACCTCTCTTTCAGAGCACTCAGCAGAGCTTGTAATTATATGTTCGTTTGAGTGGTTATTGATTAAGGTCTGTCTCCAGTAGACCACAGGACTTCTGAGGGCAAGGACCCTGTTTTTGCTCATTTTATCCCCAATGCCCAACACAGAGTGGATACTTAATAAATCGCTGTCAATTCACCAAATGAAGGATTTGAATGGTACACCTTAGAAGGAAAGTGAAAAGCCCCCCCCCCCCTTGCTAATGACTACCCATTCTGGGGTGTGAATCACGGCAATGAAAGGAGGAGGCTGGGCTACAGAGTGGCCGGAGGAGATGCCACAGTCAGGCATCTATTCATCTTTCCAGTAGCCTCCTTCCAGCATCATGAAGGTGAGGCCCTGCGTCCTGACTTGACCAGAGTGCCATAGGATCTGGAGTCCGATAAACCTCCAGCCGCTCTCCCTTGTGCATGGATTCCAAGGGGCCAAGGTGGTGTGGAAGAGGAGGGTGCTGGTAACATTCCATTATGACCACAGCCACGTGTGGGCCCTCTGCACACCCTCCAAACAGTAGTGGGGGGCACAAATAACCATAGCCCACGGGAGGGGCAAGGGGCCAGAAGGCATGCTAAAAGTTCTGTCCCTATTGCAAAAGCACCTCTACCCAGCCCCACCCTGAGGGACAGCCCTAGGTGGGGACAGAATCACGAGGAATAGCACCTAGTATAACAGGTACCTAATAAGATACATGCAAGCTGCAGCACAGAATCTGGCACTTAATGGGTGCTCCTAAAGCATCAGGCCCTTGGAGGTTGAAACATTTCACGATGAAAACCAACCAGAAAGGGTCAGAGTGTAAGACGGACATTGTAACCACTTTAAGGAGTAGTACAGTTATGTGGCTATCTGCAAGGCCAGGGAGCCCCTGAGGGCCTTGGGAAAGTGCCCATGACCTCCCTCCTGCCCCGGGGCAGTCCCATACCTGTGGTGAGCACCTGTTCCAGGTGCAGCACTGCATGGATCAGGGCCTCGGTGCCTACCACCCGGCCCGCGGCCCTCTGCAAGGCAGCCAGGGCTGCGCCTGCCAGGATGCTGCTTGTGCCTGCAGGGTGCAGAGGAAGACACCAAGCATGAAACAGCTCTGCCCCGCCCAGTCCTGCCCCACCCACTCCCCCTGCTGGGCAGAGGCCGGGAAGGGGATTGGACGTGAGGCAGGAGGTTGCGAATGCAACTGATAGGCAGCAGGGAGACAGAGCCTGCTCACCAAGACCAGAGCCATGGGGCAGCTCAGACCAGGTGTGCAGCTCGAAGCCACCCCCGAAGGTGTGCAACAGCTGCTCTCTCAGCGAAAGCTTGGAGCCGACATGCACGATCCCCGCACAGATGAAGGTTGCCTTCAGCAGAGCCCCTGCGGAGGAACCAGCAAGGAATTTGATCTCCAAGGGCAGAAGCAGATACCCCAAGCCACCTCCACTACCGCCCAGCCCAGCATGGGGCTCACTGGGGGACAAAAGCCTAACAGTACTGTAGGCCCCATCTCTAAGCCATAAAAGGGCCTCTGGTCTCCCAGCAGAGGCAAATGTGCCAGCCCTACCTCCTGTGCCTATGTGCACCCAGGCAGGATGACTCGGGGCTCCTCCACCAGACCGCGTCAGCCTCAGGCCAGGCCTCTGTGGCCTGCAGAGTCTCCAAGGTTCTGCCCCCATCCCTTAGCTGGCCAGGAGTGCCATCCCCACCTGTAGATGTCACAAGTGCCCTGACCTGGGGCATGGGGCTGGCAGTAATCCTGCAGGTCATCTAGGCTCCAGCACACTATCTTCATGGCCATCTTGTCCTGCCGAGGCCCCACTGCCAGCCACAGCTCGGGCTCTGGGATGCGGCGTGCCCTGGCCCCAATGGGCCGGCGGCCATCCACTCGCACGGCCAAACCCAGCACTGCGCCACCAAGCTCGTAGGCAAGGGGTGGCGTGTCGCTCCAGCCACCTTCGGCAATTGGACAAGACCAAGTGGGTCACAAGGGCTGCCAGCCCAGCTCTGGGGTGGCTACCCTCACCCCCAGCCCCCACAAGGGACTCACCAGAGAAATCCACACGAGCCGGGCACTCGGCCACCACCCACTGCCCAGGGGCTGGCAGCTCTGCTGGCTCCGTGGAGACAAAGTGCTGGGCTGACATCACAGCCTGGCGGATCAGAATCTGCCCAGCTCCCTCGTAGTGGCGGGCAGCTCGCACTAGCAAAGCTGGCCTGCCAAGAGGGAAGGGAGAGATGGTGGCATGCAGCCCCAAGCTGGGGACCTGACTGCCCTGGGTAACCCTGGGGAGGAGGGCACCCTACCTCTCTGGGTCTCCACCTCCAAGGACGGCCAGGGACCTCTCCAAAGGTTTTGACATCATTAGCACCCACCTGCTCAGCCACTTGTCCCGCTCCTGGGCCAGCGCCTGCACACCCCCCGCCAGATCTCCACACTCCAGGTACGAGAAGGGCCGCATCCACCCAGGGTTGGCCGCTGGCCCACTCCGTAAGCCTCCTTGGCCCCCTGCCATGCAGCCCAGGACATCAGCCACACAGGCCAGAGCCCGGGCTGCCACACCAGGGTCTCCCGCACCAGCTGCAACTGTGAGACCAGGAGTCAGTGTGGTAGGGGAGGGGGCCTGCCCCCAATGCCCTCTGCCCCAGAAGACTACTTGGCAATCCCCAAACACTCCAGGTCCCTTACACCTCTTCACTTTTGCCCAAGACGTGTCCTTGCCTATGAATGTTCCTTGCTTCTCTGCCCAGAAAGGTTCTTCTCATCAGCCCCATCCCAGATGTGCCTCTTCATGCCTCACCTGGGATGTCCATGTGGTTAGGAGCTCAGGCTCCAGAGTCACACCACCTGCGTTGAGTCTCAGCCCCACCACAAACCAGCTGAAATAGGCACAATGAGGTGCTGCCCGTGAGGCTGAGCCCGTGTGCCTGGCTGGCCCTAGCCAGTGTGCCTGGGCCTCCTCATGGAGCCAACCACATCCCAACCCACTGCAGAACAGGCAGAGTTTGCTGATGACCCCGAGGCTCAGCCCCAGGCCTCAGCCTCTCACCAACTCCCCACTGACACAGATGAAACTTCCCACAAAGTTAGAGGTACACTCCACTGCACCTCTCCCCTGCTTTAAAGTCTCCTGGCTCCCTAGTACCCTCAGATTGATGACCCAGAGGGCAGGAAGGGCAGGTGATGGTGGGACAGGCTTTCCAGCACACTCACCCTGGTCCAGCGTGGCCAGCAGGGGCCCAGGACAGCCCTCTCGGACAGCGGCCTGGATCAGCGGGCGCAGGCTGAGGTCCTGCCGGGCCTCCAGCACATGCCTCGCCTTACACAGGGCCTGGCGGAAGAACAGGTCCCGGCGGGAGGCCAGCGTGGCAGCCCGGTCCAGGCACGGTTGCAGCTGCTCCCAGGACAGACGCCAACAGGCCCGCCAGGCCCGTAGGGCCTTGCCCCCATCCTCCTGGGGGTCCAGCATCCACAGCATGTCCTGGGGCCCCAAGGCCCTCGAGGGGTGGAGCACGGGAAAGAGGCGGGCACTAAGAAGGCAACGCTCTGCAGGCGGAGTGTCTGGATCCCACAGATCCCAGTCTCTGATGTGGGGAAAAGGCACATTAGCAGGGGGAAGTAAGGGCTCCTGCCTGGTCACCAAGCCCTGACTGCCTGTCAGCCGGGAGCTGGCTCATTCGTGGGGACAGGACCAACTCCTCCAGAGGCAGCCCAAAGGGACAGTTCAGAGAGGGAGGCCCAGATGCCTTGCCTCCTTTCCCAGACCACTGAACAAAATCCCAAAGCCTGAGCAGAGCCAGGAATTTGGAGTTGCCCAGGACGATGCTGGGGCAAATCAGGCTACCCTAAACTACCCCAGGGATGGTTGCGGGGCCGGATGCTACTCTGGGGCAGGAGCAAGGGCAGGCATGAGCCCCTGGCTGCCTCGGCCCCTGGAGGTCCATCGGGGCCATCCACCTTACCGAATGCCTGTCTTCTGGAAGAATTCACTCCAGGACATGTTGAGATACGTTCTTGTCCCCTGTCTCTGAGGGAAGAGGAGGAGGCAGTCAGGGCTTCCGGGGCCACAGGAAGGGATGAGGGACACTAAGGCCAGAGGGAACAGGAAAAGAGACAGGCACATACACAGGAAGTCCTGCAACGCTGTGTCAAGCTCTGGGCCCTCAATGTTCCTGCCCAGGTGCAGAACTCGGAGCGGAATCCTGCCTCTAGGCCCATCCCACCAGAACTGGCTCTACAGTCCAAGGTGGGTCACCACCCTCTCTGAACCTCAGTGTCTGGCCTGTAACATGGGCATAAAAATCCCCACCCAGCCCACCACACAGAGCAGACAAGGATGGAGGGAAGGGCCTGCTGAGGCTACTGGCCACACCCTCCTTACCCCCTATCCCTCAGGCTAGTGCTCAGAGAGACTTGCAGTGGTGTGGGAGCTGGGCTGGGACCCTCAGGGCTCCCCAAAGCCTTAAGATGGACGGTGAGGGAGGTGGGGTGGACACCTACCTCCCAGCTGTCCAAACGGCCAACGACGGTGAAGACACGGCCGGGGGCGCCATGCAGCCGCACGTGGTGTCCCTGCAGGACGAGGTCACGCAGCTCCAAGCCATGCAGGGCCTCGCACTGGGCCGTGTCCAGGCCACTCACCAGGCAGCCGGGGCCGATGTGAACGGGGCCCTGGAAGAAGAAAAGGCAGGCTTCCTACCTAGTACCGCCCTTAGCGCCCCCCAGCACACACAGGACCCTGGTCCCTGCCACGCTGCCCTCCCTCTGCCCCACTCTCTGGCCTCACCTGCAGGTGGCAGTGCTGCAGGACACTCCCAGCACCCAGATGGACTGGGCCTTCCAGCAGGCAGCTGACCACAGAGCTCCCCGTGCCCAGGAGCTGCGGCTCCTGTGAAGCCAGGGAGGAGGTTGCGAGGGCCCCGGGCCCAGGGCTGCCCAATCCCCCCCGCATCCAAGGCCCCAGCCAGAACTCCTGCTGCTCCCCGAGCCTGACGGCCAGCCAGATCCACCTGCCCTGGCCCCGAGCTCAGGCCAGCTCCCATCCCGCCCTGTTCATGCCACTCCCCCAGCGGCGTGCTCTGCCTGAATCCTCTTCCAGAGCAAATCTGCACTTAGTAACCGAGGTTCCGCCCCACCCCACAGATGACAGCTCTCCCAGGAGCCCTCTCCCACCTATCCGGCTACCCCCACCCCTGCCATCCTGAGGGCCACCTATGAACTCTCCCTGCCCTCTTCCTCAGCTCAGGACACTGACCCAGGCCCATCACGTCCAATGGGACTGGCTCCCCAAGCAGACCCGGCAGAAAGCGTGGAGGGAGTCTCCTCTAGTTTCTCGGTCAGGCAGACCTGGCCACCTATTGGCTCTGTGGCTTGAAGCAAGTACTTAAGCTCTCTGAGCCTCCAGTGCCTCATGTGAATAATGAGAATAATTACGCCTACACTTGTAGGTGATCTGTTCCAAGCACGGGCTATCCCTTCCCTTTCCTGAAGCCCCACCCCACCTGTCCGCAGGCACCCCAGCAGGCACTTCCGCTGGCCCTCCCTCCAGGCAGGTCTTACCTCCGCCTGGGAGTGCACCACCCGGGCCCTGGGAGCCCCTGGGCACGTGAGGCTGCACAGGAACTCACTGGCCGAGCTGGTCATGTAGCTGTAGCTGCCGTCAGGGACATAAGCTGTAAAGATACAAGGACTGACCCCAGCCCCGTGCCTGCTGCAGCTCTGAAGCCAGACCAGGCCTCACACCAGAAGACACATCTTAGGCCCTGGGAAGGCAGGCACACCAATGAGCCTATTGTGTCCATGGGGAAGCTGAGATCCAGAGAGGCTCAGCCACCTGTTCAAGTCACACAGCTAGAAAGTAGAGACACTGGGACTGGAGCCCAGGAAGGAGACAAAGGAAGAAGGGAAGAGGGTTATGGGTTCTGGCTTAGGAGAAGGTAACTGTCTGGAATGCACTAGGCCTGCCTGGTCCAGAAGCCTGGGGGCCAGGCAGGCAGCAGCCTCACCCTAGGGGTCCTCACTCCCGTGGTCTTCCCACCCCAGAGCGCTGAGAGGCAGTACCCACCCATGGTGAGGGGCTGATCGTGAAGTTCCCTCCACAGCTCAGTCCGGGCAGCCTGCAGATAACCCGCGATGTCCGAGTCACCTTGCCCCATCTCCGGGGGCTGCCCCACCAGGAAGTCCTCCCTGCTCACGTTCCGGGCCATGCAGAGCAGGATGTCGAAAAAGAGAGACAGCTAGGAGAGGGGTAGGAAGCATAGCTATTGGGAAGGTTCCCAGGCTGAGCTCGGGCAGTCCCATGCCCAGAGACACTGACCCAGAGAGTGAAAGGGACAGGCCCAAGGCCATGCAACCAGGCTGCCAGTGTCAGGGCCTCTATCCAAGGCCAGGGCACCCCAGCCCACACCCCGTCACCTGGACAGGCCGGGCTCCAGAGTCCAGGCCCATGTAGGTGCAGGCATCCAAGGGTGGGCTCACATGGGTGGCCAGGAGGTGCTCAGCAGTCTCCACAGAGAAGAAGGCGACCCCAGAGACCTGGAGAAGTCAGGGTCAGGTTGGGGGGGGGGGTGGACACTGGGGCCAGGCTTGGGCCTGAGGCGGGAAGAGCACATGCAGATGGGCCAGGCAAGGTTGGCTGCCATACCAGGCAGGGTCCTTTGTCTCTGGGCCACTCCAGCACCCGGGCTCCAGGCTTTTTGGGAATGACTCCCACTCAGGGACCCCTCAACAGGCACGTTCTGACACCCCCCCCTCAATTTTCAGGCCTTCCTGAACTAGAGACAGAGAATGAGAACTAGTTCCCTATCATCCTCAAGGTCCAGTCCCAAACCCTACCCCAACAGTCCTATCCTCGTCTTTCATTCTAGAAGGATCCCCCAAGTCAGATTCTAGACTTCCTCCCAACTGCACTCCCGAAATTACCCACACTCTGGTTCTAGCCTTTCTGGTTCGGGACAAGACCCTGAATTCCAAGGCCACACCTTCCTCAGATTCTAGCTCTACTGGCTCCCCTGAATGCCAGTTCTAGACCTTACTCAGATTCTAGTTCTAGCCTGCCCCAGAATCTTCTGGAAGGAGTGAAGCTCTGCCCTGAGCAGGAAGCCAAACCTTCCCTTCCTTATCCTATAAGGTCTCCAAAGCCTCCAGTGTGGTCTGGCAACCGTACCAGCGGCACCCGCCCATCCGGCCTGGCACACCGTTGTATCTCTGCCTCGGTGCCCCGGTAGTAAATGTCCAAAACGAAGCCCTACGTGGGGGGAGAAAACAGAGTTAGGGAATGGAGCAAGAGAGGATCAACAAGGAGGGCATGGTTAGGTGTTCTCCAAATGAAAACCTAGGACGAAGTCTGGCAGGTCCCAGTGGGCTCCCAGGGACCACAGCGCCAGAGACTCCCACCCCCCAACGGTAGAGGGCAGGCTTTGAATGTCTTCGCAGCCCCGAGCAGGAGCACAGAACCTAGCACGCAGCCAGTGCACGATTCGTGTTTGGCAAGACTACGTAAACACAAGGGCTGTTGGCAGGGGAACTGCTGCAAATCCAGACCATGCCAGAAAGCCAAGGATGAGAGGCTTCCCCAAGCATTGGACCAGGAGGCCAATCCAGATGGTTCAGCTGTACACACCACTGTCCCAGGGGCACTACCTGGGAGTCAGTGAAGTAAACACCATGGTTCCGGGCATAGGCCATGCTCCCTGGAAAGGCAATCACTCTGGCTCCCCGGAAGTTGTCCCAGCTGATCCCTGTGAGTGAGGCAGTTAGGAGGTTCCCTGGGGGCCCCAACCCAAGGCAGGGGGCCCCAGCCAGAAGGAGGCAAGAGCTCAGGGCAGGGGCATCCAGACACCTCTAAAGGGAATATGGTTTCCAAAGACAAATGGACATTCCTCTGGGAGAATGACACCACCTCCCCTCCCAAAATTCTTCCACAGAGCACTGCAGGGCTGAAGGGGCAGGGTGGGGTGTCTCCATTCTCTAGCCAGGCAGAGGGAAGCCTGGTGGGGGGAGGGAAGCTCTGCCTCTGGCTCTGGGCTTCATGCTCCCCACAGCTTCCCTTCTGAACAGAACAGCAGGCCGGTCCAGAGACCAAATGAAGAAGGGTGTCTGGCTAGGGCTAGGGTAGGCAGTCTCGAGGCTTCTCAGGCTCACCTGGGTTCAGAGGAACAGACAGCAGCATGTCGGTGCTGCAAACCCACACACCTGGTGGGGAGCCCGGGCCCAGCTGCAGGGGAGAGAGAGCCTGTATCCAGTGGCCTGGCCCAGCCCTCCCTCTGCTCCCACACAACCCGGATGTGGCCTGTCCAGGAGGACTCTGGCTGCTGAGGTAACGGGGCCTCCCCTGACCAGCGATGCCGAGGCCGCTCCTTCCCTCTACTCTGAGGGCCACACCTCCCCACCAGCATGGCCAAGACTAACTTCCTGAAGCTCTAAGTCCGGACACCCCCAAAGCCGTTCTTCCTGGCGTCTCCTGTCTACACCAGCACAGACTGCATAGCCAGTGGGGCCGTGGGAGAGGTGTGGCTCTCTCTGGGATGAGGGCCCGTGGTCGCCGCCAGCCTTACCCGATGGCTCATGATGTCCAGCAAGCAGTCCAGGTTGCAGACCACGGCCTCCACCGGAGCCTGGAGGTTCTCCACAGGGAGGCAGGTGAAGGCCCGGCCACAGTCGTCAAAAGGGAAATCTCGGCCCTAGGGAGGGAGCAGGGACAGGAGAAAGAACCCTTAGGGCAGAGAGCCTGGGGACACCCTATCAGCTGGGCAAGGCAGGAAGCCACTAAGCTAGAAGACTTTTAAAATGTGTTTTCTCGGGTGCCTGGCTGGCTCAGTCGGTGGCACGTGTGACTCTCGGTCTCAGGATTGTGAACTCAAGCCCCATGTTGGGTGTAGAGATACTTAAAATCTTAAAGTAAAATGCGTTTTCTCGGTTTTTTTTTTTAATTAATTGATTTATTTGAGAGAAAGAGAACACAATCAGGGGCAGAGGCAGAGGGAGAGGGAGAAGCACACTCCCCACTGAGCAGGGAGCCCAACGCAGGGCTCAATCCCAGGACCCTGAGATCACGACCTGAGCTGAAGGCAGACACTTAACCGACTGAGCCACCCAGGCGTCCTCTCAGAATTTTTGCTTATAATGTTTTCGATTACATGATTATGGTGAAAAATTAGAAAGTGCAGCTCTGCAAAAAGAAAACAATTCCTCAGGGATAATAGCCGTTGCCCTCATTTGAGCTATATCCTTTCAAATTTTTCTTTAATTTTTTAATGAGATTATGAGAAGGTGGAGACAAGAGAACTTACACACACACAACTACAAGTAAAACTAGGGGGAAAGATTGGGAATTATATCAGTGTCAATATTCTAGCTGTGGTTGTACTACAGTTCTCAAAAATATTAGCCCTGGGGAATGTGGGCGAAGTTTGCAAAGGCTTCTCTATTATTTCTTGCATGTGGATCTATACTCATCTTAATCAAAATTCCAATTAAAAGGGCACCTGGCTGGCTCAGGCGGTAGGGCATACAACTCTTGATCTCGGGGCTGTAAGTTAGAGCCTCACATTGGGTGACGAGATTACTTTAAAAAAATCTAAACAGGGGCGCCTGGGTAGCGCAGTCGTTAAGCGTCTGCCGTCGGCTCAGGGCGTGATCCCGGTGTTATGGGATCGAGTCCCACATCGGGCTCCTCCGCTATGAGCCTGCTTCTTCCTCTCCCACTCCCCCTGCTTGTGTTCCCTCTCTCGCTGGCTGTCTCTCTGTCACATAAATAAATAAAATTAAAAAAAAAAAATCTAAACAAGGGGCGCCTGGGTGGCTCAAGCGACTGACTCTTGATATTGGCTCAGGTCCTGATCTCAGGGTTGTGAGATCAAGCCCTGCATGGCATGGGCTCCATGCAAGCAGGGAAAGATTCTCTCTCTCCCTGCGCCCCTCCCCTCACCCGTGTGTACATGCATGTTCTCTCTCTTTCTCTCTCTAATAAATAAATAAATCTCTTTAAAAAACTAAACAAAAAAAAAAGAAAGAAAGAAAGAAAGAAAAGAAAAGAATAAGAATGTCTGAAGAAAGTTTAACAAAAAATTTCTAATTAAAAAGCTGAGATCGGGGTGCCTGGGTGGCTTAGTGGGTTAAGCGTCTGCCTTTGGCTCAGGTCATGATCCCAGGGTCCTGGGATCGAGTCCCATGTCGGGCTCCCTGTTCAGCGGGGAGTCTGCTTCTCCCTCTGCCTTTGCCTTCCTCTCCCCCAACTTGTGCTTTCTCTCTCCCTCTCAAATAAATAAAGTCTTTTTTTAAAAAGTTGAGCTAATTTTATATAAACTTGCGTGGCTGGCTCTTCCCAGTAAACAATGAAAGCACATTGCCTGAATGCTGCGAGTGAGCCAGGCCAGGCCCTGTTTTAGCATTTAGGTGGATCACCTCAGCACTTCCAAAGGAAGTAGAAACTGTTATCATCCCCATTTTACAGATGAGGACTCTAAGGCCTAGAAAGAAAGGGTCAAGTGACTTGTCCAAAGTCACAGAGCTGTTAAGTCTCTTCCCAGGCCAATGCATAGGGTTAGCTGGACTTTTAAATCACTGTCTAACATCCCACCAGGAGGATGTGCTGCTTATATTCAGTCTGTTCCCTACCTCTGAACAGTCGGATCAATTCTGATCCTGATTCTTCTGGATTTGCACAATGAGCACCTTGCACAAACACAAAGATAAAACACCTATCTAACCCCAAGGATCAATGGTTTCGGCCTTCGGCATGGCCCTCTACGTACCATGTGCAGGATGAGGATCCGGGCCGAGTGTAGGACGTCAGCTGTCACCACCTGTTGAAAGTGGAAGAGCCCTGTGGACAGAAGCCTGGGCAGACGGCACCCAAGGATACTGTCCTCTTGTCCAGGGAGACACCCCAACACAAACCCACTTCGATACCAAAGGACAAAAAGACAAGGTCAGGACCAATGGCCACAGGCAGGCAGGGGGCAGCCCTGGCCCCTCCTGGATAAGGGAGCCTACTGGCCCTCCACCTGGGCCACCCCTCTGCCCCCATGTTTTAGGGGAAGCTATAGGCAAGAACACGGGGCTTGCTGGGTGACTCACGGTAAGTTAGGTCCACGGCAACCACACAGTGGTGGCCTCCCCTGCCACTGCCACCTCCGTCCCTGTGACCAGCCTCACTCCCTATGCCAAGGAGCCAGGAGAGCAAGGTGGCCAAGCAAAGGGGCTGGGGGGGCAGCATGGGCCCAGTGGGGACACTGACCCCTGTGCTTTGCACAAAGGGAGCAGCTCTATCCCAGTTCCAGCAAACAGTTGCTATGGGGGAAGGAAAGGCCAGGAGAGCAAGATGGAAGTTTTCAAGAGAAGCCAGAAAGCCTAATTTTGAGATCCTGGCTCTGATGTACCAAAACTACTGGAAAGTCGGGCCCTGCCTTCTGCCCCCCCACCCCGATGAGTCTGCCCAATCTAGAGGTACAGAAATCGATACCAGATGCTGAACTGGCCGGGCCATGGAGCCCAAAGAGCGGGTGGGTGACCTTGGAGACAATCTGTCTGAAGCCGCCATCACGGTTCTGAGCGGGACGTGTGCCGGACGAGGGCGCGCCGCGAGCACTCACCGTGAAGCCTGCCCGGGCACTCAGGTGCTCGGCAGCCACCAGCAGGGCGTTGAGGGTGGCCCCTCCGCTGCCCACGCGCGTCTCAGGGTCCTCCACCGCCAGTAACAGCGTCCCGGGCGGGATCTGCTCCCGCTTCTGGCGCACCTCCAGCTCTGCGGTCAGAACACAAGCTGGGCCGGGCCCCCAGCCTCCCCACCCTGGTCCGACGCATCTAGAGCAAATCTACTGAGAGTCACTATCTTCTCTTCTTTGACTCAGGAGCTTCTTTTTCATTGAGGTGTAAGTGACATATCACATTCTACTCGTTTCAGCTGTACAACGTCATGATTCAATATTCATAAAAAATATGGACTGCTTCACAGATCTGCATGTCATCCCTGCAGAGAAGCCATGCTAACCTTCTCTGTGCGGTTCCAATTTTCACATACGTGCTGCCAAAGCAAACACTTAGTAGCCTTTCATGGAGTCGCTCTTTAGATCTTCACCCAACTCTCTAAGGTAAGTACAACCAGTCCCATTTAACAGATGAAAGAACTGAGTCTCAATGAAATGACACGATGTGTCTTGAGGTCACGTGGCTAGAAAGCAGAATCTGGGCTTGAACCCAGGTCTTCCTGGCTCATGGGGCTGTAAGGGTATGATGGGGATTCTACATCAGAGGCCAAGTGGGAAGGGAGGGTCCCCTACCTCTCTGGAAGACGTGGACACTATCCTTGTACTGGCATGTCAGGATGATGACCGTCCAATCGACCCCCGTGGGCTGCTCCATTCTGGCCAAAGTCGAGGGGCTCCCTGAGGCAGAGATAAAGGTGTGTGTGAACTTTTGAAAAAAATTATCTTACCCTAAAATTGATTGCTTCTGGCACACAGTTCTATTAATTTTAACACATGTATCAGGGCACTTGGGTGGCTCAATCAGTTAAGCGTCCAACTCTTGATTTCAGCTCAGGTCATGATCTCAGGGTTGTGAGATCAAGCCCCTGCTTAAGATTCTCTCTCCTTCTCCCTCTGCTCCTCCCCTCCCTCTCTAAAAAACCCCAAAAGACAAAAAAATAAAAATAAAAAATGAAAAATGGCCCCATACTGTATAGATTCTTGTGGCCACAACTACTTTTCACACCCAAAAAAACTCTTGCATGTTATCCCTTTGGGCGTACTCCCCTCCATCGCCTCACCCCTGACAACCACACTTCTCCATAGCTACGGTTGGGCTGTAATCTTTTTTTTTTTTTTTTTTTTTTAAGTAGGCTCCATACCCAGCACAGAGCCCACTGTGGGGCTTGAACTCATGACTCTGAGATCTAGACCTGAGCTGAGATCAAGAGTCAGCTGCTTAATTGACTGAGCCACCCAGGTGCTCCAGGGCTGTAATCTTTGCAGTTGGCTTCTTTCACTCAACATGATGCCTTTGGGATTCATCCAAGTTGACTGCACATATCAGTAGTTCTCTCTATTCGCCAAGCAGTATCCCATTGCATGGACTGGCGTCCATGGTCTGTTTCTCCATCCACCCATCGAAAGACATCTGGGCTGTTTCTAAGTTTGGGGAATCATGAATAGAGAGCTGCTACAAGCATTTGTGTGCACGTTTAGAGTGAACATAAGACATCATCTCTGCCAGTGCATACCCAGGGATGGGATTGCTGGGTTATGTGTGAGTGTATCTTTGACTTTCTCAATCCAGATGCATGTGATTTCCTCAGGAGAGGAAGCGAGGGGAGCAAGGTGGGGTTGACAGTGGGTCCCATCTTAAAGCAAAGCGCTGCCCCTCCTCATTCAGTTGTCGGCTGTGAGGTGTTCTAACCGCCCAGGCTCCTGAAGCCAACAGCAACTCCTTGGATAAGAGAGCAGCTGTGGGAGGGGTGCACCAGCCTGTTCAAAAGGATAAGGCAGGGTGCCAACAGAGCCCACTACAGGGACCTCAGAGGGAACCTCCCCTCCCAGAAGCTCCAAGCCAGAAGGGGCCTGCCACCCACCTGATAGCCGTCTTCCTCTAGGGCACTCTGAGCAAGTGAGGAGAAAGTGGGCCAAAGCTATGGCTTTGCCCTCTCCTATCCCCTTCAACATTCCTCTCCTACCAGATGGGAAATCGATCTGACTCCAGAGCCCCCCAAACCATCTGTAGACAAGTCCTCAAAAGTACCCTGGCATCCACCTCTGGCAGGGGTCCGGCTGCTGTCCCACAAAGCAGCCCACCCCACCTCTTCTTCCCTCCGACTTCCAGAGCTCAGCATGGGGAGGTGCCCAGAGTGTGTCCAGTAGGCAGCTGACGCTCCAACTAAGAGCCAACAGAACAGCAGCTCTCACACCATACTCTGCTGCCATCAAGCCTATGGTTGGGGCTGACAGACACGACCACTTAGCAACACCCACACTCCCACCAGCTTTCAGGGAGAGCCTCCACCACTAACAAAATTGCTCTGTTCCCTGCTAAGCCCAGGAGGGAAGTCCAGAGGGGAAATCTGAGCTAGAGATCTTGGCCAGCCACCTGAGGAAAAAGGCATTCCCCAGGATGTCCATTTGGCCTTTCCAGTAAAGGAGCCTCGTGGGATTTCAGCTTGACCGCAAACTCACTGTGTGATCTCCAGCACCCCCAACACTCTCAGGCCTCCTGAGGCAGAGAGGATAACTGACAAATGCCCCCAGCTTGTTCACATGGAGGCCACACTTCCCACCTACTGTTTCCAACCAATCAATGACTCTGTGCAGCAGGGACGTGAACACAGACCCATTTCTGCAAGATGGGGATCCTGTGACAGGCAACCTTGGCTCCTGGAGTCCCCATCAACCCAATAGAAACTGTCTCAGAACTGCAAGACAGTCAGAGATCCTTCCCACCCTTCCTTCCTTCCTTCCTTCCTTCCTTCCTTCCTTCCTTCCTCCCTCCCTCCCTCCCTCCCTCCCTCCCTCTGGTGCTCCTTCACAGGCAGCAGCCTGACAGCTCTTCCTGTCTCCTCTAGCTCCCTTCCCTTTTTCCCTCTTCCCCAATAAATCTCTTGCACGTCTAGTTCCATCTTAGTCTCTGCTTCTCTAAGGACCTGAACCAAAATGGGAGTATATTATCATTCCTCTCTTGGCACCTTCAAAGGAAAAAAATCACTGTAAGAACCTCTAACTTCATGTCAGGAAAGTACTATCTTTATCCTCAAAGATTAAGTAACTGAGGCACAGAGAGATTAAGTAACTTGCACAGTGGGCAAGGAGCACAGCCAAATTGAACCAGACACTTTTCTTCAGAGTCCATTCTCTTAACCACTACACTGAACCTACTTTATGGGAGCAAGGCAAGAAAGAACGGAGTAAAGAGATGGAAAGTGCTCAGTGTATTAGCCATTATGATAAAGCCTAAACAATTACAAGGTGATAATGAAATGAGGACGATGTTAATGATAACAGCCACTGGGACTGAGCTCACCACTGTGGCCCAGAGTTAAGACATTATGATTTTTCAACCTCATAACACCCCTGCAGGATGAGTATTATTAACTCCACTTTACAGAGGCTAACGGATGCTGCAGCCATGCCTCGTACTTGGGTCACTCCATTTCTTATTCAGGTGATGGTGGTAATGATATTTGGTCCCAAGGAAAGGTGCTGAAAGGGAGTAAGGAAGAAATATCCCAAGGAGGGTCCAATAACCCAGAAAATCTGAACCCAGTCGATCTCAGCAGTGACTGGGAGACATGGACAGGTGATAGATAGATCAGGGCCAGAGGGAGGAGGGCAGGCCTATCTGGACTGCACCCTACTAGAGACTTAGGGCAAAAGAGCAGTCCCAGGCTGAGAATCAGCCCTCTGGGCTCTGTTCCCATCTCTGCCTCCTCCTGTGTGATTTTGAACAGGTTACCTAACCTCTGCAAGCCAAAGATACCAACCTCCTAGGACTGTTGCCAGTATTAAATAAAATGGAAACAATGTGGCATACAGCAGAGGCTCAGTGAGTGGTAGTTCTCTCCAGCAGGGAAAGGGAACAGGAGAGTTTAACTTGACCCCGAAGCCAGTGGGAGTGAAGCCTCTGAAATATTCTCCAGGTCAAAGATGCACCCAAAGATGAAAAAAATTAGGGAAGGTTTAGGGAAATCAAGCGAGGCAAAGGAGCATGGCTCGCCAGATCAGCCAAAAGGGTATTTTATGATAACACAAAAGGTGGAATGATACTGGTGGCTAAAGCTCAGGGAGTGCTTTTTTCAGGGACCAACACCAATGGCACACCAGAATCAGCTCATGTGACTCAGTAGCCCTTTGAATTGGATCTTATCACACACATGACATAGATAAGGAAACTAGCTCTAAGAGAGGAAGGAGTCTGCTCAAAGTCATACACAGCCGGTACACGCAGGCCAGGTGTGTCCAACACCAACATTCTTGTTCTTCACCACCCTGTAGGAACAAGACATCTCTCCTGCAGCCTATGTCCTGTCATACCTGACGTTTACAGAAAACTTAGAAAAGAATACGGAGCTCATTGCAATATTCTGTCCACTTTCAATAACACTTCATCTATTGAGGCCAAGTTTGATGTCCTCAGCCAATCTTCCCCCTCCCCAAAATTGGAAGGGAAGGGGAGCCAGGGACAGAATAAAATAATAAAACCTCTTCATAGATGCTTTTGGAAGAGTGCTGGGGTAGGGATTTTACATTTTAGAGCTTTAAAGGTAAAAAAGAAAAAAAAACAGGCTCATGAAGGGATCTGATTTGCCTTCTGGAAAATAAAAAGGCAGACAGAAGTTGACTGGGAGTAAAATCACTTTGTAAATTATACAAATGTCCTGTAACCAAGATTTGTGCGTAATAGTGAGCCCAGATGGGGTAAACTAAGGCAGGAGACACGGCCTCAAGGCCAAGTCTGCAGCGCTGGCATCCAGCGCCCCACCTGCTCAGGGGTAAGGGACCTCTGGGGCCCGTATCCCTCCCTGTCCCAGGCGTCCTCAAGTGCCACGGAACTGGCCAGGTCCCGGAGCTCCCACTGAAAAGACCCAGACCAAGCGGTAGCCCGACCTGCAGACGCCCCCTACAGCCACGGGACGCCCAGGGGCGCCAGCAGAGTTCTCGCACACGCTTCCCTATCGAGAACCTGGAGGTCACTGGCCCAGCTCGGTCCTGCGGGCCCGAGAGCGTGAGCCGAAAAACAACGGGGGAAAGGGGGTGCGCGAAGCGGGAACCCGCAGGGACCGACGTACCTGCCTCTGCTGGGCGTTCGGCGCCGCGGGCTCTTTAACGCGTGGCTGCTTGTCCCTTCGCGGCGCACCCTGGGAAATGTAGTTTCACCCCTCCGCCTGTCCTGGCTTCTCCTCCCCCCAAAACTAACTCCGAGCTATTTATTACAAGGGTACGCAGATCTGGTGAGAGCAGCGCTTTCCTAAAGGGCATGTGAGTTCAGTTCGAGAAAGGAGGTGAGGGGAGAAGGTGGCTCTGTTTCCCAGTAAAACTACAACTCCCAGAGGAACGAATGCGTCTTAAAGACACAGCCTCGTTTTCTGGGACTCGAAGTTCCTGGTTTGGGGTCTGTTTCGCCCCCCTTACCAGGACCTGGGGCAGCTGCTTTTCCATTGAGAGGGGAAAAAATAATGACAGCTGTTGCCCGAGCATAAGCGGTTACTGTTGGATTGGCAGTTGGCTAGCGCTTTCGCGGGTTTCATTACATGGGTCCTTCCGGAAGAAACTTTTAACTCTGCAGTAGGAAGAGGATCTGAGGAGCTTTTGGAAAAGTTGTGAATGGCAGCATTGTTTGTAATAGCGAAGAATTGGAAACACCTTTTCTCTAGGCTACATCCATGCCGTGGAATAAATACTATGCAGCAGTTAGAAAGAAGGAAGTAGAACTGTGTGTACAATAGAGAACAGTGCTCAAAATACTTTAAGATAGAAAAAAGCAAGTCGTAGAACCGTATATACAGGAAACCATTCATGTCAAAAATAATGTATGTGGACACATATCATTGTAACAGGATGGAGACCGCTATGGATGGGGATGGGCAAGGCGAACTTCAGTTTCATCCATGTCGTTTGAAGTTTTCTTACAAGAATGTACTTTCCAAACCTACTGTCGTCGGTAGGGAGCTGAGAGGTCTTGGCATCAATCTCAGAGAAGATGAGGGACCCCGCTCAAACTCAATGTAACCTTAGCCAGTCACTTGGCTACTCTGTCTCTCCTTGTCACCAGCTATAAAACAGATTAGTAATAGTATCAAATGCCTGAGATTGTTGTGAGGATAAGATAACTTCTTGACTCCATAGTAAATGCTCAAAAAACATTAACCATTAATAGGATTATTTTTACTGTTGTTCTCCTGTTGCCTCATTAAAGCAGGGTCTTTGGTTTGTCCATGATTGTATTCTCAGTCCCCAAAACAGTGCCTAGGACATTGTAGGTGGTTAAAACAATTTGTCAAATGAATGAATAACCAACGATTCCCTAGTCAGCCCCCACTACCACACCTCCTCCCCCAAATCTCTGTCCTTCCCTTGGTCTTCTCCCCCTAGAGTCATTTCCCCCTCTTCATTTGGCCCAGGTCTGATCCCCCAGCCCCACTGCAGTGCCTGCTGTTTCTTCTGTGAACCTAGGAAGGCTCCAGGGAAGTGATGAGCTGTCTCCCACTGCTGCTGTTCTCAGCAATGCAGAGCCCCACTCTGCAGTGGAGTGGAAGGCAGGGAGGCCTACCGCTGTGGCTCTGGCAGGGGCTCAAGGAAAACTGTGTGCCCCAGAGGCAAAGGGGTTCACCCCACTTCCTAGGGCAGGCACACTGGGGGGGGAGCTCCAAAATCACTCTAGAATTCCTTGGTCTGAGTAGAAAAGATACTCAAACAACATTTTTTTAAAAGATTTTATTTATTTATTTGACAGGATAGAGACAGCCAGCAAGAGAGGGAACACAAGCAGGGGGAGCGGGAGAGGAAGAAGCAGGCTCATAGCAGAGGAGCCTGATGTGCAGCTCGATCCCATAACGCCGGGATCACGCCCTGAGCCGAAGGCAGACGCTTAACCGCTGTGCCACCCAGGCGCCCCTCAAAGAACATTTTTAATAACATGAAGCCCTCAGCGCAATCCATCAGCAATAGACAACAACATGTAGCTCACTGCTCAGTACATAGTCCCACTGTCTGGGGTACATAGACCCATAAAAATAAAAGTTCTGATGCTGTAATCTAGGATAGAGTATAGTGGTTAAATACAGTGGTGTGAAATCAGACAAATACTCCTTAATTTCTATTAGTTTCTTACTGTGTGAGCAAGACACTCAACCTCTCTGAGCCTTATCTTCTTCATCTGTAAGAATACAAGAGTATTTGCCTAATCAGTTTGTTGGGAGGATTATGTGCTAATGCACACAAAAGGATTAGCACAGTGCTTGGCCAGAGTAGGCATGCAAATTCCTTATTAAGTGCTGTCAGAGTATGAGGGCCCAAGTCCAGGAGGCCTTCTTGGAGGAGGTGCAATCTGCAGGGCCCTAGATGAGATGTATGCCTGCTGCTGGTAGCAGGAAATACCTCTGAGAGTCAGGATGACCCATGGAGATAGCTTAGGTTGGGTTCCCTAGATGGAGAGCCTGAGACAGGGATTCTTGTGCAAATTATTTATTAGGGTAGTGAAAGAAGCACAATAGGGCAGAGGAAGAAGTCAAGCAAAGATGTCTAGCCTCAGTCTGATCCTATAGTGAGCTCTGAGGCATAAAATGCAGCACAAGGTTTCTGTCTCTCAGAAGAAAAGGACCTGGACTTTGCACCGCACACCAGTCATTCACAGGCTGTGGGCCACTGGGAGGTGGGAAAAGGAGGAGCATAATTCCCCAGGTGCATCTGGATGAAGCCGCTCCTGTGGACTGAGGACAATTCTCTGGAGAAGGGTGAAACCATGAGTCATTAGCTGCCAAGGCAACAGCTGAGAAACGTGGAGAATGGGTGCACCATTGCTGTAAAGGGGTGCGACCCACAGCATTTACTACAAGAAGAGTAGAGAAGACATGGGAACTAGTTGAGGAAAATGAAGAGAGGATATTCAACTCTTCTGCTGGGTCTTCCAAGGAGAAAACAAAACAGCTGGTATGTTTTATAAAAATTATTTTTTTTAGGGGCGCCTGGGTGGCTTGGTCAGTTGAATGTCTGCCTTTGGCTCAGGTCATGATCTCTGGGTCCTGGGATTGAGCCCCTTATCAGGCTCCCTGCTCAGTGGGGAGTCTGCTTCTCCCTCTCCCTCTGCCCCTCCTCCCTCCTCGTGCTCACGCTCTCTCTTTCTCAAATAAATAAAAATTATTTTTGAAAGATTTATTTATTGGGGCGCCTGGGTGGCTCAGTCATTAAGCATCTGCCTTTAGCTCAGGGCATGATCCCAGAGTCCTGGGATTGAGCCCCGCATCAGGCTCCTCCACTGGGATCCTGCTTCTTCCTCGCCCACTCCCCCTGCTTGTGTTCCCTCTCTCGCTGGCTGTCTCTCTCTCTCTGTCAAATAAATAAATAAAATCTTTAAAAAAAAAGATTTATTTATTTATTTGAGAGAGAGCAAGAATCCACACACGAGTAGGGGGAGGGGCAGCGGGAGAGAGAGAATCTCAAGCAGACTCCCCACTGAGCCTGAGCCCAGTGGACGGGCTCAGTCTCACAACCTGGAGATCATGACCTGAACCAAAATCAAGAGTCCAACACTTAACCGACTGAGCCACCCAGGCACCCCGAGTGTTTTAATTTTTAAAACGTCCAACTCTTGATCTCAGCTCAGGTCTCCATCTCACGGTCTTGAGTTCAAACTCTGCATTAGGCTCCATGCTGGGTGTGGAGCCTACTTTAAAAGGGGGGAGGATAAATAAAAATAAAAATCCAGACTTGATAAAATAAACAACGAACACTTTCTGGAGAGCATTTAAGTGTACTTCATATTTAAATGAGGACCCTCTTCCCCAAAGCCTGACTGTTGCCATGCACAAGTATCTTGTGCGGTATTTTCCAGAGCGCTTCTGTGAGATGGTAACAAGTGTTGCAGGTGGGGTGTCGAACCATGAAACAAAGGCAGACAGGCTTATTTTCTTCTCACAACTTTAAGAAACCAATATACTGGATAAACAAAGTGTAGTGTATCTATGCAATGGAGTGGTTTTCAGTCATAAAAGAATGATGTACGGACATAGGCCGTAAATGGGGGAGCCTTGAAAACATTATGCCAAGTGAAAGAAGTCAGACATGAAGGAGCATATTTAGTGTGATTCCATTTATATGAAATATTTAGAATAGTGAAACCAGAGAGACAGAACATAGTGGTTGCCAGGGGCTAAGGGGAGGGAGCATGAGTATAGCATTTTCTTTTGGGATCATGAAAATAGGATTGCTTACAAAGCATTGTGGATGTACTAAATACACTGAATTGTATGCTATAGAGTGGTTAGTTTCTGGGTGCCCCCTCCAAAAAATAAAATAAAGTAACACAACGGTTAATTTTGTGTTATGTGATTTTCACCTCAATTTAAAAAGAACAACAAGCTTAGTTGCTAATGGGGTGTCACTGCTCCCAGGCCTTCTCGGTGGACAAAGGTAGGGAAAAAATACCTATATGCACGGAGAACTTTCCACTAATGTGTAAAGCATTTCACACACAGGTTAGGGAATCCTTTCATAGAGGAGCATCTCACAGGACCTGCGCACCTTTTAGAAGGCTGATCCAGCACGTGGAACATTAACGGGAAACGGTTCCCTTGAAATGAGTCCCCTAAGACACTAAGGATGGGGCACAAATGAGAGGATGACTTCTATTTTAGCATCTTTCTTCTGCTTTTTCTTATGGCTTTTGAGAAATTGCTCCGATCTGTGCCTTAATTTACCCACCAGAACAATGGTCTCTATCGATATAGTTCAAAGGACCATTAAAAAAAAGCTTGATATTTTGGGGGTGCCTGGCTGGTTCATTGGTAAAGTGTGTGACTCTTGGTCTCGGGGTTGTGAGTTTGAGCCCCACGTTGGGTGTGGAGATTAAAATAAAGTCTTAAAAAAAAAAGCCTTGATATTTTTAATGGTGTTTGCCAGAGTGCTTTGCTAGATCTCAATATCTTAGAAGGTAGGACCCAATTTTTCAATCTCACAGTGCCCTCCACTGTGCTTTGCACATAAGGAACAGGTAGTACATATTATGTGAATGACCTTGGATGAGCGACTTAACCTCCTTGAGCTGCCTGCCAACCCAATTCTGCCAGAAACTAAGAAATAATTTCATTAATTTAATCAATATTTCTTGAAGTTCTGTTTGGACATACAAAAGCCAGTGCCCTGCTCTCCAATAGTTTGTTATCCACTGAGCTAATGAGAACAAAAGACACCATCAGTTGAAATGTCCTCAATCTATTCATTTAATCTTTAATTCGGATCACCAACATGTATTTGTTTGTGAGAGAGTGTGAGTGGGGGGGGCAGAGGGAGAGGGAGAGAGAATCTCAAGCCTACTCCCCACTAAGGATGGAGTCCGACTCGGGGGATTGATGTCACGACCCTGAGATCATGACCTGAGCTACAACCAAGAGAGTCAGATGTTTAACAGACTTGAGTCACAGCATACAGATGCCATAACATCTAGATCGCTTTAAATCTTTGCTCTTATGATGTTGTAACAAATAGCCATCTCTGGATATAACTAAGAGAATGTGTAAATAGGATACTTTCTTACAGATTGCTCGGTCAAATGGTGTGTGCAAGTGTAATTTGAAGATATTACCAAGTTACTCTTCTTAGAGGCCGTACCAATTTCTACTCATACTCACAGCATATATGAATCTTGTTCCCCACACTCTTGCCAAGATAGTTATCAAGCTTTTTGGTCTTTACCAATCTGATAGGTGAAAAATGATATTTCAGCATGGTTTTTATTTGCATTTATTTTACTAAAAGTGAAGCTCAGAGGAGCGCCTGGGTGGCTTAGTCAGTAAAGTGTCTGCCTTAGGTGGGATTGGGTCCCACATCAGGCTCCTTGCTCTGTGGGGAGCCTGCTTCTCCCTCTCTCTCTGCCTGCCACTCCCCCTGCTTGTGCTCTTGCTCTCTCTCTCTCTCTTCTGCTCTCAGTCTCTGACAAATAAATAAATAAAATCTTAAAAAAAAAAAAAAGTGAAGCTCGGAAAATAATGGTTGGTGAGGATGTGGGGAAATGGAAACCCTTGTCACTGTTGTGGGAATGTAAAATGGTACAGCCATTATGGAAAATATTATGATGGTTCCTTGAAAAATTAAAAACAGAATTGTCATATGATACAGCAACTCCACTGCTGGATTATACCTAAAAGAATTAAAGGCAGGGACTTAAAGAGAGATTTGTATACTCATGGTCATAGTGGCTTTATTTGCAACAGCCAAAGGATGGAAGCAACCCAAGCGTCAATTGACAAATAAATGGATAAAACGTGGAATATACATACAATAGAATATTATTCTGCCTGAAAAAGGAAGGAAGTCCTGACACATGCTACAATGTGGATGAACATTGAGGACATTATGCTAAGTGAAACAAGCCAGACACAAAAAGACAAATAGTGTCCTCATGCTGATATGACTTCATAGTCGAATTTATAGAGACGGAAAGTAGAATGGTGGCTGTCAGGAACTGGGGGGGAGGGGAAAATGTGAGGAGTCATTGTTTAATGGGCACAGAACTTTTCAGTTTTGCAAGATGAAAAGAGCTCTGTGGATGGATGGTGGTGATGGTTGCACAACACTGCGAATGTACTTAATGACACTGAACCGTACACTTAAAAATGGCTAAGGTGGTAAAGCTCATGTTCTGTGTATTTTACCAGAATTTTTCAAAAACGGAAGCTCTGCATCTTTTCATATCAGAGCCACTGTGTTTCCTTTTTTTGTGAACTGTTTATATAATTTTTACATTTCCTGTTGGTTTCTTGGTCTTCTTACTGATTTGCAAAAGCGCTTTATATTAGCTCCTTACCTTTTAATTTAAATTGCAAAAGTGTCTCCATTTTCTATTAACTTGGATGTGGAAAAAATGTTACAATGAACCCCAAGTAACCATCATCCCCCCACTCCAACAGTGGTCAGTTCAGTCAATCTTGTTGTATCTATACCTCCACCCAACCCTGGATTATTTTGAAGCAAACCCCAGACATCCTATCATTCCATAAATACGATTTCAGGATATATTATTAAATGAGGTCTCTTAAACAAAAAACTAGCCATAACACTATTAGCACACTTAAAATTAATAACAACTGCTTAATATCCAATGGTCAATGTTCAAATTTCCCCTATTCTAAAACAACTTTTTTTTTTCAGTGTATTTGAATAAAGTCCATACATTGCAAATGGTTGATAGGGCTTTTAAAATTTATAGATTCTCTTCTTTTTTTTTCAATTTTCAAGGTATTCATTGAAGAAACTTGGTCATTTGTTGATTAGATCTTCTGTGGTTTCAAATACCCTGTTCCTCTAATACCAGCATATTCTGTACATTGGGTGTTGTCAGCTTTGGGGTGGTTTCTCTCTTCAACACTACTTTCAGAGTATCATACTTTCATTGTCTTCAAATGAAGACGGTTGTCTTTGGTTTTCATGACACTGAGAGCCACTGGTGATCTTTACCTCGATCCACTAATTTATTCAGTGTTGGCTTAATTTTTTAATGAATGGTTCCCCAATTTTCCCTGCATCGTTATAGAGTAATTCACCCTTTCTCCCACTTATTTGAGAATGTATTTTTACTATACGGCAATTTTCCTTTAATACTTAAGCTTATTTTTATGAGTATTTGAGTTTACTTCTAGACTGGCAGATCTGTGTCTTTGACCTATCATACTATTTTAAGAGTAGACTTTAAAATATGTTTGCGATCTGAGAGGGCTAACACCCTTTACTACTGTTAGTTTAAAAAAAAAAATTTCCTGACTAGCTTTGTTTGTTATTTTTCCAAATAATTTTAAAAAGTTAATTTATCTACTTCTCTCTCACATCTCCAAAAAATGAACAAACAAACAAAACCCCCAAAAAACCTGCTGGCATTTGTACTGGAATCACATTAAATTTATAGATTAACTTAATTTATTTTTGATAGTATTCCTATCTAAAATCATAGTATTTCTTTCAATCTTTACAGCAACTCTAAGAAGTGAGGTCTTTTGTTATTATTATTCCCATTCTACAAATGGAAGAATTGTGTAACTTGCTCTGGATCACACACAGCATTAGGGGTGGGAGCTGCCAGATCGGTCTGACTTTAAGCTTCTGTCCCCCAAACAGAAACCCAGAGAGTGAGTGAGCCAGTTCCTCTCCTCTTTGCACCTTGCTACTTAGTAGCTGTCTGCCTCCAAAGCCCTGTGCTCTCATGTGCCATGTTCCAACTCCCAAATTCCTTTTCCACTTTCTCTCTTGCACTGGACAGTTCACCAGCAAAACTAGGCTTTACAAAGAACGATTCAAATCCAAATGCTACACTGAAGCAGTTGGGGAGAACCTTCTGGAGGAAGGAAAATTCAGGGTAGACTTCGGACAGTCAGGGAGAATTTGGATTGGTGGAGGGGATGGGAAAGTAGAACCAGCAAGGGGAAATGGGTGAACCAATTTGATATCTAATTGGGAGGTGGTAAGGGTGATGATGAGGGTTTCTGTTGGAGCTGAGGTAGAGAGAGGGTCTCTTTGTCCTGCCCATGAAAGGGCATCTTTGTTCTCCCTGAATCATATGCAAACAGAGATGTGGGAGATAGATGTAAACTCAAAAAATTTCATGTACCTTCTGCATGTGAGAAAATGTTGTCATTGCACGTGACTCAGGTGCAGAGAGGCCAAACCCTTGTAGGAAGGGCCTGGCAGCTGGTTTTATGGGCGTAGCGTGAGGTTGCATGTGGATTACTTAGCCTCCACTGGCCTGTGATGGTGACACAAATCTAAAAGAAACAGAAAAACATTCCAGGGTTAACTTTAGTCAAGGTCCAATGCCTTGATTATATGGTGGCCACTTGGTTACTTGCCCAAAGACCTAGGAATAACTCACCCTTTTGGCCCTGAGTGGATGGGCGGAAGACTGGAATCTGGGCCCTTGACGACTCAGTGTACCCACCCACTTTGTCAAAGATAAACAAAACCAGTGGCCACTGGTTACTTGCCCGAAGACCTAGGAATAACTCACCCTTTTGGCCCTCAGTGGATGGGCGGAAGATTAGAATCTGGGCCCTGACGACTCAGTGTACCCACCCATTTTGTCAAAGATAAACAAAACCAGACACTAAAGTGGTTAGGCCAGATTTTAACCAGGAATATACTACTGCGAAGAGAGTCCAATATGAACTGAATTCCATTTCAATTTGTAGAGGTGACTGGGCATTTTAAAGCGAGAATGAGGGAGTATGGAGGGAGGTGAGCAGGGGCTCACTAGTCAGGGAAGTAAAAAAAACGAGAAAGGATTGGTGGGTGTAAATGCTTAGGCCAGTGGTGTCTGTTAGCGGGCAATTACCGAAGTTAGGATTCTATCCTCCCACAGAGATTGGGACACAGAGGCCCTATCCTTCCCGATGATTACATTTCAAAGGAATGGCTTTCAGGTCCTTGGGAAAGGCATACCAGGGCTGTAGGAGATACATACACATCTCAAAGGGACAGAGGAAGGAATCACAGTTGCAAGCCCTTTGTAGTAAATGCAGAGTCACCTATCTTCAGGTGTTGGCTTAAACCATAAATCGTTTTGGCAGCCTTGAGCTTTATCTGGCAGACACTTTAGAAGAGACAGGGTCATCCTAGGGGATGTGGCTTTGGGCTGTTAGAAACTATGTTACTGTGTTTAAGTCTTTAACGTACAGGAAGGAGGATGAATGAAACCATTTGTGTTGAGGAGTGTAGTTTTTATAGGCCGAGGTTGAGGCCTATTGGAGAAGAGAGCTCAGAGGAGCCTGGCTTAAGTTTGGTCAAGCAGTGAATCTTTGTCACCTTACAGCTGGAAAAGCCTAGGATTGTGCCTGAGGGTGATGGTCACCAAGTGTTATTTGTCTTCAGAGACTTGTAGTTCCCAGAACAAATGGCAGGACAGCAGGTGGTAAGAAGAGTCTACCTGAGAGGTCAGGAAGCCACCTTCCCACCTCTCACTACCCCAGCCTGTTTTATTTTTATTTACTTAATTTACTTTTTAAAGATTTAATTTATTTGAGAGAGAGAAAAAAATGAGCAGGGGGGAGATGGACAAGGTGACTCCCCACTGAGCAGGGAAATCAGCGTGGGGCTCAATCCCAGGACCCTGAGATCATGACCTGAGCTTAACCAACTGAGCCACCCAGGTGCCTCCCCAGCCTGTTTTAGGTCATAGCCCACCCAGAGGCAGTGGATTCTACTGAGCCCATTGTACTTCCGGTTTGAGATCACACCCCTTGGCTTACATCCATGGGGGACGGGGTTGGGGGAGCAGTTAGCACCAGGTGTACCTCAGCTGCCGCCCTTGGCAACAGAAAACCTTCCCAGCTTTGGAGAAAACACCAAGGGCTAAGATCTGGAACATCTTTCAGTCAGATGGCCCACACCGTATTTTTCTTTACAGGATGAACTGATTTGTTTGTTTATTACAATTAAAAAGAGCACTCCTGTGCTAAACTACGCTAGGACCCTGGCTTACATGCCCTGGCTTTTCAGAGGCTAATATTCCACACCAGGCCCATCCTTGAAGGACAAAGCCAGAATTCTAGCAAACACCAACAGTAGCAGTTCTCAAAGTGGTTTCCCAGACCCGCAGCCATCAGTCTCACCTGGATGTTGTTAGAAATGCAAATTCCCAGGCACACCCTAGAGTTAATGAAACAAGAGACTGCGAGTTGGGAGTCTGCTGTATTTGGGCAAGCTGTCCAAGAGAATCTGATACACGCCAAAGTTTGAGAACCACTGACCTACGGGCTTCCGCTCTGCTAGAAGAGATGAAGCTTTGAGGGCGAAAGTGCGGTCGACCTGGAGGTTCTTGAAGAGTTTGAGTTAGGTTTGGAAGTTGGGGAAGGTCCCTGATAAGAGAAGACATGAAAAAAATATTTAAAACGTGTGCGCCTCACCCTAAACAGTAGGGAGGGAGCTAAGAACATCTGACAAAAGAGAGTGCGACTGGAAGGAGGTGCTCCGGGAAACCCACAGTCACTCTGCTCCCTTTTCCCGGATGGGGAAAACCCCACGCCCACGTAGCTCGCTCCTGGAGCCCCTTCTCCTCTCGCCTGAGCGCAGAGGCCCCACCACAGCTCTACCGGCTTGCAGAGCCCAGGCACGAAGCCAAGCTGGTCTCAGGTCATGGCTCTTTGGGAGCGCTAGTGGGAACTGTACCCGAAGCGCTGTTCGGGGGCCCAGAGGCTTCCCCTTGAGCCGAGCTCGGTCGCAGCTGGCCACAGCCGCGTCTGAGAGGCATCCTGGTCTACAGTTTGCACCTCCCTGGGGATCCAGGTATTCAACCCGAGGCCGGGCCACCGCAGACCCCACATCCCTCTGTTTCAAACACCGGGAGCCCAGCCTTCTGGGCATGGAGATTTCCCATCCCCCCTCCTCCCCGACCCCACCTCCTGCGCGGTAGACTCCCCCCGGGCCCCGGACGAACTACAAAGCCCACAATCCCTAGGGCGTGCGCGCTGTCTATCGGGAGCTGTAGTCCTGGATGTGGGACACCCCTAGCAGCCCAGCGCCGGCTGAACTCCATATCCCAGCATGCCTGCGCGCGTGCGGGTGGAGGAGGGTGGGGAGAGACGGAGAGGATGTGAATGGGGAGGGGGCAGTCGCCCCCTTCCCCCACCCTTCCCTTCAAGCCGGGCTGGGGTGGGGGGAGGGGCCGGACTGAGGCGGCGGCGGCGGCTCGCTCCGGGAGGGCAGAGCCGGCAAGGGCGGGACTGGCCCGCTGCTGGAGGACGAGGGAGCCGCGGAGCTAACGGGTCCGGACGCCACCAGCGGCGGCGGCTTTCTGCACGGGCGGAGGCGGCGGCAGGAGCGGTGAGCATGGCCCGCGCGGCGCCGGGCACTGACTGAGGTGCGCGGGCGGGATGAGGACGGGCGGGATGCGGGGCCCCCCGGGCCCCTTGCTCCCCGAACCCCTTCCGCACGGGCCGCTGGCTCGGCCCAGCGGCCCAGACCGGCCCGGTCCACCCCGGCAACTTCCCCGGGGTCGGAGCTATGGGTTCCCCCATGGGGGCGGGGGTCCGCTTGTCTTGGCCTCAGTCCCCATCCCCGCCTTCTGTTTCTGCACCTCAAGCCGCTCCCAGCGCTTGAGGCGCGACTGTTCCACTCCTTGGTGACAGCCCCCATCCCCAGCTCTGAGAAGCGCTCCCTGCCCCAGTCCCGACTTACTGTCCACTGGCTAGTTCGTACCCCCAACCCCTGCACGCTCTTGGCCTCTGAGCTACCTGGAGACCCCTGCTCCGCTCCTCTTGGCCACAGGCTGTCTTTGCATCATGAGCACCCCTCTCCTCTTTCCCCTACTTGGCACTGCCCCCTAGCCACCCCCAATGGCCCAGTTCTCTCTGATAAGACCTAACAGCTTGACCTCCTTCCCACTTTGGAGAAACTGAGGCATGACATAAACCAGAAACTTGGCCAAGGCCATGCCCCAGTCCTTTGGGGACTGGCCTGAGCCCATGCCTTGGAATGGCAGTCATTTTTTCCTCCAGCCATTCCACTGTAACTGGACCAAACTTCCCAAGCCCCCTGCTGCATCTCTGGGCTGAGCTCACTTTAGGTTCCCCTTTAGCTTTCTACCACTTCTGTTAACACCCCCCCCCTTTCCCATAGCCCACTTCTGGCCCTCTCTGCCTGTAAAGAGTCACCCACCCATTGCTTCTTTGCTCAAGTTAGTCTTTCAATTTCTATTTCTTGCCAACTGCATCCATCTCCCATCTTGTCTCTTGCTTTACAGTTGCTTAAAGCACTGAAGAACGAGTCTAAGATATTGGGGGAAGAGAAGTGCTGGTGGCAGAAAGGGAGTGGCAGCCTCTTCCAGTCAAAGCCTCTGAGGGGGTTTCAGGGCATTCTGGGGCCTCTGGGAAACAGTCATTCCTAGCCAATAACTCACACTCCCATCTTGTCCTTGCAACAATTGTCTAGACGCCAGTTGGTCATTCCTTCCTCTTATTACTCCCGGTGCGCTCTGAAGTCCTTCTGAGATGGAGGGAACCTCCTGCCTTAGTAGAGATGGTAGCATAAGAGGAGTCTGGGAGACCACACCCCTAAAACTTATTTCTGCTGTTAACTTTGGAGGGGGGTGCTAGTTCAAGGAAGGATACCTGCTAGGTGCCCTGAGCACTTTGTGGAGGAAGGCACAGTGTCTGTAGGCGGTAATCTCGAGTTTAGTCGTAGTGTTCAGGATCTGAAGGGAAGAGGGAACCAGGGCTCACAGAGGTGGCACAGACTTGCCTAATTCAGGTTTTTGTTTTCTAATCTTCCTTTGGCAAATTTGCCTTTAGGTCACCCCTTTCCAGCCCAATCCTGTTTCCTGGTGGGAATTTGGGGAAGGGAGGAAATCTATGACCCATCAGGAAGGCTCAAGAGGCTCTAGAAGTTTGCTGGGGTCCTGAATGAGCAATCTTGATCTGAACCAGATGGCTCACTGCTTCAGCACCCCCTTTGATCCCTCCCCCTTGGCTGTGAATAGGACGCCTTTAACCTTGTAACTTGAGATTAGAGGAAGGGAGGCCAGGGGGCCAACTGTCTGTGTGTTTATATCTGCATCTGCACACTCGTGTGCAAGCTTGCCAAGGACCTGTGGGAGTGACCCTGCCCAGGAATGCATTGTTGTGGTGTGCTATGGCATGTTCGTGGCCCTCTGAGAACTTTCTGAGCCCAAACCCCCGATAGGGCCAATTTCCAAGTCCCTAAGAACCACTGGGTGTGGCCTCTTGGGAGCATATCCCCACATGTCAAGCTTCTGGACCTGAGACCTGCCTCTGGCTAAGGATCACTCCTCTTGAGAAAGCTACCTGTGTTTGAGGAGTCCAGAATAGCAGCACAGGGAGGGGGGAGGTTCCGGAACTCATGTTCTCTTTTCCCCAGTCATGGCAAGAGAAGGTCTGAGGGTTAGGAGTCTGGGGAAAAGGGTGGAAAGTGATTCCTTTGACTTCTTCTATGCCACATCCTGCCTAGTGTATTTGTGTACTTGATTTGGGCCCCCATTAGACTGTGGAAGTTCTTCAAATGTGTCCTCATTTCTGGAATACCATCACCCAGCTTGGTGCTTGGTGTAGGGTGTTCACCAAATGTTTGAGTTAAAGCAGAGGGTCATACCATTAAAGGTTTAGGGCAAGGTTCCTCATGCTTGAGCAGGCATCAGAATCCCCTCAAGAGCTGTTTAAGGCACAGATTGCTGGGCCTCACTCCGAGAGTTTTTTGATTCAGTCAGTCTGGGTGGGGCCTAGAATTTGCATTTCTGCTCAGCTCCTCAGAGAGAACACTTTGCAAACCACTGGTTTGGGCTGTAACAGTTGCTTGGGAGATTAATCCAGGCAGATGTAAGTCTTACGAGGGACGTCTACCTTGCTCCCTACCCAGGCTTGTTCTGGCAGCTGCCCTGGATTGGCCTTTGCCTTTCATTCTCATGCTGCCCAGTGCTGACTAGGTTAATGGTAGGGGTGACTTGCGGTGCCTGAGCTCCCAGTCCCACTGTAACCACGTAGCAGACACTACCCCATGGTTATTTGAAGGAAGGCCCCACGAAAGCAGGACATTTAGGAACTAAGGCTTTGGAAAAGGAATGGCTGTGTGGACGAGGGGAAACAGACGCTGAACCACACCGTCATTTGCCCTGACTCTGTCTCTCAGACTGAGCAGGTTGGAGTATTTGCAAGGTGAAGTCCTGCCATGGCCATGCACTGGACAGGACACCTGGGAATCTCTGAAGGTTAGAAAAGTGGAAGGAATCACTTTCATTGTGCTTTTACTTTGTGAAGCACTTTCTATGTGTTTTTTTTTCAGTGGGTTTATAAGGCACGTACAGATCCAGGTAGGGTTACACAGCAAGCCCTAAGACTCCTGATTCCAGCCCTCTGACAGAGCATCTGTTAAAGCCGCTACTAACAGCTGGAATAATGGCTGGTGTTAACTGTGTGCTTACTGCTAGCCAGGCACCGTGCTAGATGCCCTCACATTGCAAGTTTGGCATTATTGTCACTACCTCGTAGATGAAGTATTGAGACTTACAGAACTTACAAGACTTGCCCAAACTCAGACAGCTAGTAAGTGGAAAATCTGGACTTCAGACTCCGGTCTTTCTGATGGCACACTCCACATTCTTTGTTGCTCGCTGTCTGTTTTGCCCAGTAAGCCTGTAATTGTCCTTTGGGTTGTCTGCCCCCAGAGTCTGGTGAATTTTACTGAACCTGAAACTGTGCTGGGTTGCTGGGTGTTGTGGAGGGGATAATGAACCAAGTCACTGTCCCCTAGGAGGGGGCTAAGGCAGGTGTCCCAATGTCTACAGTGGAAGAAGGCAGAAGGGACAACTAGTGGCTTGTTGGTTTAAAGGAAGCAGAAGCCATCCCCATCGAGGGTTCGGAAGAGATCTTTGGGCTCTGAAGGGGCAGGTAGAGCTTCAGCAGTACCTGTGGGCTGGAGAGGTGTGCAGGCCAACGGGTGCTGAGGGAGGCCATCGTGGCACTTATAGGGAGTTTTCCCTTTTGGCTGGAACATAGGAAATGTATGTTAAAAAGTACTAAGAAAATCCTCTTTGGTTACAAGCAACAGCTTGGCTGACTTTGGCAGGAAAGGACTTCCTTAGAAGGTTGTGGGGACTCCCAGAATTAGAGAGATGACTCAACACTCACGTCCCCTCCAGGGTCTTGGAGTTGGTACGGCAGGAACCATAGGCCAGCCGACTTCCAGGTACCACTGTCGCCAGGATAAATCTGCTGCAGCTGTGCTCAGTAATTTTGTCACCACAGCTTGGGATGCACATCCCAGGGAGGAGATGTCTGGTTGGCCCAGCCTAGCAGGGAGGGCTGGGGGCATGGTAGGCAGTACCCCCCAGACTGTATCAAAAAGTTAAAGTCCCCAGAAGAAGAGGAAATGGACACTGCAAGAGATCAGTCCAGAAAGCCACTAGACAAGGACTTTAATTGGCAGGTGGCAAATGGAGCACTTAGTTCTGACAAGTTCCTGAGCCAGCAAGGGGCAGACTGGCGGCAGGAGATATATATAGCTGCTCATAAGGGGACAAGAAAAGAAGGGAGGGAGGAAACAGAAAACTAGGTAGATAGGGTCCAGGTGAGACGTAGTGAAAGCTGGAATTTGGCAGCAGAAATGGAAAAGAAGAGACTGATTCTAGAGAGATTGCAAAAGTAGCTATCATCTTGCGGAACAGACACTTGATTGGTTGGGGTTTGACATTTCAGCGCCCGGGTGATGAGGTTGGTCTCTTTAGCTGACATGGGGAAGTCAGGAGGAGGAAGAGGTTGCAGGAGAAGGTGATGCGCCCTTGCTTTGGAGAAGCTGTGCACAGGATGCTGACGGCACATCCGGAGCCTTGGTGAGGTCATTACTCTTGACTCCACTCTGCCTGAGGTTTGGGGCCTCAGCCCTGAGGAGATGGGGCCCCAAAGCTACAGGAGCCCTGCACATCCTGAAAGCAGCTGGGGCTTTGTGGCCGTGGCTGAGCACGCCTGCATCTCTTCTCTCTCCACCCATGAGCCTGGGGTGGGCTTCTTCCTTCCCTCTCCCTACTCTCCGTTCCCATGCCCCAGCTTCCCTACCCTGTGTTCTGCAAACCTGAGCCCTTATCAACAGACGGGCCTGGCTCACCTCTCTGGGGACCTGGACAAGGAAAACCTCCTTGTCTGCCCAGAATGCTTGTTAGCAATAAGTCCTTGCTAACTATTAGGGCAGACATCTATCTCCAAGTGACATTTCGGGAGGAGAGGGTCTGAACTTGCTATCTGGGGAGAGCAGGCTTTTCCTCCAGTTATGCTGTGCTCACCAGGGATGCCTGCATGTGTCCCTAACCAGCCATTCTAGAGTACTTCTTGGTGCTGATTTATAAGTCATTATTGTAATTACAACATATTGTCAGTGGAGACTTCATGTTGCCATTACAGATCTCCTCTAAGGCTCCAGGGCATAGGCTGGGCCTTGGGCCACCCCAACTTGCTAGCTGAGAACTGGGGAAATTTTTTCTTACAGGAATGGGAGGGAGGGATCAGGGTCCTCTGGGGCTGGAGCGGGAGGAGCTGTGCCAGAGGGTACTTTATGCCCACAGATTCTCAGAAAGAAGGTCATCTTCCTAGAGTGAAGAGACTGTTTCCCTCAGTCCCAGCTATTGGCATTCAAATATATGTGATCTTTTGCCATCTGTAAATGCAGCTCGTAGTACCATGTATAATAAAGTGAACCAAAGGCAAGGGAGATTTAGAGAAAAATGTAATTTTAATTTTGATATCAGTGCTGAATTTTTATTTGTGTATAGTAATATTAAAACAAAAAAATAGTTTTGATATTGAATGATAAAAACAGCCTCCACCCAGCTTCTTCCTTCAGGGGGATGTGACTCTGCAAGTGAGGAAGCCCGGGGAGGGTAAGCAATTTATTGGCTGCTGAGATGGGAAGGGAGCCAGGGCTAGTGAGTCTGTGGCCCTGAGGGGCTTTGTTCTGTGTCCTATAGTCCTCTGTTTTTCATCTCTTCCTGGGTTATCATCTTTGCCCTTTAGGGTCTCTTTTTTCTCCTTCTCTTCCTCCATGGGATCAGGGTAGGAAACCTACCAGAGGGACACTGAAAGTAGCTCCACTCCCTTGTGGTTAGGGGGCGAGGCCCTTCCTACTCCCAAAAGAGCAGCATTGCAGGGCTTGAGAGAGAGCAGGGGACCCTGAGCTGTTGTGTCATGACCTAGAGACCCTAGACAGCAGTCCTGGTCCTGCTCTGCCCTTTCTGGAATCTGTCAGCTGTAAAGTCCTAGCACCACCAATAGGCAACAACCTCCCAGCCTCAGATCAGCAGCCTTCTGAGGAAGAAAATCAGCAATAAATGCCAGTAGCTAATTGGGCTAGGGGGAGCTGCTCTGGTGAGGAAAAATCAACAAGTTGTTTATCTGTGTGGCTAAAGGGAATCTGGAGGGGTAGTGAAGAGGGGAAGATGAGAGGTGGTTGTAGGAAGAGGTCCAGGTGAGGGGACAGGAAGATGGGGTGGAGATGCCCCCTTCTCACTCCTTTCATCCCCACAGCTCCACCCCCACTCCTTCTTTCTTCTTTGCAGGCTTTCTTTGGGTTGAAAGGGACATTAGTAGAACTTTGAATCTCCCCTGACCTGTAAGTGAAGTTCCCTCCAACCCTCATTCCCACTGAAGTTCAGTTAAAGACAAAATATCAATCCTTTGATGCTGCTGGTGAAGTAGAACCAGAGTCAGGAGGACATATGAACGTCCCGTGGGCCTGTGCTCAGTCCTTAGGCTGTGCCAGTAAAACAGCAGCCGGATGGAATGAGGCTGTGTGGGCAAGGCGGGGGAAGGGAGAGAGCCCCTGAGCCCCTCCTGGTTCCTCTCTTTCTCGGGTTCTCTAGAAAGCCATGCGAGTCTGGGGTTGCCAGCCTGAGAGGGAGTTTCCAGGGGTTGGCCTTCTCTCTGTTCTTTCCTGTCCCAGAGGGCTTGGTGTTTCCCTGGACCCACACCTGCCTTTCAGCCTCTGGCTTCCTGGGGCCTCTGGCCTTGCTTAGGAAGAGACCCTAGGTACCACAGAAGAGAATGAAGGGGGTGAGGAGAGGGATGGGGCCCTGTTCAGGCTCTTCAAGTGGAGTGGAGGCCACGTCTTCCTTAGACAGGAAGACGCTGTGAAATGGGGACTAGGGTAAACAGTTTACTTCAAGAAGGTTCAGCCAAAGGCCAAAGTGGCAGCTGTTTGATGAAAGAATTTCCTCAGTGCCTGAGGAGTAATTCACGCTTGACCCTAAAGCAGCAGTGGGCTAACTTGTAGGATGAATGGGAGTTTTAATCTCTCAAGTGGTATTTCCTGTGCATAGCAAGAAGATACCTCACGTCCCTTCAGACCTGGGTAAGGTATTTTGAAGGGTGTCTTCTTCCACCTGAGCTGCCTATCCTAGTAATTCCCACCCATCTGGGATCTGTGGGCCTACCCTGCTCTTTATGCTATGCAAAACAGGTTGCAGCCAGCAGCCCCTCTGTTAGCAGCCCGTGAGGCCAGGGTGGAAGCTGGGACTGGCTGAGGACCACAGGGCCTCAGGGCAAGGCTATTTAGCTTTTCTAAAGAGGAAGCAGTTTGTTTAGTGAGGGAGCCCCCCTCAATGATTTTCTGATACAGGGCCATTGCTGCCTTAGCTACCCACAGGGGTTTGATGCTATGTGACCCAGGGCGAGTCCCTGCCTCCCTCTAGCCCGGCTCAGAATCCTCCTCCAGGTATGCAGAGTTTGAAGGCCTTCTCAGGGACTTGCTCTTAAGCCATCTGGTAGACCCAACAGAGTAACGCCATATCCTGAATGAGGCAGTGGTGCTGGGGGTCCAGGTTGCCACTTTGTGGTCTGGATACTTATGGGAATCAGTTTGACCTTTCTTCTAACCTGCTTAGAAGCATTAAACAGGGGCGCCTGGGTGGCGCAGTCGTTAAAGCGTCTGCCTTCGGCTCAGGGCGTGATCCTGGCGTACCGGGATCGAGTCCCACATCAGGCTCCTCCACTGGGAGCCTGCTTCTTCCTCTCCCACTCCCCCTGCTGTGTTCCCTCTCTCACTGGCTGTCTCTCTGTCACATAAATAAATAAAATCTTAAAAAAAAAAAAAAAAAAAAAGAATTAAAAAAAAAAAAAAAGAAGCATTAAACAGCAGCCAGCCTGCTCTGGCATCTCTGGAGAATTTGGGCTCTTGTAGCCAGGAGATCTGTCCCCGGCCTCCCATTGTCCTCATCCTTGCCTCCTCCTAATCTTTGCTCTGATTCTGTCCTGAGTTCAGGCAGAAAAACCCATCTGGTCTCTCATCACATTCCTCCCTTCCTACAGTGGCCACAGGCTAGGCCCCAGGGTGACTGTTTATAGGGTTCCTGTTTCTTTCTGTTCCCAATTCCCTCCACCTGCTTATGCCCTGGGCTCTGCTCTAGCCAGGTTTTTTTCTTGCAAAGCCAGGGTAGGAGATGAGCTCACAGGCTGATCATGAGAGGAGGCACATCAGTGGCACGGGTCCAGGGCAAGTCTGCCAGGAGTTGAGAACACACCTGGAAGGGGATGAGGGGAGGACTTCATAGTAGAGGAGAGAAGGAGGATGGTGAGGAAAAGGCCACACTCCCCAGGATGAAAGGCCTGATCTGAAAGGGCAGGGCATGACTAGGGACCTTGAGGAGACTGGTTTGGATGGAGCATAAGGTGTGTTGGATAATTGCCAAAGAAGGAGGGGCAAGATGGAGAGGTCTGTCTGAGAAATGGGCCCCAAGACCCACTCTGGGGCAGGAAGGCACAGGCTTTTCTGCGGGACTGCGCTGATCACAGAAGGCTTGTGCATGCTGGAAGTGTGGGAGGGGTTGTTAATGACTGTTTGTTCTCCACTGGCTGTGAGGCTGCCAAGGGTCAGTCTGATAAGAGGGAAGAGATAGACTTCTTGAGTTTTATACTCCCGACAGCTGCCTTCTCTCAGCCGGCCCCACAGATACTGACAGTCTATTGTGGCACCGCTCTTGGTCTATCTCCTCTCCTTCCTGAAATACACAGTCCCTGGCTGCAGTCCAGCTGGGTTTCCCCTGCCTGGCCGCCAGTTCCTGTTCCCATCTGTGGTCAGATGAGGCCTGCAGTGGGGGGAGGGGTCAGTCCTGGCAAGACCATGCCAGTTCTGAGCCTGACCCCGGGGTGGGAAGCCACCTCAGGTTGGGGTCAGGGCTCTGGGTTAAATGGTGACTCCCAGACCTGCCTGGTCCATTTTGGTCTCAGGATTACCTTGCCACCCACTCACCCAGGTCTGGGGCCAGAAGGCATTTGGGGAGTCCTTCCTTTGCCCCAGAGCTTTGGGAGGTTTGGCCATTTTGCTGGGAGGATTCAGAGATGGGGGTCTGATGGGATCTGATGGGATTCCCATTTGCAAAGATCACTTTGGCCTCCCTGTGGAGAATGCATTGGAAAGGTCTCTAGTAGGTTTGGGGCTTTAGCAGTCAAGGGGCTACTGTAGGTGAAGGATGACAGATCCTTGGATAGTGTGATGGTGATAGACATAGAGAAAAGTAGAAAGATGAGAGATCTAGGTGGTAAAAATTAGGTGGACTTGGTACTAGGTTGGCTGAGGGAGGTTGGAGGAAGGAGGGGGTCACAGATGGCCTTCAAGTGTCAGTGTTGGATGAATGATGTCCCTTTCCCAGAAAATAGGAATACGGAAAGAGGACCAGGTTTGGGGGCTTAGAGCATGCATGAGTTTGGTTTGGGGCAGGTTGAGTTGTGAGGTATTTTTGGGTCCTCTAAGTTATGTCATCAAGGGGTAGCATCCAGAAATGAATGGAATAGAAATATCTGGAATTCAGGGGGATGTCTGGCATCATTTGAAACACCAGATGTGACTCTTAACAGGTTGAGAAATAGGTTTAGAAGGGGATTCCCCGAAAATCTATTGCCAGACAAGGAATGCAATTCGAGTCCTGACTTCGCATTGTATCCCATGGTCAGGGTCATATTCTCTTTCCCTGACTGATTCAGTTGGTTCAGGGCCTAGCCAGGCAGCAAAAGGCACAATGCCCTCCCCTGCCGAGTCTTCCCTGTGGTTGAGGGACTCTGGTAGTGGACAGTGCTGACCCCAGACCATCCAGGAAGACTATGCATGTCAGAGCCTCCCTAACTGTCTGCATATCTGGGCAGTGTCCCTGGCTGGAGAAGGACCTGGGTCCTGGCCAGAACTGAGCCACTGCTGGGAATCCCAGGACCACTTCTGTTTGTGTGGCCTCTGATCTGGGTTGACCTGTCAAGGATGGGATTTTAGGGGCAGGTTCAGGGCAGTCATTCTGTCAGATGGCAAGTTATACAGTAAGTGGCTTTAAACTTTTTTTTTAAAGATTTTATTTTTTTATTTGACACAGAGAGAGAGAGACAGCCAGTGAGAGAGGGAACACAAGCAGGGGGAGTAGGAGAGGAAGAAGCAGGCTCCCAGCGGAGCAGGGAGCCCAATGCGGAGCTCAATCCCAGGACCCTGGAATCACGCCGAGGCGAAGGCAGACGCCAATGACTGAGCCACCCAGGCGCCCCTTAAAAATTTTTTTTTAATTTAAATTCAATTTAGTTAACATATTGTATTATTAGTTTCAGGGGTAGAATTCAGTCATTCAACAGTTGCATAGAACGCCCAATGCTCATCGCATCAAGTACCCTCCTTGATGCCCATTCCCCAGTTACCCCATTCCCCTCCACCTCAGCAACCTTCAGTTAGTTTTGGCTTTTAAAAAATTCCTTTAAGTGAAATGGAAGCTGGCTATACATGTGTGCAAGGTTGTATCCGTTGGACTTACTCAATTACGTAGGCTAAAAATCCAACTTGAAGTGCCCGTTGGTAAAAGGGACTCTGTTGACTCATACCTGAGTGTATGGCTGACTGCAGGCCGGGAAGACAGGGGACTCAAACCACATCCATCTCACTCTGCCCTTCTCTGTGGTGAGGCCACTCTCAGTTCCCACATGGTAGTCCCCAGTGGCCTACTGGCAGGACCCAACCCTGACCCAGTACTGTGACTGAATACATTCGATGCTCTGGTTGGCCAGGCCTGGGTGACATGGCACAGAAATGAAAATTTGAAGAGAGGTGGCTCCCCAAAGGAAAACAGGCACCAGGCAGCGCAAGGTGTGCACTGGGACTCAGGAGATATTGCGGTCGTTCTGTGGCCTGACTTACATATCAGAAACACCACTGTAGACAAACTGAGAAGGATTAATTGCCATTTATTAATTTACCTTGTTATAAACTGCTGAAATGTGGAATGGAACATAGAATCACTGAGTTATTCCATTTACAGATCAGGAAGTAGAAGTTGAGAAATTTGCCCACTGTCCTCAAATCAGAAGGTAGAAGCACAGAGAAGAGAACCCAGGTCATCCGATGTGGGCAGGGTTCACACTTCCAGTGTGAAGTGGGGGTTTTTATTTTTTATTTCTTTAGGTGTTTTCTAGCCCCTTTAGCTGCCCATCCACAAGGAGTGATTCATCCCTTGGACTGCAGGTCAAAGAGCTGACACAGGCAGGTTATGGCAAAGGGTCCCTTCTTCCTGGTGGCCCAGGGCCATCTGCATGGTGGATAGTGTTATGCCGGAGTCTGTCTGAGATGGGGGAGAAGTCATACTCACTGTGACTTCAAACTGGTCCCAGTAAACAGAAGCATTGGCCCAACTGGCAGGCTTCTGCCCTGGTGCTGCCTTCGTTTGTCCTCTTGGCTTCCCCAGTGCTCACCCTCCTCTGTATTGTTTCCCAGTGGATCCTGGATAAGGATGTAGCTCTAAGGCTGTTGTGCTTTCTGGATTATGTTGGGTTATTTCCTGTTGGGAAGAGTTGTGCGCCTCTGTCTTCTCCCTTGAAAGAGGATACCCAGGACAGCAGTGCCAGATTCACGTACAGGTGACAAATAGCACAATTTTGACTTTTTTTTCCCATTGCCTCCAATTTGTGAGGGAACAGAAATTAGACCCAGCTTGGCAGAGCCAGGAATGAGGTGTTGTAGAAAGAGGTCTGGGCTTCGAGCTTCTGACTTAGAAAGGGGAGGCTTCGAGTTCAACTGACACAGCCTTCTTGCCTTGCATGGCCTCTGATCCAAAAAGGGAAGGCTGTCCCCATGAGGGGCTTTGAGGGTATTGGAAAGCATGAATGATTAACAAAATGCTGGGGGTCCTCAGAGCCTGAGGGCAATTCTTACCAAGCCCTCAGTGCTAAGAGAGTGAGGTGGGGCTCTTTTGAGTTTGGCACAGAATTCCTCTTTCATTCTGACCATCTTCTCATACATCTTTCCTCCTGCCCTTCAGATATTTGCTGACAGCCGGTTAGTTCTTCTCTCCCAAACTGTCTGCCAGCCCACACTGGCTGGTGTGCTCCGTCTGCCCCTCGTGTACCTCTCCCGGAGGCCCCCTGCTCTGCCTGTTTCCGTCTGGGGCCGTGTTCTAAGTGCTCACCCAGCCTGGCTCAGACCTCCGTGTTCCCTTGGCTTAGCCACAGTGTCTCCTCCTGCTGCTGCCTCTCTGCCCTCTGTGAGACTGAAACTCCATGCTGCCTCAGGTCCATAGTGCCACTTACAGTCCTCGCGTAGTTCGTCTTGGCAGGGACTGTGTGAGGCAAGTGGGGCAGGCATTAGCACGCTCATTTTATAGATGAAGGACCTAGGGCCCAGAGAGGTATGATCCACCCAAAGGCACAACTATCCAACAGTAAAGCCCATTCTGGAATTGAGGTACTCCGGGTTTAGTCCAGAGTTCACTATAAAATGTTAACTCATAGGCACATGTTGGGGTGGCAATCTCCCAGTCTCACCAGGGAAGACAAAGGGCTTGAAAGCAGGCCCTGGGCCCCTATTTTCATAGCCCCCAGATCACCCCTGTACGGCCCCAATCCCAAACAAGCGCATCCCTGTGTGACACAAAAGACATAATAAGCCAGACAACAGAGACTGCTCCCTGGGGACCATTGTAATGGACCCTGGTCTGTGTATTCATTCCTTCCACATCCCCCCAGAGCTGATAACAGTAATGCGTGTCATGATGGATACCATCTTAGCCAGGTCCAGGGGGATGAGTCACTTCTTGAGAATAGGACTGTGGAGGGCTTCTTGCTCCCACACCCCTGCCTCCCCACACCTGGGAGGGAGGGTCAGAGGCAGTGCAAGGGGAAGGCTGCCTTTTGCAGCTGACTATCGCCACTTTGCAGGGGTGGTGAAGTGCATTACCTAGCAACCTTGAGGCCGGTCTTTATCTCAGGGGCCCTGCCTGAGTCAGTCACAGCATATTACCAGCTCCTCAATAAAGAGGAAGATGGCCCCTCCAGAGCAAGGAAGAAATGAAAGCACGTGTTGGGGATGACCCAGCCCAGAGCTGGGCTCTCCAGTTTACTAGCCACTTGCTCTCTGCTGCCTGGAGTAACAGGGGAAAAGGGGGATGGGGGAGGACTGGCAGGGTAGGGGTGCTTCCCAAAGCCGCCTGCGGGGTTAGTGCTGGAAGTTACTGAAGGCACCAGGGTGAGCATGGACTCAGGACCTCTAACTGGAACTTCCAAGGTCTCCATTGGAAAGACAACATCCAGAGGACACAGCGACCAGTCAAGGAGCCTGACTCTGGGCTCCCTCCATCCTTTTACTCCACTTTGCCTACTTCCACTCCCAGGGGAGAGTGAGAATATCATTTCCTTTTATTCTCTTGTCCAAGCATGGCTGCAAACACCTTCTTTGGGTTTCCATTAGCATAGCTGCCATAGGCTGACCTTTCCAAACGACATTACTAAATATAAAGGAAGAACAAAACAAAGCTAAAGATAGAGAATAAAAGCAGCCTGGCTCATGAAGTGCAGTCGACGGGCTTGTTTTCAGGGTTTTCAGAGTACTCCACTGCTGGAGATGTCTACCTCCAGGCCGGCATACCTCTGCATGCCCTGCTGCCGAGTCTCTGGCCTCCTAGCACTGACCTGTCTCCCTGCCTAAGGCAACCCCTAGAACCCACACTACCATGAATCCTCTCCAGGAAAGCTGGACTACCTCCTGATCAAGTGCCTGGCCTACCCTCCTCTCTACCCAGGGCTCACTGGCTCTCTCCCTGCCGTCCTAGGAGACCAGGGGATTGGCACTTACAGGACTAAGCCTTACAGGAGTTCTGTCTCAATTCTAAGTAAGCCTTGTAATGGGACCCATCTCTTGACACACAGTGCTTGTGCCCCAGCTTAGTCCACAGCTGCCATTGAAGGGCCGGTGGTTCTTGTCAGGAACTGTACAAGTCTCCCCACCTAGTTCCTTCCTCCCACTGGGCTATAAGAATAGAAGCTGATAAGAAGTGGGCCTGTTCGATGGGAGTTTTTTGGGTGGATTGGGGAAAAGATTGTCTGTATTTAAAAACAAACAAACAAACAAACAAACAAACACACAAAACCCTGAAGTCATCTAGTCTTGATAAAGGAAGTAGATAAGAGCCTGGCACAAAGCTGAGTTTCCAGCCCGCAGCACTGCCCCTGTGTCCTGCCTGGCACATGAGCGGGGCCCAGGAGCCAGGTCTGCACACTGCTGCCTGCCAGCACGCACGATGCTCCCATTTCATACCAAATGTTCAGATGAAGACACAAAAAATCAAAAGAACCACCACCTCACAAGGAAATGTGGGGGCAGGATGGATAGAAAAAGGGAGGTTGTCATCAGTTACAGCCTGCTGTCCCCACCCCGCTATCGTTGGAGCCCTTTAGAGAAATTTGCCCTGTGCAGAGTGGGCCTCCATGCCTGCAGCTCAGACTGTTACCTTCATGATATTGCCTGGTCCCAGAGGCCCTGGCAGACATCCTGCAAGACATCTTCCACAGGTCGTACCAGCCCAGTGGAAGAGGTGTGGCACATTACTGGGGCTGATGACAGCCTTGCTCTCACCTGTACCTTCATGCATAGTACTAGCCCTCGCTGAGTGAGTTTGCTGCTTCAGGGGCCGGAAGAGAGGAGAATTCTGGAACCAGAGCTGGTGCACTCTGAGAGAGCGTCACTTATGGACCCACACGTCCCAGAAGTTCTGTCAGCATTCTTAAGGTCATAGCTGGTCCTCTGCAATGGAGCTTTAGGCTAAGCCCATCCCATCATGCCACCCAGAAAGAACTGGTGTCTTCCATCTGGTTTGCCAAGGGCCTGGAATCCTACTGGGTCGTGCATATGCAATGACTGCACAGACCCGTCCTACAGCCTTTCTTGCCGGTGAAGCAGTCGGTCACCCTGCTTCCTGGACCTCTTTCTTGCAGGTTCACAGTGCTGGCAGTTGGGTTATGACCTCTTCCCTAGCATTCTCTCCTCTATTCTCTTACAGAGGATGTGGGGATAGATGCTAGAGTTTTAAGTAAAGTCCTTTAACTTGGCCCGGGCCAAGGCCTAGCTGGAGTTTTGAGCCACAGCCACTGTGGCCTGGAAGTTTCTAGAAGGATAGCTTCTCCCTTCCCTAGGTATGCATTGGCAAGACTTGTATGTGCCCTGGCTCATCCCTTTCCATCATCCCCTGCTGGGGTCTAGTTAGGCCTCAGCCTTCTTACAGGTGGCCAGCCTTTGTGTGCATACAGGTAGAGGGGAGGGGATCTAGTAGAGGGAGTGGGTTGAGGCTAAGATTGTAGGTAACAAGGCCCGGAAAAGCCTCAGAGAAGGTGACTTTTGAGTAGAGGCTGAGAACCCCATCCAGAGCCCCTTGCTATGGTGCAGGCTTGGAAAGGGGCAAGAAAGAGCAAAGGCAGAAAGCAGAAACACCAGTCCTGTTCCTTTCCCCAAAGTGAGGGCAGAAGTGGCCAGCAAGTTGTCAGGAATTCTGGTTTTGCTCTCCAGGGGCTGAGAGAAAGAGTGCTGGTTGGAATTTAGGGAGGGAATGCCCTGCTCCTCGCCACCATTTTGTATGAATCATACTCCTTTAGGAGAGCATTTGCCCTTTGCCTGCAGCTCCTGGAGCTTCCTTCTCAGTCTGCTGGTTCTTGCCTAGAATTGTTCCAGAAAGCTGTCTGGGTATGGTAGGTCATGTTTTCCTGGGCTGATTTTCTGCCACGTGGGTGCAGGGGTTGGGGAGAAGGTTGAAAGTTACCTGGAGAAACCACTTACCTCTCTTCCCTTTCATTCCCCTTGGTGAGGAGGATGGAGGGCAAGAAGACTCTTCTAAACCTTCTCTTGGACCCACTCCCCTCACTGCAGGGTAGCAGGAGTATGTGTGTTTGTAGGGAGCCATTGTTGAGGAGGATTGGATTAATCCATGTTTCTGAGAAGAGCAAGGAGGGCTCTCTTTGGTAAGAGTGAGTGTGATGCAGAGCGTGGTCCTTTTTCCTAAGGTGGGCTGTAAGGTGAGGCTTGACTCATATCCTGCTTCTTGGAGCCCTCAGCTCTGTCCTCCACCAGTGCTCTGGCTGGCAGGTATTGCTCTGATCTGCCCCTCCAAAGGCCTCTGGGATAGGCTGTGGAAACACATCATTAGATTCCACCTCTTTAGAGGGCGAGGCCTACAGTTGGGACTTGGAATGCCAGTCTCTGAGGTTATCTGCCCCATGATATACCCTTGGTAGGGCAGCCTTCCTAGGGGAAGCCTGGATGGCAGAACGAAGGGGCCCTAGGTGGCAGGAAGGCTGGAGGGGCTGGGGGAGTCCTCAAAACAGATGAACTCCGTTCTCTGCTCTTTGACAGAGCAAGAGCCACAGGGCTATAGAAGGAAGGGTTTTGCTAAGGGGCAGTGCTGTAGCTATCCAAGGAGGAAGAGGACTGGGGTCCTTTCCATGGGGTCTGCCACTTCTTGGTGGTGATACATATTTGTTGAACAAATACATCCTCTGCTTTTCTCTTGAGATTCAAAGCATACCCCAGGCATTCAGAGAAGTGCAGAAGGAGAAGGAAGCCCCAGCAGCTTTTCCGCGACTCTTTGGTTATACATCTGTGGTATGACTGAGATCTGAACCATTAACAGTGACGAATAGCCAAGCCACCTGGCACTTTGAACATTATCTCTAAAGAAAATCAGAGCGGACCATAGGGACCTTAGTCCCCTGTCCCTGAGAGGTAGTACAATCAAGTTTAATTGTCCCAGGGAGGCAGAGTTGAGCAGTATGATCTAAGCTCCCAGCTTTCCAGACTCCTTTGGCTTGCCCTGGGCCACCATTCCTTCACCCCACTCCTGCTTCCTCCAGAAGTCCCCAGAGAAACTTAGATTTACTTTCTAATCTCCTGCCTTCAGGGTCTTCCACCTGTCTCCTGCCTCTCTTACTGTCTGAGGTTTTCAGCCCTATGGAGAAACTCCTTATTAACTTTATCTTTTCTAGAATCTTGCTGCCGACTGTGGCTAGAGAGCCCATAGACAGCTATGGTTGAGCCTCGGGGAGCTGTTTAGAACCAGCTCAGGGCAGGCCTGTGTTCTGTATGCTCTAATGAAGCGGCAGTCAGGGAAGACAGGCCCTGTGACCCACAAGCTCTGCCACAGGACAGACACAACACTCCTTGCTGTGAAGTCTGGGGTAAGGGTCAGCCAGGGCAGAGCTGACTATGAGACCTCAGGTCTACATGTCCACCCCGCCTCCCTGGAAGCTGCTCCCTGCCAAGGTGGGGAAAAGGGGCAGTGCCTGTGGTTAGCCAGGAAAGGAAGCTCTTGAGCAAGACTCTGGTGGTGCTGGCCCAGGAGCAGGGGGAGGGGGCTGCTGAGGAGTCTGAACCAGGGCTGTGCAGTGGGGGCTGTCCTCATGATGCCTATCCAAGGACGTGGGGCACCACCCCCAAAGAGTTGCCCAAACTGGGGCTGACAGAACTATTACCCTAAACCTACCCAACACAGGCATTGATCTAGAAGCTTTATGCCTTTCATCCTCATAGAAACCCTTACAGAGATGGATGATACTCCCATTTTACAGATAAGGACACAGATTGGAGAGGTTAAATGGTGAATAGCTGACAAGTGGTGATGCCAGAATGTGAGTCCAAGTTTTTCCTGGTGCTTTCTTCTTCTGGGATGCTTGACGGGAAAGGGGCTTTGAGCTGGGGTGAATAGATGGGAGATCTCCCAAGCCCTGGCTAGGAAGAACTACAGCCAGTTGCCCGCAGTGCCTGGGGAATGACTGGAGAGAGTTCCATTTTAGCAGCCCTGGTGTGTCTCTGCTGACAGAAATTTAAGAGTGGGTCACTTTGACCATTTACACACACACCTTTCCCATTGCCTCTGACTTGTTAAATCTCGTTTGTACCTGAGGCCACATGTTTCTTGGTAGTCCACAAGAAATTGGAGAAAGCTTTTACTTCTAGAACATCAGGACTGTAAGAGTGGAGGCAGAATATAATTATCACTTCCATCTGCATCCTTATATAATGATTTATAAAATGATTTCAAAGTATTTCTTCATTACCATGACTTCCTCTGATTCTTATAATCCTGAGGTTATATGTGGAGATGATACTCAGCTGGACAAGTATTTTTTGATGCCTGTTATATGTAGGCCAGGGCTAGGTCCCACAGTGATACAGAAATGATGAATTAAATAATATGGTCTCTGCACAATCAGAGTTTATATTTTGAGTGAAGGAGGTGGACATGTACGTGTCTTTTTTAGGCTCTGTATAAGATCTTAATAAATATGGCCCAGATTTGGCCTGTGGTCCAAACTAGTTCATAACCCCTAGAGGATAGGGTATAGTGAGAGATGAAACTTAGGAGGTGGCCTGGTTTGGGGGTCTCTGAATGCTATGCTAAAGAGCCTGGCCTTGGCCCTTATGGGCACCCCATCTCATATGCTTTCAGATGCAGGAGGATGATGAGTTTGTTAAGTCTGAAGTGCCATACAGGCATGCTAAAGAGGCTGTTGAGAATGTAGGTCCAAAACTCAGAGTATGGGCACCTGGATGGTTCAGTTGGTTAAGCATCTGCCTTCGGCTCAGGTCATGATCCCAGGGTTCTGGGATTGAATCCCACATTGGGCTCCGTGCTCAGCAGGGAGCCTGCTTCTCCCTTTGCCTGCTGCTCCCCCTGCTTGCGCACGCTCTCTCTCTCTGACAAATAAATAAATAAAATCTTAAAAAATATATAAAACAAAACCCAGAGTAGAAGGGTAGCAACGAATTTGGAAGGGGATGGGGCAAAGAAGCAGAAAAGGGCTGAAGGCAGAACCTTTGGGATGCATTACAAGCCGAAAGAAATAAGGAAGTATCTAAGTCAAGAAAGTACATTGCAGTGACTTAGAAGTCAAAGTGGTGNNNAGCAGGAAAAACAGGAGATAGTCAGTGAAGAAGAGGGTGAAGGTAGGATTGCTTTCTCCTGATTGTTCAAGAATCTTGGCCTCAAAAGAAAAAGTGGCTGGGGTGCCTGGGTGGCTCGGTCGGTTGGGTGTCTGCCTTCAGCTGGGGTCGTGATCCCAGCTCCCTCTCTCTCTGCCCCTCCTCCCTGCTTGTGTTTTCTCTCTCTCCCCCCCCAAATAAATTAATTAAATCTTTAAAAAAAAGAAAAAAGAAAAAGTGCCTGGTGACAGCCTAGGCTAGAATTTGGCTCCTGAATCCACTACACTCCTGAGTCCTCCATTTGTTTACTTGTTCGTTTGTTTATTTATTTACATAAGACCTACACTCAACGTGGGGCTTGAACTCATGACCCCGAGATCAAGAGTTGCCTGCTCTTCCAGCTGAGCCAGCCAGGCGCCCCAATCCACTGATCTTCTGATGTAATTGAAACTGAAGGCTGGGCCTGCTGCAGGCAGGCTGGGAACTCAGAGTCAGATGGGCCTTTCATCAAGGGTGTCCTTACAACCAATATGCATTTTTCCCTGGCCAGAAAAAAGACTGCAACGTGGTCAAGTGGTATAGAAGAGAAGCTGACAGCTTGGGTGGCCTTCCCCTGTGAAGGCCTGGTCAGACCACATCTGAAAGATCCTATTTGCATGTCTACCCACACATCCCTACCCCCAAGGTAGACTGGAATGAAAATGGGGTGGGGATGGGAGAACAGTTTTAATTGGGACTCTTGATCAGTTTACTCCCGGCTATCTCAGTCTGCTTCCTTTGGAGTGCTGGCTGGAGTTCTGTGAATCTCGTTAGAGATGGTTTGATATGCCTTCCCAGGAGACTGGTATTGGCAGGGATCCCCAGTTCCTTGGTACAGATGGTTTAATCCAACTCATCCAGTCAAGATGGCACTGTAAATTTATATCTAAACACATAGCAGTAATACACAAAAAGATAAATTCTAAAAACATAGTCATACACTCCCCCTCCTTCCCCACACATGAAACGACAAACATCCCTGTAATGAGAAATGGAGCAGGAACACAAAGAGGAGAGCAGGGCTGAAGCTGCAGGCCTGCTGGTCTCTGAGTCTGGAAGCAGGAAGAAGCAGCTGGAAATCTGGAGTAACAGAGCTGTAAAGTTCTCCACATGAAGCATAGAGTTAAGAGTTTGTACACTGCTTGAACCCAGGGGCTGGGAAAGTAGGCTGAAAAAAGTTGCTTCCAACCCTGCCCTGGAGCTACAATTTATTATAAAGATGCTTATCTAGGGAGAAAGAGCCTCACATCCTGGACCTAAGCTGAGTGACTGCTGTAAGACATGATTCTAGCCTGGGAGAGCCAGAGGACCTGGGGAGACCCCTAAATGGGGAGGCAAAGTAAAATATAAGAGAGAAGATGAATTTATACACCAGAGTTTTGAAATGTGAGGAAAACTAATGAGAAAAAAGAACCAATAAAGATCAAAGAAAAATTTACCCCAGAAGAAATGAAAATAACAGAGTAATTAGAAAATGTCTTTAATATAAATAGGTTAAGGACCCTCAGAGAGATAAAGAAACATGAAATCCTTTAAAGAAAAGAAAGTGAAGTTATGAGTACCTGGCTGGCTCAGTCAGCAGAACATGTGACTCTTGTGACTCTTGATCTTGGGGTCGTGAGTTCAAGTCCCATGTTGGGTGTGGAGCCTACTTTAAAAAAAGAAAGAAAGAGGGGCGCCTGGGTGGCGCAGTCGTTAAGCGTCTGCCTTCGGCTCAGGGCGTGATCCCGGCATTCTGGGATCGAGCCCCACATCAGGCTTCTCCGCTGGGAGCCTGCTTCTTCCTCTCCCACTCCCCCTGCTTGTGTTCCCTCTCTCGCTGGCTGTCTCTCTCTGTCGAATAAATAAAATCTTAAAAAAAAAAGAAAGAAAGAAAGTGAAGTTATGAAAGGAAAAAGAAACAGGAAAATGTCAGCATGAAAAGTACTAAAAATTCTAGCTCTGAGAAATAGTGTCGTTTGAATTTTAAACAATAGATAGAGCTCTGTCCTGGACACAGAGGATCCATGAATTGGAAGCCGACATTGAGGACTCCATCCAGAAGGCAGCACAGACATGGAGGATAGATTGAGAGGCTTTAGCATACATCTAATAGGATTTCCAGATATGAGTCAAGAAAATGGTCAAGAATTAGTATTTGAAGAGAGAATGGCTGAGAATTCTAGAACTGAAGAAATAACATGAATACCAAACAATAAATAGATATCTGGGCATAATATAGTGAAACAGCAGGCAAGAATAAAGAGGAAATATTAAAAACTACCAGAGAAAACAAGAATTCAGAGGAGTGACAATCAGCTGACGTACATCTCATCAATGTTAGACACCAGAAGGTGATAGAGGGGTATTTTAGGGAAGCTAGAACTCTCCACCCACTATCATTCAAGAATGAGGTGAAATAAAGGTATTTCTGGACATACTAAAGCAGTTTTATCACCTACAGACCTTTGCTAAAAGATCTACCGAAGGTATGGTTCATTAAGAAGAAAAGTAAACCCAGGGAAAGGAGCTCATCATCATGAGCACAGAAATTGACACATAATGTTGATAAATTTAATTAACTATAGGACAATATATCAGGATGCTTTCTGCTATAAGTAACAGAATAACCCACAGTGACTTAAACTGTAGGAAAGAAAAAACTTAATTCGTTTATAATGAGAAATATGGAGGTAAGGAATTCCAGAGTTGAGGCAGTGGTCCAGTACTGACAAGAAGGACCCTGGATCATTCCGTCTTCCTTCTCTCCCATCCTCAGGGTGTAAGATCTCTCTCCTCATGGTTTTGAGATGACTGGTGCAACTCCAGGCATATTATTTCCCCGTAACATCCCAAGCCGGAAGGCAAGGAGATGCTAGCCGAAAGGAAGCTTTTGAATGTGCCTCTTTTTCAGGGAGACTCCCAAGAAAGCCCCTGCAGACATCTCTTTATGTCTCATTGGCCTGAGCTGGTCCATCCTTAGACCAATTCCCAACGATAGGGAACAGGCTTACTGTGGTTGGCTTTGACCAGGTTCGCCTCATCTCCTGGGACTGGCTCCTTTGTTGCCTGAGCAAAATCGGGATTCTGTTGGCAAGAAAAAAAGGGGATTAGCTGCTGATAGGCAATCAACAGTGCCTGCCACAGATGGCAAAACACACAAAAATCCAGTGTCTGGTTTGTTTTTTAATTAATGAAAAAAAGGAAAACAAATTGTTGGCCACACGGTCAGGGAAGAATAAGGTTAGAATGAAGTAGGGAATTTTATTGTTAAATCACACCAGTTGCTGCCTTGTTCAAGGGAATAGCGCTGCTGAAAACTTTTGGACTTCATTAAAAAAAAAAAGTATACTAACAATGTAAGATAACCACTAAAAAAAGAGAAGTATAATTCCCAAGCCAAGAGGGAAAAGAATGGTGGGATCAGGGGTAGCATAGTGTGTCAGTCCAACAGAAGTCAGGGAAGGCAAAAAGAACTAAAGAAACAGTAAAGAGAGCACACTAAGGTAATAACAGAAGTCCAAATGCATAAATGCAATGGATCACATTCATGTTTTAAGAATAAACGTATGGGCACGTGGGTGGGTCAGTCGGTTAAGTGTCTGCCTTTGGCCCAGGTCGTGATCCCAGGGTTCTGGGATCGAGTCCTGCAAGGAGCCCGCTTCTCCCTCTCCCTCTGCCTGCCGCTCCCCTTGCTTGTGTACATTCTCTCGCTCTCTCTGTCAAATAAATAAAATCGTTTTTAAAAACCCTATCATATTGTATAAAAAGCAAATAAGTGGCCTGAAGCATGGAGAGACCTGTCATTGAGACTCAGGGACTTACTAGGAATGGCTCTGGCTGTTGTCACTGCCAAGTTCTGTTCTTTAAATGACTTTCTCTTCCTTGCCTCATCTTTCCTCCTCTCTCCCCAACTGTTTCTGTCTGGCCTTGTCTGCCTCACTCTTCATATAACGTTTTTCTTTTTTTTTTTTTTTAATATTTTATTTATTTATTCATTCGACAGAGAGAGACAGCCAGCGAGAGAGGGAACACAAGCAGGGGGAGTGGGAGAGGAAGAAGCAGGCTCACAGCGGAAGAGCCTGATATGGGGCTCGATCCCATAACGCCAGGATCACGCCCTGAGCCGAAGGCAGACGCTTAACCGCTGTGCCACCCAGGCGCCCCCATATAACGTTTTTCTAGACTTTGCTTCCTGCCCTAGTATGGATGTGTATAGCGAATTCCTGGGCTTTTCTCCTACAGGAACGAATGCCACTGGGACCCCTTGAGTGTGGAGCAGAGCTCGGCCAGAGCGGAGCTGGAAGTTGCTCGGAAGGAGCCCCGCATCCCAGGGCTCCCCTGCCCCACCCTCTCCCATCCCCCAGAGCCTGGCATTCCTCCCCCAGAGCCTACCTCTTAAGGTGCAACATTGATCCTCTCATAGTGAAGACTGATGGGTTACTTTTCTAGGACCTGTTTGGAAGTTAGCCAGAGTGATGACCACGGGCTTGAGGAAATCTGTTCGCTCCCTTGCTCTCTGGTTTCCTGACTGGTAACCCTGAGCAGCAGCAGCAGAAATACAGAGCTGAGGGCTCAGAGTGGATGTGCAGTCAAGGAAGGGAGGCACTCGAGAGGCAGAGGCTGCCTGAGGGTGTATAACTGGGGCGCCAGGAGGGCCTGAGTCACTAGGAGAACTATGATGGGTCTCTGCCAGGGGCTGGTGCCAGGATGTTGCAATGAGATGACTTCACTTAGCCGAACATGCAGAGGGGAAGCGACCAGTTCTCAGGCACATCAAGGGCATGCCTCCCTAGGTTTGAGATGTGTGTCAGGTCTCTTCCTCAAGATAATGACTGCCCCGCCCCCCAGGCACCTTCTGCCAGGGTAGGCTGTTGCCACACCCAGGAGGCGGGGAGTTTGCTGGGTTGCTAGGCTGGCAGGGATCTGGGGGCATAGAGAACCCTTCAATTGTTGTACCCCAGTTAGTGGGAAGAACCTCTGTGGTAGCCATTGGGTGCTTGTGACAGGAGCACTGGCCTTGGAGCCATCAGACCTGGAGTGGCATTAAAGCTCTGTCACTTACCGCCTGGCTGACCTCGTTCAGTTAGTCTTGGGATTTCTGTGAATACTGAGAGGCTATGCCCCCAAATGCTCAGAAACCCATATAACATCATGCGATGTGAGTAATCTGTGGTTTGATGCCTTTACGTTGAGGCTCTGGGACACATCCTCAGGCTGTGTGTCAGTGGGTGGAAAGAGGGTACTTTGTCAGCATCTTGCTGTGTTTTTTTCCCTTCTCCCCACCCCTTCCAGATTCAGGCCTCCCCTTCCCCCCATCCTCTGAGCCTTATTTTGACATTTCTTTTCTCTGCCTGCCAAGAAGATTGTGTTCAGCTGCGCTGGTCTGAGGCTGTGCTATCCTGTGCTTCATTAGGTTAATTCGATGGCTTGTCTCCTGGGAACTGACCAGAGAAAGGCTCTAAAGCTGCCCTACCCTCCAAAAGCCAGTCTCCCCCGCCCCGTTCTTTTGGGGCAGACTTTGCTGCTTGATCCCATATGCCTGCTTTTCCTCTGCTCTATCTTCGAGTTAAAGACCCCCTTTAGCTTCCATTGGTTGCTCAAGTGTGCATCCCTTGGTTGGTAGAAGACTCTAGGGGAGGGAAACCATCCATTATTCAAGGTCCTTGCTGCCCCTGACCTTCTGGATTATGGTCGCCAGTTCCTCTGTTCAGCCTCAGTATCTCAAGCTCGGCCAGCCATTCAGGGGACATGTATTGTTGAATGGTCTCACCAGATTTGCTAAATTTGTGGCCACAAACCAGTCAGAAGACCCAGCACTGCTCTGCGACCTACTAAATTTCCCATGTATCCTAGAGGACTGTTTCACATCTGGTCTCTGTCAGTCTCCAACCCCATCAATAAAGAGACCCTCCTCAGTTTCCTACTACCGAATCACTCCCTGTGTCTGCGCCCCACACTCTGCTTTGCCTCCTGTTTCTCAGGTAGACCTTCCCCTTGTAGGCACTGGCTCCCATCCCTTCTTACTACTCAAGGATTTTGCTTCTTGGCTGTCCTCTCTTTTCCCTGCAGCATTAACTTTTCCCTGTACCAGCATACAAACATTCTGCAGTATCTCCCAACTTAGTTCCCCCATTCTACTTTATCCCATTCCCCCCCTTTTTTTTTCAGTAACAACTTTATTGAGTTATAATTTGCATATCATACAGTTCACCCATTTCAAGTGTACAATCCAGTGGATTTTAGCCTATTCACATGGTTATACAACCATCACCACAAACAATTTTAGAACATTTCATCACCTAGAAGGCAATGCCAAACCCATTAGCCATCGCTCCCTATCTCTCCCCAACTCCCCACCCTAGGCAACGACTATCTGCTTTATGGATTTGCCTAGTCTGGAAATTTTATATCATATATATATATATATTCTTTAAAGAATGAAAATTTAAAATGCTATTTCCACCACCTAGATTAAGGAGTAATGCATTACACAGTACTTCTGAAGGCTCTGTAGGCCCCTCCTTGATCTTATCTATCTTCCTGTCCCTCCAGAGGAATTTCCTGCATTTCCATGATTTCTTTTATTTTCTGTATTGTTTTATCTCCTGTATAGAGAGGCATACACTTAGCTTTGCCTACTTTCTAATTTTTAATGAACTCCTACTATTGACATTCATCCATGACTTACTCTTCTTGCTCAACATGAATAGTTTTTTGGTCACATTCATCCCTACTGATGTCTGAAACTAGGGTTCATTCATTTTTTTTTCTGTTTGCAGTTTTCAGCTTTTGCCCAGTGGTGTCTTGAACATCCTTGTATGTCTCTTGGTGCACATGTCCGTATGTACCTGGTAGTAGAAATAGTAGAGTGGATTACAAACCCATCAGAAAGGTCTTAAATTTTAAAAACAGAAAATTTCAAGGACATGGAACAAATTGAATTCTTGTACATTACTGGTGGAAATGTAAAATGCTACAATGACTTTGGAAAACTATTTGATAATTTCTAGTAAAAGTTTAGCATACACCTACCTACCCAACAATTCCACTCCTAGGTATTTACCCAAGAGAAATAAGAGTAGGTGCCCACAAAAAGACTTATACAAGAAGTTCAGGGCGGTTTTATGCATAACAACTCCAAATTGGAAGCAACTCAAATGTCTAAATGTGGGAAAGAACAGATTACAGACATGTACAGTATGGATGAGTCCCCAAAACATTGCACTGAGCGAAAGAAGCCAGATACACAAGAGTAGATAATAATGTGTTTATATGAATTTCAAGAGCAAATAAGTGTAATATATGGTGAGAGAACTGGGTATTGACTAGAAAGGAACACAAGGGAATTAACTCTTTGAGGTAATCGAAATGCTCCATGTTTTCTAATGGATACATTGTACCATGTACACAGGTAAAAATTCGTCAAGCTTTACATTGAAAGACCTCTGCATTTTATTACATATGAATTAAACCCCAGTGGAAAAAAAAACATTATCACAAGTGGGGGTGAGATTTGGGGTGAAAATGAAACCCTATACTTAACCTGTTGTCAGGGTTCACCTTAAGCTTTAAATCTGCTTAAAATTACAAGCAGGCAGAACTCACTGGATTTGTTACGATTTTAAATATTCAGCCTTTCAGTGAGAAAAACCATTCATTCTCACGCAAACCTGAGGAAGATTAATCTCTGAAGATGTCCACACAAAGGAAGTCATAAAATAAATTAACCCAGGACAGCTGGGGGAACTTTCTAGTCTCACATTCTGTTCCCACACCATGTTTTCTGGAGAAAGATGGTTTTTCATTTCTCTTTTAAAAAACATAAAACACCACTGGGATATACTTATGTCTGTCTTTATTAAGTAATGCCAAATTATCTTCCAAAGAATTGTACCAATTTATTGTCCCAACAGTGGTGTGTTAGTGTTCTTTTTTTTAATTCTTTTTTTTTTTTAATTTATCTGAGAGAGAGAGCACAGTGGAGGGGAGTGGCAGAGGCAGGGAGAGGCAGACTCCCCAGTGAGCAGGGAGCCAGATGCAGGGCTCGATCCCAGGACTCTGGGATCATGACCTGAGCTAAAGGCAGATGCTTACCTGACTGAACCACCCAGGTGCCCTGTGTGAGTGTTCTTAATACTCTATATCCTCTCCCAGATCTTGGTACTGTTTTTTTTTTTTTTAATTTTCCCATAAAAATCCTAGAAGAGATCTCAGGCAGTAATGTCTATGACATTGGCCATAGCAACATTTTTCTAGATATGTCTCCTGAGGCAAGGGAAATAAAAGCAAAAATAAACTACTGGGATTACATCAAAATAAAAAGCTTCTGCACAATGAAGTTAACAATCAACAAAACTAAAAGGCAGCCTGCAGAATAGTAGAAGATATTTGCAAATAACATATCCAATAAAGGTTTAGTATCCAAAATATACAAAGAACTGATACAATTCAAAACCCCAAAAATAAATAATAGGCAGAAGACATGAACAGACATTTCTCCAAAGAAGACATCCAGATGGCCAATAGACACATGAAAAGATGCTCGACATCACTCATCATCAGGGAAATGCAAATCAGAACCACAATGAGATACCACCTCACACTTGTCAGAATGGCTACAACCAAAACACAAGAAACAACAAGTGTTGGTGAGAATGTGGAGAAAAAGGAAACTTCGTGCACTGATGGTGGGAATGCAAGCTGGTGCAGCCACTGTGGAAAACAGTATGAAGATTCCTCAAAAAGTTAAAAATAGAACTACCCTATGATCCAGCAATCACACTACTAGGTATTTACCCAAAGAATATAAAAACACTAATTCAAAGGGATACAAGCACCCGTATGTTTATCGCAGCATTATTTACAATAGCCAAATTACGGAAGCAGCCCAAATGTCCACTGATAGATGAATGGATAAAAAAGATGTGGTGTGTATGTACAATGGAATATTATTCACCCATAGAAAAGAATGCAGTCTCTCCATTTGCAATGACATTGGTGCAGCTGGAGAGTATAATGCTAAGCGAAGTCAGTCAGTCAGAGAAACAAATACCATATGATCTCTGTCATATGTGGAATTTAAAAAACAAAACAAACTAGCAAAGGAAAAAAGAGAGAGAGAGAAACCAAGAAACAGACTCTTAGCTACAGAGAACAAACAGATGGTTACCAGAAGGGAGGTGGGTGCTGGGATGGGTGAAACAGGTGATGGGGATTAAGGAGTGCACTTGTCCTGATGAGCACAGGGTGATGTACAGAATTGCTGAATCACTATTTTGTACACCTGAAACTAATATAACACTCTATGTTAACTATACTGGAATTAAAATTTTTAAAAATTCCTCCAAGAGCCCATGTTAAAATGTAAATCAGGTTATGACACAGCCTTCTTCAAAACCCTGCCATCAGATTTGTAATAAATCCTAATCCCTTCAAAGAGGTCTGTGACCTGCCCTCAGCCCTCTGCGCCTTCCTCTCCGCCGCCCTTGCCACCCTCGCCGGCTTCTTGGGCCTTGTTGTTCTCTGTTTTAACAGGTCAGGCTTGTTTCCTTCTCATTCTCTTTGCACTCTTTGTTTTCTCTCATACCTCCCTGTAATTTCCCTTTGTATTTGCACCTAGACGAGAAGCTCCGTGAGGACAGGATGGGTGTGTCTTGTCCCACACTGTCCCCGTGGCCCAGCGCTGGCCCATTAAGTATCAGTGGAATGAACAAACAAGTCCCCAACAGCCAGGTGGCCCCAGAAGACTGGCCTGCTTCCCTTTGTGGGTACCAGAGTGTGTGTGCTCCCTCCAACTTTTTTATATTGGTGTGTGTATGCATGAGCTTAATGTGAATGATCACGGCAGCTGCGAGGGGAGAAATCAGAGTTAGGCCGTGGGCAATTGGAAAGCATGAGATTCCACTGGAGGAAACAGTGTGCATGAAAGCACTTCACAAGGATTAACGCTGGGTGACTTCTGGGATTTGGGGTGCATGTCTAGGGGCCTCTGATGTTTCTTAGTCTCAGCAGCAGTTCCTCCCTGTGTCTCTGCCCTCAGCACATGTTGATCTGCTCAAACTCCTGGGAACAGCTTGGCCGTGGGGTTCACAAAGCAAGGGCTTTTCCTGGGGACTCCACTTCTTTGCTCTTCCCAAACACGCTGACAAAACTAGGGCCTTTCCTCTCCCCCACAAAGCAGCTGGTTACCTCAGGTGCCCCCTTCATTGAGTTAGAATCCCAAGGAGTTACTGACTTCCCCAATGGGGGAGAGATTTCCTTTGGAGCTTCCTGGGCCTGCTTCTGCCCAGCCCCCACCTTCAGTGGCCACAGTGGGCTGCTCACCAGAAACCAGGTCTCCGTGGAGAGGCCCCTCAGAAAGTCACTGCTTCCCTGGGCCACATGCCTTGTGGTTGGCTCTCCCCAGGTCACAGGACCTGTAAAACCAAGTTCTTTTCCTTAGATGTTGGGTGTGGAAAGGGGTAAAGGGAGAATAGGAAGAGACAGTGACCTGGCTTCCTATTTACAGATGATCAGCCAAAGGCCATGCATAGAATCTGGCTTTCCAAGTGGGTGCAGTAAAACATCCAAAGTAAAGCGTCTTGGAGCTGGCGCTGCTGGAGCCCCTGGGAATGACAGCCAGGTACCCTGGGTGAGACATGAGAGGAAACCTTCACTCTTGACCTTGGGAACCAGCTCCCGAGTCTCCTTGTCACTTGTCTCAGAGCCCTTTGGTCGTTGAAAGAACTCACAGGCCCCTTTCTGTGCTCTGGCGTGTCACAGGCTTTGGAACCTGATAGACCTGGACATAGATCTCCTCTCTACTCACCTCTACTCACAAGATTGTGACCTTAGGCAAGTCTTTACTTCTGCTAGTGTTGTTTCCCCACCCAGAAAATGTTCTCCTTATTGGAACGTGCTAGTTCCATTCCCTGATGGCTTTGTGGTTTGGCTTGGCTCCAGAAATCTGAGCTGCCGCGTGGAGAGGGCAGCTAAGGTTCTTGAACACAGAGTCTGAGAGGCCTTTTCTAAAGCTGCCGGCAGCAGCCAGAGGACCCTGGAAGAGCTGGCTGGAGCTGGGGCTTTCAGCAAGGAGCTGTGAGGCTCCGGGGCCAGGTCAGAACTGGGGCTAGCCGGATTTCGAGAAGATCTGGTGGGGACAGGCAGGCAGCCAGATTTAAGTGATTCCCGTGGCGTGGAGCCAGCGCACAGGGCCTCACTCTAAGCCTTGTTCCTGAATCTTGCCCGGACTCCCTTGCACATGGCATGGATTCAGACTCCTTTTCTCAGGGCCCATCTCCAAACTGCCAGCCTTTTCTCCCTGCTCTTGCCCGCCAGGACAGCACAAGGCCTCAGACTGTCCATGCCCCCAGGGACCCTGGCTTTCATTTCATCCATAAGATACAGATGAAGGCAACTGCCCAGATGGCTGTATGGTGGGGGTGCTGAGCCCCGCACCTCTGCCTCCTGACACAATCAGGTTCTCTCCCTGATACCACAGTGGGAAGGATTGTTCATGGTTCACTGAGCTAACCCAGAAATGCCTCACCTAGAGCCCATACCCAGGAGAGGAGGGGGCGAATCCCAGGGCAGAGGCCCAGCCCTCCCCCACCGACCTGTCTCTTGCTCAGAGGAGCTTGTCACAGGTACTCAGAGGGTAGAGAGCATCGGGTGAGGAGTCCTATCTATAGTCTCCTGTAATCTTTCCTCTGGGCCATTTTCTCTTCAGTTTCACCTGAAATTAACCTCACATAGCTGGACTCGGAACTTTCTAAGCCTGGTTCTTCCATTGAATCGCCATGGACTCCAGGGAAATAACTTTATGTCCTTGTTTACCTTCTGGCTAATAAGTGAGAGAGCGAGCTAATCTCTTGCTCTGCAGCCCCTGAGAGCTAGCTGTGGGTGGGTAGAGGGGAGAGCCCTTTCGTCCACCCTTTGGTTAAGTGGGTGTCTCCTCTACTGCTAGCTTTGTCTCCTCTGGGACTCGGGGGCGGGGCTGGGGGAGAGCATGTGTGTGTGTGTGCGCACGCAATTTATCTGCACATTACTTTTCCTCTCTGCAATTTCAGGGTCATGCTGCGGCAGCCTGGCGCCTGACGAGTGAGGGGGAACCTGCCAGGGGATTACTGCTAGCACGAGCTAACAGCAGGACAGCAGGCCTCAGGGGAGTGGGGATGGGCAGAGAAGCCCGCCTGCGAGGCTGGGCCGGTGGCACCAAGGAGGACTGGGCCCTGGCAGGGAGCTCGGCACACGCTCAGCTGACCCAGACGGCATTCGAAGCAGGTCCCTGCTGAGCAGCAGCTGTTCCCAGGCCCCAGAGGACCTCACAGCAGGAGCAGGAGCTCTGCGAACCCCTCTGCAACCACATTTGGGGCTGTGACCATCAGGAGACGAGACCAGCACCTCGAATGGGAAGCGGAAGGGCAGAACCTAGTGCACGGAGGATCTTGGTCTCTGCGGCAGAGTTTTCGGACGCCCACAGAGCTTCTTGGGTTTCTTCTCTCAGGACTGGGGCTTTGTTCCCTCCTCTGGCAGAGGGGTTGGGCCAGGAGGGCCAGCTTCGGTGGGGACAACTCTCGAATGGAATCCAGGCCACTTGAAGCCCATGTGCTGTCTGCTGTGATTGGGGTTCGAGGGCTTCCCCACTGCAGGGGACGAGGGGCCGCCTCCGTGTCTGCTCATGAACCACAAGGACCCCGAATGCTCCAGACTGGACCATTTCGAGCCACCAAAGAGGGGGGCCCCCAGAGCTGGCAGCCAGCAACCCCAAGGGACTAGAGGGCTGGGATGGACTGACCTCCCCCTCGCCAGGGCAGCGGGACAGTCAGAGCCTCTGTGGCCCAGCTAGTGACAGAGAGACCCGATGAAGCCATAAGCTGGCACTTGAGTGGCTCAGGGACAGGGGAGCCACTCCTGCCTACTGTGCTTTCTCCTTACATTGAGGGAGGGTGTGGTAAGGGACCCCTGCCTTTGTCCCCTCCTTAGCACGTGTCCCTATGCCCTTTGCACGTGGTGCCAGAAGAGGCAGGCTTCGCTGTGGCTGGCCTGTCAGTGGGCTGGGAAAGGAGTGGCCACGGTGACACCCACCCGCCCACCAGGCTGGTGGTCTAGCCCCCCGGGGCGCCAAACCATGAAGTGCTCCCTGCGGGTGTGGTTCCTTTCCGTGGCCTTCCTGCTGGTGTTCATCATGTCACTCCTCTTCACCTACTCCCACCACAGCATGGCCACCTTGCCCTACCTGGACTCAGGAGCCCTGGGCGGGACCCATCGGGTGAAGCTGGTGCCTGGCTATGCCGGACTGCAGCGCCTCAGCAAGGAGGGGCTCACCGGCAAGAGCTGTGCCTGCCGCCGCTGCATGGGTGACACTGGCGCCTCTGACTGGTTTGATAGCCACTTCAACAGCAACATTTCCCCCGTGTGGACCCGAGAGAACATGGATCTGCCTCCAGATGTCCAGAGATGGTGGATGGTGAGAGCTGCGGCCCCTTCTGCCTCCCCTTTGCTGTCCCCTCTCCAGGGGTCTGTCCCCCTGTTTGGGAGTCACTCTTCAAGTCCCCCTGCCCCAGCCCTGGGATTTTGGCTGCCTGTCTTCTGGCCCCCAGAGATGTGACAAAGTATTAGGTCCATTTGACCAGAGCCATCTACTAGGGTCACAGATTCTGAAAGGCAGAGCAAGCTTTGACCTGGAAGGAGAGAGAACTATTTTCTAGTGCCTGTAGGGGCCAAGCAGAGACCAGAAATGCCTAGTACGCCCTGGAGGTCACATAGGAGAAACAGGCCCCAAGGAGGAACATGGTGAGAGGTCAGGACCGTGTCGGGGAGAGGGTCTGCCCTTTATAAAGGAGGCAGCCACTCTCAGCTGCAGCAACTGCTGCTCTTGCAGGGATGTGACCCAGCACTGCTGCATCTTCTGACCCTTTAAGAGAACCTGGAAATCCACAGTTTTTTGCTAACTATCTTAATTTGTAAATATTGGCTCACAATAATTTTAAACACCATAAGGGCCACTCACTTGGTTTTTTACGATTGCTGGAAAAGACTTTCTCCTGGGCCAGGAGAGGAAAACATTGTCAGTTCCTCTGGGTGATAAGGGAGATGAAGGGGAGGGGATGAGGGGACAGGTGTGTCCATGCTTCCCTGCTCTTCTGGATCCTGTCACCTTTCTGCTGCTTTTAATTCCCTTTCATCCCTATCATCTCTGGAGTGCCACTCCCCAGGCTCTACCAGGGCCATCTGGTTGCCACACATGTCAGGTGGAACAGTGTCAGCACTTAGCCCAGGGGCCCAGAGGCTGCCTGCGTTGCCCACTGGGGGACTTGGGAGGCAGCTCATGGCTTCTGGTTTCCCCAGCTGGCAAGGGGGGAGGATGATGACTCCCCCTTTTGCTCACATTCCGAGAAGCAGCAAGGATGAGCTCACGCAATCAGGCTTACCAGAACAACTTACAGATCCCACTTCCTGACCCAGACTGTCTGAGTCCCTAAGAATGGGGAGGTCTACAGAGAAAGGGTGACCAGGAGCCCCACAGGCCAGTCCTGTAGCAGCCTGGAGCCCTTGGAGGGTTCTGCCTGTTAATCATAGCCACAGCCTTCGTTGTGTGGGGAAAATCAAGGTTCAGATAGTGCACAGGGTTTGCCCAAGGTCATAGGTCTCTGTGGTGGCTATCTGGAGCCAGAGCAGGACTCTAGGCAGAGGCAGACCCATGGATAGGCCAAGTCTCCTTCTTCCCTTAGGAATGGAACTCAGGGCCGTGTAAGCACCAAGCATGTCCCTCAGCCAAGATGCAGCAGAAGCCACTTCTCTCCTGCTCCCCACATTCACCCCCTTTTGCTGTGAACTTAGAAATTCTTGTCTCAGAGCGAAGCTTCCCTTTCGACTGAGTTTGTGTTCTTTTTCTTAGGAGCCCTTCCTGTGCTCAAAAGAAGAGGCAGAGAAGCAGGCCTACCCCGTCTCCTTCATTTATTCTGCCCCCTAAGCAGCTCCTGCTCCGTCATAACCCCTGTTATGGCTCAGACCACAGAGCATTTTCTTTGAAGAGAGGGAGTGGGGAGGGGCAGAGGGAGAGAGAGAATCTTAAGGAGGCTCCACGCCCAGCGCAGAGCCCGATGTGGGGCTCCATCTCACAACCCTGAGATCATGATATGAGCCGAAACCAAGAGCCAGATGCTTCACTGACTGAGCCTCCCAGGCACCCCCCACAGAACATATTAAAGCCCTAGTTTCTACCTTACTGCTTTGTGGCCTGTGGGCCAAGTCCAGTCTGTTCAATTTTTTTTTAATTGTTTAAGGATTTTATTTATTTATTTATTTATTTATTTATTTATTTATTTGACAGAGAGTGTGTGAGAGAGCAGAAGGAGGGGCAGAGGGAGAAGAAGAGAGAGAATCTGGAGTAGACTCTGTGTCTAGCACAGAACCCAACATGGGGCTGGATCCCAGGACCCAGAGGTCATGACCTAAGCTGAAATCAAGCCAGCCGCTCAACCAACTCGGCCACCCAGGCGCCCTTTTTTCTGCTCAGTATTTTAAAAATATTTGCATTCGTTACCAACACTTAGGAATGGGAATATTTCACATGAAATCTATATTTTCAGCTTCTCAAAAAAGGGGAAAATTTGGTCCTTTTACGCTCACAAAACCACATGGCATCAGTTGGCTGATGTCACTTGTTTTTGCCGGGGCCTCCTGTTTCCCATTGGCCCCATCTGCCACTTCACTCCTGAGCTTTGCTTGCCTGGCGTAGGCATTTGAGGGCTGCCCCAGCTTTGCCTCATGGTCTTTCGAGGTCACTGGTGGTGGGAAGTGCCGGGAACCAGTTTCATCCAGCCATTCTGACTTTGAAAGAATTGCTATACTTCACTGCCTTCCCTCCTCCTTCCCGCCCAGGGAATATGCCGTGGATACCGCCTCAGATGCAGCTTTTGTGATCCTGAGCCCTCCGGCTAAGTCCCAGGGGCGCCCTCTGTAGGCTGGTTAGGAATGAGCCCCTGAACCTCACAGGGTTTTCCACATTAACCGCACCTCAAAGTGACTCTTCATGTGACTCATAGCTTCCCTGAGAGGACAGCAAAGCAGGGGCTCTCTGCTTTCTGCTTTGCAGTACCCGTTGGCCCCCGAGCCCCCTCCAGTGCAGTAGAGCGCTCCTGATGCGCAGGGCACCAGTCTCAGAAGGGGATATTGCTGTTGTCGGAGAAGGGGAACGTCGTCACTGCCGAGAGAATTTCTCTCCCTGACTGAGACTGGAGGGTGAGGGCAGCCAGGCAGGCAGGAATCCCTCCCTGCTCGCGTAATCCCCCCTCCTTCCTTCTCCCCTCGTGTCCACAGATGCTGCAGCCCCAGTTCAAGTCACACAACACCAACGAGGTGCTGGAGAAGCTGTTCCAGATAGTACCGGGGGAGAACCCATACCGTTTCCGGGACCCCCGCCAGTGCCGGCGCTGCGCAGTGGTGGGGAACTCAGGCAACCTGCGGGGCTCTGGCTACGGTCCGGATGTGGATGGGCACAACTTCATCATGAGGTGAGCCCGGGAGCCCAGGGGTGCACCCAGGACAGGCCTCCAGAAGGAGGGACTGGCCTCCTTAGCCTTGTGTGGCAGTGGAGGAGTTGCCCGGCGCTATGAGTCTCTGATACCAGAACCTTCTGTAAAGGCTCAGGTCTCTCTCTTTTTTGTTGGGTAGATGGGGAGGCAGAATTCCCATTCTATACTCTGCTTGAGGCCAGCACTCAGTTTCTAACTCTGAACTCCTCCTCAAATTGCTGAGAGTGGAGTCCTGGCTCTTTTCTGGTGAAAACTCCCACCAGAGGTCCTTCCACCTGCCCAGTCCCCTCAGTGCTGGGCCAAGAAAGAGGGCCCTACACTGTGTCTTGATTAATAGCCTCAGATGATTCCTTCTGGCAGACTCACAGAAGACAGAGGTCCTGGGCAAGAAGAGGAATTGCTCAGTGCTTGCTCTGGGCTACTGTCCCTTACCTTGATTTCATAAGGTTTAGATTATATGGGGGCAAATTCATTTAACAGACATCTGTGGCCAGCCTTGATGAAAGGAGAGAGGTTGGGAGGGCATTCATTTCAAAGACACAGAGCTATGAGCCTGGAAGTGAGCAGGGACTAGATGGTGGACTTGTGTTTTGTTTTGTTTTGTTTTGTTTTGTTTTGTTTTGTTTTGTTTTGTTTTGAGTAGGCTCCATACCTAGGGCGGAGCCCAGCACAGGGCTGAGATTAAGACCTGAGCTGCGATAAGAGTCGCATGCTTAACTGACTGAACCACCCAGGTGCCCCTAGGTGGTAGACTTGTAACTTGAACATGGGCTGCTCATTCTGCTCCTGAACCTGTGTTTTCTGATTTCCTCCCTGACTTGGGGATGGGAAATGCCACGATGGGGATCCTTCCATCCCTCTCCCTGGTGGAAGGAGAGCCTTAAGAGTGAAGATGCTGAAAATGCCCAGTTTTCACTAAGCATCTCTTAGGATGAGCATTGCAGAAAGACCGGGTTCCCCAGGAGGCAGAAGGAAGGGCTTTGTCTTAGAAACTGTTGCTGTTTCCATGGCAACACCAAGGCAGCAGTATGTCTCTGAGGCTTTCACCGTTCCTTGCGAAACCTTTCTCATGTTGAGAATAGTGGGGGGTGGGGGAGAGGAGGGATGCTAGGCCTCATCCAGGAACCCAGAGCCACCTGAGATTCTCCCCATCCTCCAATCGCTGGCACTCCAAATGTGAGAGAAGCAAGCTGGTTGCTGGAGAGGGAGCCCTCTCCACCCAGACACAGTGGCACGAGGGGGAATGAGACGTCCATCACTTCTGTGCAGCCCTGGGACGCTCGGGAAGCCCAGGGAAATGCTCTTGTGTGCCTGAGGCTCCTGCCATCCCTGCCCTGCCACCTGTACCAAGTGGGTGCTTTTATTATGCATGTCGCTGATGGTTGGGAGGCTCCAGGGTGGATGCAGACAAAAAGGCTTGGCTGCTGTGACACCTGGGTGGTACCTGACCAGGCTGCAGAGAGGAATGTACAGAGCTTCCCTCACCCGGAGCAGGTTAGGAGATGTGCGTTTTGGAGTGGACCCCAGAATTACTTTGTGGCCGGGCTGACCCGGAGTGAATTGGCTCTTTGCTGATCTGTACGAAGAGCTAGATGGTAGTGGAGGTGACTCTTCACTTACAGGTATGTCTTGGTTTGGAGCCAGTGGGGGGGCCTCCCTGCTCCCTGGAAGCAGGACCAACATAAGACCCCACCGAGCTGGGTTCCCTACACTTCTCCCCAGCTGCCTCCTCCTCCTGTATGTCTTCTGAGCTCTGCTGGCAACTCCAAATGGAGTTGAGCTGGTCCTGCCGCGGCCAGCCCGCAGATAGGTCCACAGCTCCTAAAACAAGCACCTGTCAGATTGTAGGCTCACCATAAATACGTGAATGAATGAAAGAGACTAGGTGACCAGATGTGAAACCCTAAGCATGAATCCACATCCACCCTTCCCGTGCCTCTGCCCTCACGTGCTGCTTTGGCGGGTGGAGGCAACCAGGAACAGATAGAATCCTAGAATGCTTTTCCCCAGAGTCATGGAGATGTAGTTCATCCTCCGTCCTGTTCTGGCCCCTTTCCAGGGCTTGGCTTCTCCAGAATGAATCACAGCCTCCTCAAAAGCACACCCTGTGCCTACCCTCTACCTTGGAGGCTCTGAAACGTCTTTTTGGACCTCTTTCTCCATTCATTCCCAGACTTTTGAAAGCTGATGCCTGCCCAGCAAGTGGGAGGAACCCCAGGGAGGTGGAGGCAGTGATACTGCCTGACATGTCTAAGAAGTCAAAACCGTGGCTACAGATGCAGTGGAAAAGGCAGATGGGGGGGTAGGTGGGTATCTTTAGAGGCCAACCTGGGGCACTTGCAGCCCTTTGATCTGTGGGACTAGTTTCGCTTCTCCATGTCAGGTGAGATGAGGTTTGTTTCTTAGGTAGTCACCAGAATGAACCTTGACCCCAGCTCCTACCCAGTCCAAGCACAGCCAACTGGAGTGTCACCCAAGTCTTCTGCCTCCTGCTACCCCCTTACATACCCCTGGCTGCTGAGAAACACCATCCCTGTTAAGGCTTTCTCTCCAAACTGCTCTGTTCCTCACAGACCCCAGGGCTGATGTGGCAGGAGACAGATCCAGACTGTAGCTATGGTGACCACAGGACACACTAGTGCTGTGTGCAGAGCTGTAGGAGCCCAGCCAATGGTTATTAATACATGAGAGAAGATACTTCAGGCTCTTCTAAGAGACAACATCTCTGAACTCTAAAGACCAGGAGAACAGAGGGGCACCCAGACAGGAGGCAGAGAAGCAGTTAACCTAAAGAAATGGAGGCCAGAGCAGTTGGTCCTACAGGGAAGATTCTAGGCTTCTGCTTGAATGAGGCTAAAACAGAAGTGGCCAAGAACAAAGATTCACTCTCTAGTTCCAAATCAGGCCACTCTCAGGCTTTATGGCTTCCCAGCCCCAAATGCTCTTCGGTCCCTGAAGGGAAGGACAGCAGGGAGGTAGGAGGTACAGCAGTACCAGCAGCCATGGTGGGGCACCCTGGACACTCTCTCACTGCATCGTGCCATCAATGGGGCATGGGCAGGAGGAAGGCATTGTGGGAGCCCCAGTGGCCCAGGAGGTCTTCACCCAGCCCAGCTAGTGGTGCCAGCCACTGTAAGGACACGTAACGTTCATACTGGTTTTACAGAATAGGCATAAAAAGCAGGGAAAACACACAGAGACTTTGCTCCCTCTCTCCCAGGTCCCTTTGTCCCCATCGGAAGGCAAGATTGTAGTCACCTCCCTGAGTAGTCATGATTCCGCAAGGTGGTCCACGCAAGACAGGAATGTTCTCATAAACGGTCACAGCAGAAAAGCCCAACACGTTTGTATTCAAAGCTGGATCACCTGTTTTGAGATACTCACCGAAAGAGGGAGCTTTGATTTTATTGATCCTATGTTTTGCAACGGATGAAAGGAAGTAGAAGCCTTCTCGGCTTGTTATGCCCAGGAGGGTGGCAAGCCCGCTCTGGGTTTCTGGGTTCTTCCATGGCAGCATGGGACAGACAGAGCCACATTGCACATCACCAGGAGACAGCCGAGGTGGGTGCTGTCAGAACTTGGAGCATCCCTCTTGGCCTTGGAGCAGAAAGGCAGATGAGAAGCTGAAGTACAGGGACAGAGGGGCTGGGGCTGGCGGCATAGAGGCTGCCGTCCGGCCCAGGGGCTGAGAGAATGCTCAGCTTCTTGCTGTGCTTCCACCGTCTTCTAGGAAAGAGGACAGAACAGCCAGGTAAGGTTGAAGCTGTAGAAGGCTGCTCTTTTCTTTAAGAAAAAAAAAAAGTATGAGAATAATATGTTCTTGTTATTGGGGGGGGGTAACCCAGAAATGTATACACTGAAAGATGAATTATTCCTCCCCATCCCATTTCCCAAGCGTAAGCTTTGTTACCAATTTTCGTACTCTTCCAGATTTTGTTACATTCATATACAAAAGTATGTTTTCCTTTCTTCCTTCTTCCTTTCTCTCTGCCTCCTTTTTCTGTCTGTTTTTACAAAAAATGGTATCATACTATCCAGTTTTACGTTTTCCTTTTGTGTGTTGTTAATTCCCTCCTGCAGCACATAGTAGTATTCAACAGTATACATTAAAAGGAAAGAAGTGGGACAGATATCTCACACCACTTGTTTTTTTTTTCACAACTTATTTTTTACCAGCACATGTAAATCTGCTTCATTCATTCTCATGGCTCTGTGGCGTTCCATATATGAGTGTGCCAAAATGTACTGACCAGTTCTTTATTGTTACGTTGATTCTCCTTTTCATGACTGTAAAAAATAATGCAGTGACTGTCTCTGTACACATGTCTTTGCGGTTGTAGGCAACCATTTCTGTAGGATATCTAGAAATGGAGTGGCTGGGTCAAAGTGTACACCCATTTACATTTTTGATGGCTAGCACCAAATTGTCCTCTCAAAATCTTCTACCGGTTTCCATGGCGGCTGCTTCTCATGTCACCCTCTTGTCTCTGCAGGATGAATCAGGCGCCAACCGTGGGCTTTGAGCAGGATGTTGGCAGCCGAACCACCCACCATTTCATGTACCCCGAGAGCGCCAAGAACCTGCCCGCCAACGTCAGCTTTGTGTTGGTGCCCTTCAAAGCCCTGGACCTACTCTGGATTGCCAGCGCTTTGTCCACGGGCCAGATCCGATTGTAAGTCACTCTGCTGACTGGGAGTGGAATCTGGGGGACAGGAGCATTTTGATAGGGCTCTTAGAATTCTTGTAACTGAATATTTTCACCAAGAGGGGCTGGTGAGGAGGGAGGCCATCATAGGGAGGGCCCAAAATGGTGGGTTAGCTGAGGCCACAGCCCATTCGGTGTCACTTCCTGCATAGTGACAGCCAGCATACTGGTGGTAGAAAGGGGTCTCCTTTCCAGGAGGTGGTTCCTGACTGTGGGAACTCTGCCTTCTGAGAGTTTTCTTTAGAGGCAGTTGCTGGAACCTCGGGAAATTCCATTCGCCAAATATTTTTCTTTTTCTTTTTCTTTTAATTGAAGTATAGTTGACACACATGTTACGTTAGTTTCATCACCAAGTATTTTTCTAACAGCTTTATTGAGGTATAATTCACATGCCATACAACTCACACATTTAAAGTATAAAAGTCAGTGGCTTTTATTAAATACAGTGTTGTGTAACCATCAGAATTTATTTTAGAACACCTTCATCTTCTTAAAGATGAAGATTAAGGGTGCCTGGGCGGCTCAGTTGGTTAAGCATCTGCCTTTGGCTCAGGTCATGATGCCAGGGTCCTGGGATCGAGCCCCACATCAGGTTCCTTGCACAACGGGGAATGTGCTTCTCCTTCTACTCCTGTTTGTGCTCTTTCTTTCTCTCAAATAAATAAATAAAATCTTAAAAAAAAAAAAAGATGAAGATTTAAGATCTAAAGATACTTCTGTATCCCTTAGCCATCACCCTCGCTCCCTCCATCCCTACCTTCCAGCCCTAGGCAACAACCACTAACCTGCTATCTCACCATGTTTGTGTGTGTGTGTGTGTGTGTGTGTGTGTGCGCGCATGTGTGTGCATGCGTGAAAATATATATAACATATAGGGCACTTGGCTGCCTCAGTTGGTGGAGCATGTGACTCTTGATCTCAGAGTTGTGAGTTCAAGCCCCATGTTGGGTGTAGAGTTTACTTAAAAAGCAAAAATAAGTAAAAATTAACTTCCTCAGGGCACTGCCCACATTCTCCACCAAAAATATAAATAAGCCAAAAAACTGTATATAACATAAAATGTATTTTAACCACATAGTTCAGTAGCATTAAGTACATTTACTTCGTTGTACAGAATCACCCTATCCATCTTCAGAACTTCTTCACAATTTCAGATGGAAATTGTATCCATTAAACAATAATTCCCCATTTCCCCCACTCCCTAGGCCCCTGATAACCACTAGTCTTTCTGTCTCTATGATTTCACTGTTGTCAGTACTTCATGTAAGTCGAATCAGAGTGTCCTTTTGTGTCTGATTTCACTTAGCATAATGTTTTCAAGGTTTATCCATGTTGTAGCATGTACAGGATTTCATTCCTTTTTAAAGCTGGATAGTATTTCATATTTTATTTATCCATTCACCCATCAGTAGACAGTTAGGCTGTTTCCACCTTTTGCCTGCTGTCACCACATTTTTTTTAAATCTTTTTTTAAAAAAGATGTTATTTATTTGTTAGAGCACAAGTGGGAGGGGAAGAGGGAGAGGGAGAGAGAAACTCAAGCAGATTCTGAGCTGAATGAGAACCTGACACAGGGCTCGATCTCACGACCCTGAGATCACAACCTGAGCTGAAACCAAGAGTCAGACATGTAACCAGCTGAGCCACCCAGGCACTCCTGCCACCACTTTTTTTTTTTTAAGATTTTATTTATTTGAGAGAGAGAGAGCATGAGCAGTGGCAGAGTTGGCAAGGGGAGGAGGGACAAGCAAACTCCCTGCTGAGCACAAAGCCTGATGCAGGACTGGATCCCAGGATCCTAAAATCATGACCGGAGCCAAAGTCAGACACTCAACCAACTGTGCCACCCAGGTGCCCCACCACATATTTTTTAAACACAGAAATATAAATTATAGTTTCTTAGACATTATCTTGTGTTTGGGAGACATAAGGGCTAAAATAAGTGCCATTGAATTTAAGTCCCGTAATACTTAGAAAAGGAGTGTAGATTATAGGTCCATGACTGGCTAACAGGAAGGAGGGATTTGTGCCAAATGTGAGGATAGTAATGAGAAGGTCATCTTGGGCAGAAGACACATAGTGGCTGTGAAATAATTGGCTAAATCAAGTAGGGAGTTCACAGCTAAGTGTTGTGGAAAGAAAAGTTGGGGCTGGGTAATGGAATGCCCCAGTGTTTGTCTAAAACATCCTCATTTTCTCCTGAAGGACATGGGCAGCCCCTGAAGGTTTCTGAGCAAGGTACTGCAGTGATGTGCTATGGGAAGCAGTCTGGAGGCAGGGGATCTGTTGTAAGGTTATCATCACTCAGGCCTGTGAGGGAAGAAAGGCATTTCTGAGCCTTTCTAGATCCCCAGGGCCATCTAAATGTTATTTTTCTCTCTGCTTGAAGCACCTATGCGCCAGTGAAGTCCTTCCTTCGAGTGGACAAAGAAAAGGTAAGCTCTCTTCTCCTCCGCCTTCTTCATCCCCATCTCATTGGAAACAGTACAGATTTGACTCACGGTGTGCCTGGTCTGGTGGCTCAGGTGTCCCCCAGTGCCCTTCCAGAACATTCAGAATATCCCCACCCCCCATCTGCTGGTATGCCTGACCCCCTCAGAGGCCATAGGAACCAAGGAACATGGACCAACAGGGCCACTGGCAAGCATGGAGGAACTGGCAGAAGCTGCTCAGAGCCTGACCTGAGTCTCCAGGCCCCCAAAGCTCCTCATGTATCTGTTCCCTTTTCTCCTCCCAGGTTCAGATCTACAACCCAGCCTTCTTCAAGTACATCCACGACCGCTGGACAGAGCATCACGGGCGGTACCCATCCACAGGGATGCTGGTGCTCTTCTTTGCCCTGCATGTGTGTGATGAGGTGGGTAGCCCAGTGTGAGGGGTATAATAGGAATACCCATGGAGCAGAGGGAGCCTTCTTACTGCTTAGCAGAGCAAGAGGAATGCGTTTTTGTAGGCAGAAACCAAGTGGCTCTGATTTCCCCCATTTCTAGGCTGTAAAGTATACATCTTCATTTCCCAAAGTCATTATGTTCATGATTTTACCAAATCTGAAATCACTTCAGTGAAGTTAAATTTATTTTTAAAATAGACTCCTACCACCATAATTGGTTATTACTAGACATAAAGAAAAAAAAAATCAAAAATATAAAAAGAAACGATGTAGTTAAGTTCCAGCGGATGGTCTTCTCCCACAGCTGTGGGCCCCAGGCCTGCTGTGTGTGTTAGACCTGGAGGCCAGTCGTTCAAGGGGCCGCTTCTCACTAGCAACGGGGCTGCTGGGCCATGCTCAGCAGCGCTCACGCCCAGCACACCCACTTCCACCAGTAAATTCAATTTGTGGAATACTGAAAAGTGTTCATTACAAAACGGCAACAGCCACAAAACCAAAACCAGAAGGGGCGTTAGGAAGGTTGGAAAGCTGTCCCAGCCCTAGACTGAGGCGCCCTGCTGCAGGGAGACGGGTGTCGGAACCGAAAGGGAGCAGCAGTGTCCCCCGGGCAGTGTCCTGACTTCAGGCCTGGGCGTCCCGTCTTCCCGGTGCCTCCCGTGCTCTGCGAACCGGCTGCCGTCGGGTCGCCACGGCCCCTTTGTCCTAGCCCACCACCGACCCGAGGCTCTCCCGGTCCCCGACGCGGGGTGACGTGCGCCGCCCTCCCCTGCAGGTGAACGTGTACGGGTTCGGGGCCGACAGCCGGGGCAACTGGCACCACTACTGGGAGAATAACCGGTACGCGGGCGAGTTCCGGAAGACGGGAGTGCACGACGCCGACTTCGAGGCCCACATCATCGACATGCTGGCCAAGGCCAGCAAGATCGAGGTCTACCGAGGCAACTGAACCCGGCCTTGCCGCGACCCTTCCGGCCCAGCCGCAAGGCGGCGGCGCGCGCTCCCAGCCGGGACTCCGAGCCAGCCGGAGGGCGGTGGCCTCGGTGAGGGCGCGGCGCCCCGTTGGGCGTCTTCAGGCCTTGGGAGCAACGCCAGGCCGCAGTCTGGACCAATCATGCTGCAAGTACAGCAAGCGCCGGCTGTTCCCCACCAATCAGGTGACTCTGGGGGCTGGCCCGGGCCTGGCACCCAATCAGCGCTGCAGTCGGAGCGGAGGCTCTTTCTCCCAACCAATCATGCGACTCAAGGAGAACTTCCGGCGCTCGGTCCCGTCTCCTCCAATCAATGGCCTTCGGAGGCGGGCCGGCGGCCGCTGAATCCCCACTCCCCTATGCTTTGGGTAGGATTTTATTTCATGCTTTTTAAGGAGTAGTGTGGTTGGTTCCGGCGTCAGTGAAGTACTTTCCTCAGGCTCTGCAGGAGGAGTGTCAGTTGCCTGTCGGCCTTATTTGGCCGGGGGCACCGAAGAAGAAACGGTGGGGAAGGTGCGGGGCGGCGGCGGCTGGGCTTCCCTTTGCTGGGGGGGTCCCTCGTGACCTCGGAGTGGGCGGAAGGGAGTTGGCCGTTCCTTTCTGGTGGTCTAGGGGAGATCAGGTGGTTTCCAGGGAGCGCGCTTTCATCCCAGGGGAAAAGCTAGAGCCCTCTCAAACCTCTTCAGGCCTCAGAGAATTTTGGACCCCATATTTCCTTTATCTGTCAGGCTTAGATGGGTGAGTGTAAACCCACCAAAGAAATGCAGTGATGTGTGGGTCCCCTCATCCTCCCTTCTCCCTATCCCCACCTTTGGCCACCCTATGGAATGGCCTTTCTGACCAGGGCATTGAGCATCTCACCAGAAAATGAGAACTGTGTTCACCCCTTTGCTGGGGGGGAGGGGGCGGGGGTGGAATTCGCCTAGAGCCTAACTGTGGAACACAGGTGTAAGGAACAGGGCAGGGGACAAGGAAGCCCCGTCACTTCAGATGTAAGGTGCTTCTCACTCTCGTGTACTCTCGGCCCCTTACTGTTTACCCACAACATTTTTAGTGTCTCTCCTTTGGCCCTGGGCCTCCTCACCAGCCTACTTGTCCTGGGGGGGGAAAAGATCAAAACTTACCCTGAGACTGGGGGGGGGGGCACTGCTGCTTCTCCACCTCCTACCCCCTCTCGCGCGTCTTTGGCCGGCTCTAGGGAGAGGAAGCAACACGGGAAAGAAGGCTGGAGATGGGGAGGCCAGCTGCCTGGTGCATGCACCTTTTTCCTTCACCCATCACCCCAAAGAGGAGTAGGAAACCTCTTGCTTGGGGGTGAAATTTGCTTTGGTCTCCTAATTTAATTAACTTGAGGTTACCAGGGATGGCTGACCAACAAAGATTCTTTTAAAATTCTAAGCTGGCCATGCAAATAGCTGGGATCCTAGCTGGGGAGGAGTAGACTTGCCTGCCTGCATGCCTCCTCTCCTGCCCATGCATCCCCTTCCCCGTGCTCACTTCCTGCCTCCTCTCTCTAACCCATTTTCATTTCCAGCTCTAGAAGAGCAGGGATGCTAACAAGCAGGGGTTACAACTGGAAGTTACTTGCATGACTGAACCCAGCTTAAGTCCCTAGAGGAAGCTGCTGATGGTATTCTCACCCTTCGAGGTTGGGGAAGTTTTGGAGGGGGGAAAGGGCTTCTGTGAAGCTTCCAAACCACTATTCAGATCCCCCTTCCCAACAGTGAGGAACACAAATACCACCCTTTATCTTAGTGAGTTGATACCATCAAGCAGCCTCCTGGCCATTGGTGTAGTTCCTGCAGCTGGCTGGGGGAACAGTAACACAGGGGAGTATATTAGAGGATTGGGGCAGGGCAGTGGGCACCCCTAAAGTTAATATATTGAGAACTTAGCTTGAGTCTGTTTCTTCCCAATTCCAAAAGTAGGATGAGTAAAGAGGGTGGATTTGGGGGTCCTATAGTGGAATGCCTGTCTCAGCACCTCCCCCACCATTTTAGAGAGTCAAGGCACCAGCCCTTCTTGCCAGTCTCATCTCAGTGCTTCCTGAAGAGGCTGTTCAGAGTGTTTAGAAGATGAAACAACAATGCAATTATGCCAAACAGTATTGAGCAGAATAATTTATTTCCTTTTCGTTCCTTTCTCTTCTTTTTGTTTTGTTTTGTTTAAAACATTAATAAATCCCCTTTCTGGAAGAGGTAGGTCCCAGCATCCAGCCCAGATCTCCTTTTCTGCAATAGTTATTTAAACAAATGTTTTTTTTTTTTAATTTTTCTTCTCTTTCTCTCTCTTTCTGAATTAAAAAGAACAAAAAAATTATATAGTCATTTGTCTATTCTGAAATGGGTCCGATCATGGAAAGAAGGCATATCTGTCACTTGGGAGCTGTGACTGAGTAATGACTAAGAACATCGGGTGGAATGTATGAAGGAGGAAGAGAATGATTCCCAGACACCCGCCCCTTCTACATGAAGCCTCCCAACCCTGGACTGCCAGAGATGCCCTCTGAAATGGTGGTTCTTCACCACTGTCTTTTGGGGCATCTGAGTGGATCAGCAGGGCAGGGGCCCCATAGCATGCACACCCAGCAGGCATCAGGATGGGGCTTTCCCCCCTACATTTCCAGGTTCTGCAGATGCTGTAGGTGTGGGTTGGCAGGAAATGAACAGAACGGTAGGAGCAGGAGCCACAGGCTTCTGAGGCACCTCCTCATACCATTTCCTTGGACTCTCTGCATCCCTTCAGCCTACTTCCATCATGCAATGGAATGCCTCTGAACATCCAATTTTACAGTTGCAGTGGATCATATAATATGGATCTAACAACGGATAGCTTAGAGTCTAAAATCACTTGGTGTCCTGCAGTTCGGTTTGTGCCAATGCCCAAGAGCAAGCCAGGAGTTGCTTTTCAGATGGAGAATACTTTTTGGTGGAGGAAGGTATTGGTCTTTTTCTAAAACCCTAGAACTTGGGGCTGTAATTCTCTTATTTGGAGTTTTCAGAGACTTCACACATCTCTGTCTACCACAGATGCTCAAGTAACATTTGATTGGCTGAGCCCCAAGGCCTGGTGACAGGACAGTGCACGCATAGCCTGGACTGCTGAGAACCATTTCTTGTCTGGGTCCCACTCAGCTGCCTTATAGGTCACTATAATTGGTTGGAACAGCACTCCCAAATATCGTACCCGTTGTGTCCAGAATCAAGAGTCCCACCAAATTGTGTATCCTTTTTTTCCATGTTGGCCAAGAACTGTGTTGCTCTGATCCCACAAAGATACCACATCTGGAAGCACAGGTTACCAGTACCATTCGATTGCATTTGCAATAAGCTACTATCAATTTCTAAGGCTCAAGATGGTGAGTAATGGGATGAGGAAGAAATCACCCACCCCTGTATAGCTTCAGTTTGACGGCAGCACCAGTCTACAGACCCTGCCAGAGTGTGGGTTTTGTTTTTTTGTTTTTTTGTTTTTACTTTTGACTTACTATCTTCGAGATAGTTCCGGGACTTTTGTTTGGCCCATCCTTCATAATCATCCTCATTCCATGGGTCAGGTTATCAATATGGGGATTTTGCTGGCTAGTAATGTCTCGCTTTCCTTTTGGGACTGAGGAAATTACAGGCATGACTAATATTTTTGCACTTTGCAGATAGCATTTTTGTTTTGTTTTGTTTTTACAAATTGAAGTTTTGTGGTACCCCTGTGGCGAGCAAGTCTTGTCTGTGCCATTTTTCCAACAGTGTTTGCTCACTTTGTGTCTCTATCACATTTTGGCAATTCTCACAGTATTTCAAATTTTTTCATTATATTTGGCATAGTAATCAGTGATCAATGATTACAGCTTGCTGAAACCTCAGAAGATGGTTAGCATTTTTTAGCAATAAAGTATTTTTAATTAAGGCATATAACAGTTTTATACATAATACTACTGCACACTTAATAAACTGTAGTATAGTGTAAGTATAACATATGTACTAGGAAACCAGACAATTCTTTAGACTTGCTTTATTGTGCTATTCACTTTATTGCTGTGGTCTGGAAGGTAACCTGCAATATCTCAGAAGTATGTCTGTACCCTTTTTTTTTAAGGTAGGCTCCACACCCAGTGTGGAGCCCAACGTGAGGCTTGAAATCATGACCAGGAGATCAAGACCTGAGCTGAGATCAAGGGTCAGATGCTTAACCAACTGAGCCACCCAGGCACCCCAAGTATGCTTGTACCTTAAAATGGGTCTGTGGTCTCCTTGGACCCGCCATTAAATGGACTTGGATCAGAGCTTCATCGGTCCTTTGCTGTAATAAGCCCCGACTCTTATGGGTGGACAACTTTGGTGTTCAGATGTCAGAGCTAGTATCTGATAATTCCTGAAGCTCTGGGTATTTCCCTTTCCCTAGTGCACTGTCACTTCAGAAAATGGGTCCCTCTGGAGAGGCTTGGGGAAGATTCAAGCTATACACCTGAGCTATGTCAGAGAGTCACTTCTCAAAGGACCCTGGGATCCCGTTGAAAAAGTGGTTCCATGTGTGCCCTGATTTCGGTCTGGGAACTGGGTGAAAAGCTGTGAATCCCCATCACTGTGACTCAGTTTTCTCAGTGCTCCTCAAATTTGTCCTCCCATGCGCAATAAGCAGAAGCTTAGGAGGCTGCCTAGCATCTATGCCATTTCTAGAGACCCTAATGGTCCATTAACTTATCCAAATCCTTGTAGGTCAAAACTCCAGTTACCATACTGTGGTTTGTTGTGGTGAATGTACCTACCATCTCAAGCAGTTAGGCACTAGTTAGACACGTCTTTTTGGCCTTTATCATGTTGGGATCACATTATTCTCTGACTTACACATGACAGCCACCACAGAGTTCCTCAAAGATGTTGGTGTACCAATCACTACTGAGTTTTTTAAATTAAGTTTTTAAACTATTTTTATCATGGGATATAAAACTTCTATGCAGAAAAGAGCATAAAGATAAATGTACAAAAATAGATCATGAGTTATTTTTTAAAAGCTCCGTAATGGAAATTTATTTGGCAAAGCAAAGATAGGATAATATTATCTAGAATAAATATATTTATAGATATATAGATAGATTTCTGTGGTAAAGGAAAAGCAATTCCCACTGCCATTCGGTTATTGAAATGGACTAAAGAAAAGGAGAAAAGAGGTGGTCGAGCACGTTATATGGAAGAATTAGAAAAAATAGAATGTTTATTTTTCCAGGTTCATTGAGATATAATGGACATATAACATTGTGTAAGTATATAAGGTATATAACATAGTGCTTTTATATGTGTGTAGATTACAAAATGATTACCACAATAAGGTTAGTTCACCATCTTGTATCGCTAAAATTTTGTGTGTGTGTGGTAAGAACTTTTAAAATCTACTCTTAGCAAGTTTCAAACATACAATATTGTCAACTACAGTCACCATGCTGTACATTATATCCTCACAACTTATGTTATAACTAGAAGTTTATAGCTTTTGACCATTTTCACCCCCTATCCCCATTCCCAGCAACCACCAATCTGCTGTTTCTATGAGTTTGTTTTTTCAAGACTCCACCTATTAAAAAAAAAGAAAAGAAAAAAGATCTCACCCAAAGTGAGATCATATAATATTTCTGTCTTACTTCACTTAGCATAATGCCCTCAGGGTCCATCCATGTCATTACAAGTGGCACGATTTCCTTTTTTATGACTAACTCATACTCTATTGTATACACCCACACCTATACCCACACACCACACCACATTTTCTTTCTTTATCCATTGATGGGCACTTGGGTTGTTTCCATGTCTTGGCTGTTGTAGGTAGTGCTGCTTTGAACATGAAGTAGAGATAGCTCTTTAAGACCATGATTTCATTTCCTTCAGATAAATACCCTGAAGTGGAATTACTGGGTTACAGAATAGTTTTTTTTTTAAGATTTTATTTATTTATTTGAGAGAGAGAGAGAGAATGAGAGATAGCACGAAATGGGGGAGGGTCAGAGGGAGCAGCAGACTCCCTGCTGAGCGAGGAGCCAGATGCTGACTCAATCCTGGGTCTCCTGGATCATGATCTGAGCCCAAGGCAGTCGCTTAACCAACTGAGCCACCCAGACACCCCTATAGAATAGTTCTTTATTCACAGGCAAAAGAATGAAACTCGATTGATCCCTGTCTTCTATCACTCATGAAAATTAACTCCAGATAGATTAAGGACTTAAATGTAAGATCTGAAGCCATAAAACTCCTAGAAGAAAACATAGGGGAAAAGCTCCTTGACGTTGATCTTGCCAGTGATTTTATGGATATGATGTTGAAGGCACAAGCAACAAAAGCAAAACAAGTGTGACTATATCAAACTACAAAGCTTCTGCACGGCAAAAACAACAACAACAAAAATCAGCAAGATGATAAAGCAACCTCCAGAATGGAAGAAAATATTGGCAAACCACACACCTGATAAGGGGCTAATATCCAAAATATGTAAGGAACGTCTACAACTCGATACCAAAGAGAGAGAGAGAGAGAGAGAGAGAGAGAGAGATATTCTGTTTAAAAAGTGGGCAGAGGATCTGAACAGACAATTTTCCAAAGAAGATATTCAGATGGCTAACAGGTACATAAAAAGCTGCTCAACACCACTAATCCTCAGGGAAATGCAAATCAAAATGAGTTATCACCTCACACCTGTTAGGGCGGCTGTTGTAGAAAAGATGAGAGAGGAGAGCCTGAGTGGCTCAGTCGATGAAGTGGCCAGTTAAGCGCCCAACTCTCGGTTTCAGCTCAGGTCATGATCTCCTGGGTCTTGAGATTGAGCCCCGCATCAGTCCGTCAGGCTCCCCCGCTCAGCGGGGAGTCTGCTTGAAGATTCCTTCCCTTTGCCCCTCCCCCCAAATAAAGAGATAAATCTTAAAAAAAAAAAAAAAGAAGTGCTGGTGAGGATGAGGGGAAAAGGGAGGCCTCGTGGTGGGAAGGTAAATGGGTGCAGCTTTGTAGCTGGTTTTTGGATTGGGATTTTTTTCATGCTCTGTATAGTACCCTGTATTGCTAAATATGGGAGCTTTTTCATCCTGTTTGTGTATGTTCCAAACATTGTTAAATTCCTTTTCTACTGATATAATTGCCCCCATTTCATTTGTCCATGGGAGTTGATCCCTTTTTCATTCCTTCCTTGTAGGTCAGAGGGGTTGTGGGACGGAAAGTTCAGTATGCTTGATGTTTGCTCATGTACTTAGTAGACACCTTTTGCCTCCTTGGTTTCCCTCTGTATCCACAGAGTAGGTTTTTTTTTGTGGTTGCTTATTGAACCCCTCTCTGTCATGATGGAGGCTTTTTAAATGGGAATTGAACATTGTTTTCTCTTCTGAAATAGTGGATCAAGAAACTGCTTGGGAACTTTGTGTATATGGATGGGGCTTACCTGCTATTCGGGTTGGCATTAGGGTGGCTGGACAGGGAACCAGCCATTCCATGGCGAGGAGGGGTAAGGATGAGCTAGTTTATGTTACAGTAACAAACACCCCTGAAACTCCCAGTGGCTCAAAACAGCAATGTTTATTTCTCACTCAAGCCACATTTCCATCCTGGGGCTCTCTGCTTCTCATGGTCACTCGAGGACCCAGACTGGTAGGGGTATACCATCTGTGATGGATCTGGGGTCTCAGGGGCAGGGAAAAGAGAATCTGGTGAACCACATACTGGCTCTCAAGACGTACACATTTCCTTGATGCTGAAGAAGTCCCAATGGCCATGCCTGAGTTTAGCAGAGATGTGTAACCCTTCTCTGGGTGAAGCCCCATGTTTGGATGAGCAGTAATACCGTCTATGACACAGAGGGCTCTTTGGAGAGAAGTGCCTGGATTGATGGCCTCGTTAGGGGTGGATGGATGCCAGGGAAGGGAAGGAAGGGGTTAAGGATTTTCCCCCATCACACAAACAGCTGGAGGCTGCCTTCAGCAGGCATGGGGCTGCTTCCGGTGACACCTTTGGCAAGGTTAGGAAACCTCTCTCCCTGCTAGGTGAGGGAAAAGATGAGATCCTAAACCTGTATTTTTAAAAATTAAAATATTCTTTTCTGAGTGTGATTTTAGAATCAGTGCCCCTTCTCACTACCCTTCCAGAAAAATCACAGCTTCCGCAGCAAATCTATGCCTGGATGACAGCTAACCCATGAAACTGCAAGAAGATGCCCCCTCTCCCCATTCTTGCTGAACCATGGGTATTAGGACCAGCCTGTTCCTCTGAAAATATAGAATCAACACCTTTCATCTAACCACTCTTTCCGTTCTGGAGAATAATACAGGCTCTTTCTGGCAGCATGGCTTCTCTCCAGGGAGAAGGCTTGGTGAGGTAGAGCGAACATATGGTGTCTGCATTCAGAGGAAGCTGAGTTTAATCCTCTCTTTGCTATACTCTAACTTTCTCTCTTTCTTAACGTTAAAAAAATAACATTCGTCACAAAAATAATTCAAGCAGTTCATAAACATATAAAGTAAAACATGGAAAGCCTTCCTGCAATATTTCATTTATAACTGTCATAAAATGGGGAAAGGGAATCAGAAGGAACTCTGCCCCCTTCTGACCACTTACCTTGTCTCCCAGGCTTTGTCTCCACAGCTCTTCCTGTGAAACCTGTTTCCATGAACCGCCACACTAAAGACCATTCAAGGGAAGGGTCTGGAATCTCAGCTTTCTTTGCTATGAAGGATAACTAAACTTTAAGATTTGAGCATACTTAAAAACGTTTTTTGAAATATCAGAGTCACCTTAACCAAGTCATCAAAATTAACATCACCAGTCTATACTTACATACATGATTAAATAATTTAATAAATGGGAAAGAGACAACTCTCTCACGTAGAAGAATTCCAAATAATTTATGTAACTACTCTGCCCCCAAGGAGTGGGGAGTATGGCTCCCCACACCTCAGATGTGTACGGTGACTTCCTTTCAAAGAGGAAGGTATGGAAGGGAGAAGAATGTAATTTTACAGTGGAAAAACCTGACAAAGAGTACCTCTACCAGGTCATGACTGATGTCATGATTATATGTGCATTTGGTATGATGTGATGAAAATGAAAATTTACCTCTGTGGTCCTCCTTTATTTATTTATTTGAAAGAGTAGGGAGGCAGAGAGAGAGAGAGAGGGATATCCTCAGACTCCCCGCAGAGCCTGGAGCCCAATGAGATGCGGGGTTAGACGAAGGGCTCCATCCCAGGACCCTGAGATCGTGACCCAACTCAAAACCAAGAGTTGGATACCCAACTGACTGAGCTACCCAGGTGCCCCAATTTATTTTTTTTAAAGGTTGTATTTTTAAGTAATTTCTACACCCAACACGGGGCTCAAACTCACAGTCTTGAGTCAAGAGTCGTTTTCTCCACTGACTGAGCCAGCCAGGCACCCTCAAGAGTATAATTAGGATTTTATTATTTTATTTTTTTAAAAGATTATATTTCAGAGAGCACAAGCGGGGGGGGGGGCAGAAGAGGGAGAAGCAGACTCCCCACTGAGCAGGGACCCCCCCCCCCAGGATCATAACCTGAGCTGAAGGCAGATGCTTAACCAACTAAGCCACCCAGGCGCCCCTAATTAGGATTTTAATCTAGGATTCCCATTTATTGACTTAATCTCAATGACTACCTTCCTCTTTTCTAAAATTTCTAATATTATTTATTGTTTTATTTCTATTTTATGCTGATGAATTGTCTAAAAACAAAACCCTGATTTGTAGTTTGCGAATTTCAGTGGTAAACACTCCCAGCACCGCCAGTTTCCAGTTTCCAGTCACTAACAGGCAGCTTGTGTTGAGTTTCAGGACGCCACTGTTTTTGTCTAAATTTATTTAATAATTTTGTGCTCTTTTTTAGTGAAATGCATTTTTTTCTTTAAGCATTCAAACACACTTAAAGTCTTTTATTAGGCCATTCCATAAAAGTAGTTTTATCTGGGGTGAATTTGATTTTTGTTTGCACTCTTTCTTAGCATAGATTTCTTCCTGCTGACAATCCACAGGTGGGTTTAGCAGTTCTCCATTCAGCTCCTGCCCTTTTGGCTTTTTTTTTTTTTTTTAAGATTTTATTTATTTGACAGAGATAGACAGCCAGCGAGAGAGGGAACACAAGCAGGGGGAGTGGGAGAGGAAGAAGCAGGCTCATAGCGGAGGAGCCTGACGTGGGGCTCGATCCCAGAACGCCGGGATCACGCCCTGAGCCGAAGGCAGACTCTTAACCGCTGTGCCACCCAGGCGCCCCCCTTTTGGCTTTTATTCTAGAACTAGGTCTGCTGACATTCAGTAATCTGGGAATATCACAGAGCAGGCAGAGTCAACAGGATTGTGTCAACTGCCTGTTTTAAAAAGGGGTGGGTGGTCCAAGTCCTCCCACCGCCTTCATGGGTCTGGCTGGGTCTTAATAAAAGTCTCACATCCAGCCAGTGTGCAGGTCAAGTTCCAGGCCGGCTCCCTCCCAGCAGCGAGCCTGGCTTTGGTTCCAGTCTTGTATGTGATGCTTCCACTGCCCTCTACTCCACAGGACCTAAGAGCCGGTAGCTACTCTGGTTCTGAACTGGAGCCCAGCAAGCTTTGGGCTTCAGCCCTGCCTCACCACTTTGCATTTTTACTCCAATGCTGGTCCAAAGAAATATTCAACTTGCTTTTGGGTCAAGCAGGGTGTTTTCTGGTTTTTACCTTTTCTTTTCTTTTTAATTTTTTTTTAAAGATTTTATTTATTTATTCGACAGAGAGAGAGACAGCCAGTGAGAGAGGGAACACAAGCAGGGGGAGTGGGAGAGGAAGAAGCAGGC
>NW_024424341.1:28042973-28058083 GCF_017311325.1 Ursus maritimus
GAGAGAGGGAACACAAGCAGGGGGAGTGGGAGAGGAAGAAGCAGGCTCATAGCGGAGGAGCCTGACGTGGGGCTCGATCCCAGAACGCCGGGATCACGCCCTGAGCCGAAGGCAGACTCTTAACCGCTGTGCCACCCAGGCGCCCCCCTTTTGGCTTTTATTCTAGAACTAGGTCTGCTGACATTCAGTAATCTGGGAATATCACAGAGCAGGCAGAGTCAACAGGATTGTGTCAACTGCCTGTTTTAAAAAGGGGTGGGTGGTCCAAGTCCTCCCACCGCCTTCATGGGTCTGGCTGGGTCTTAATAAAAGTCTCACATCCAGCCAGTGTGCAGGTCAAGTTCCAGGCCGGCTCCCTCCCAGCAGCGAGCCTGGCTTTGGTTCCAGTCTTGTATGTGATGCTTCCACTGCCCTCTACTCCACAGGACCTAAGAGCCGGTAGCTACTCTGGTTCTGAACTGGAGCCCAGCAAGCTTTGGGCTTCAGCCCTGCCTCACCACTTTGCATTTTTACTCCAATGCTGGTCCAAAGAAATATTCAACTTGCTTTTGGGTCAAGCAGGGTGTTTTCTGGTTTTTACCTTTTCTTTTCTTTTTAATTTTTTTTTAAAGATTTTATTTATTTATTCGACAGAGAGAGAGACAGCCAGTGAGAGAGGGAACACAAGCAGGGGGAGTGGGAGAGGAAGAAGCAGGCTCATAGCGGAGGAGCCTGATGTGGGGCTCGATCCCATAACGCCGGGATCATGCCCTGAGCCGAAGGCAGACGCCCAACCGCTGTGCCACCCAGGCGCCCCTTTACCTTTTCTGTATCACTGTTGTTTTGGGGTCAAAGTGGGTATCACTTAACCGGAACGCTGGTACCCCACCTGACCTCCTCCCCTCTTCTTCCCTTGCCCCATCTCCCTTGAGTACTCTTCCCCCCTCCTTTTGTCCCGTCTCTCCGCAATCTGGCTCCCCTCCTTGCTGACCTTTCTTCTCTAAACCCCTCTCCAACCTCCAGCTTGCACCCACCCCTCACACACTTGCAGGCACTCGCTTGCACCTGGCGACACCTGCAGGGACACCCAGCCTTTCATTCACTCACATCCGTTCCCAGTAGACCCTTTGTATTCTCACTCCCTAAGGGGCATGGACTCCAGCCCACACCCACAGCTCTGCCACCCACTCACTCTCGACAACCACCTGCAGCAAATAAGCAGGGAGAAACATTTAAAGATCTACAAGAATTTAGAAAATTTACTCCCCAAGAATTGCCACTGTAGGAAACGTGAATAGATAATTTGTAATACTGGGATGAGTACAGGATAAATTGGGGTTTATGATACTGGGATGAAGAAAACTTTTCTAGCTATGACATAAATCCAGATTTCTTAAAAATGAAATCTGAGTAACATTAAAATTAAACTTTCAGGTAATATTATGAAAAATGAGTTTGTAAAGACAAACTAGGAAAACACCCACCACTCAAGATAAAGTCTAATTTCCTCAAAATAGCGGTGGCTTAAAACCATTAAGGACTCACAATCCAATAGTAAAATGATGAGGCAAGAATGGGCAGCACCCCAAAAGACAAAATACAAATATCCAATAAACTGAAAACTTGCCAAAGCTCACTCAATACAAAACAAAATGCAATGATGCCATTTATTTTTGCTGTTCAAACTGGCAAATTTGTCAAAATTGATGAGAGAGGATTGGCAAGCAGGAAAGAAAATAGGTATTTTTCTATCACTACAATAATATAAATTGGTAAAACCTTTTTGGCAGGGTAAATTGGGACCGGATTAAAATAGTCAAGGTCTCCACTCTCTGACCCAGCACCTGTACTTCCAGGAACAGTTCCTACAGCAACTTTCACGGGGCAGAGGTGAGTGAGGCTGCGCGCCTGCCGTGGCACCGCGGCCCCCTCCCGTGCCTGTCACCGGAGAGGCCATGAACTAAATGCTGCGGCAGCTAATGCTAGAGCGATGCCATTGTCAAGAGTGAGGGGCGCCTGTGTGCTGGGCATGTCACATGTGCAAGATAGGCTGCGAGTGAAGAGCCCGAATAGAATGTTCACATTTTTGTAAAAAAGTGGGTATGTAAACAGAAGGAAATATATCGAATGCTCACCAAAATGCTAGCAGTGGTGATTCCGGAGAGGCAGGGATAGAACGCGCTTGCACCTTATATATGTACACACACACACACACACACACCTTTTTTAATGAGTATATATTAGTCTAATTAGCAGAAAAATACAAATAAAAACAAATCATGATTAGTAAAGCCTTTCATAATCACTTTAAAATTTCTGAACATAATGAATGATGGGTATAGCTCGAATTTATCTGTCCTTATTCATATAGATAACCTATGAATTAAAGTAACCAACAGGTCCACTATTACAGATAAAGAGCACTATCAGAGTTTTCCCTTGGTCATAACTTCCTTTCCAAACTCTGCTGCTCGCATCCGGGCACAGTGTGACACCCCATGGCTAAGAACCAACTCACGAGGCCAGGTGTGTGTCAGAAACTCACCTGGTGTCTCCTGGCTGCCATGCCTACCAGAGCCTAAGCAGACACAGCAACTGCAGGAACAGGAAGGCCCAGATTCTCAGAGGATTCATCTACCCTTGCCAGACCAATCCCTCTGAAGATTCACGGACTTCCGTGTTTCTCTCCAAATCGGAAGTTTACAAAAGTAGCCAAGTTGCTCACCCAGAGGGAAACAGGGATATCCTCTGGCACAGGAACAGAGGTAAAAGGGATCAGCTGGAACATCTCTGAATTTAGAAGGAAGATGGCCCCAAGGGTCAGAGACATTGGTGGCAGGTCTCCGGTCAGGGACCAAGAAGGGGGAGAGCTCACAGGTCTCTGTGCTGCTGCTCCCCACATGTCATCCATCCAGTGGGGCTCACAAGCCTGTCTGTGGAGCCTCTCCAGCTCTCTACATCTACCATTTCTGCAGGGGCTGGAGATCGCTCCTAACAGCCCAGCAAGAAAACAAGCAGGGGATCCTAGGCTCAGCGATTACCCATAGTGACCAGATAATTATAAAGATGGGGAAAAACCATGGCTTAAAAGGGGGGGGGGCAGGGGGAGGACTAAATTCTCCAAAATGCAAAATTTTCCTTCTACCTTCCCCCATCATTTGCACAATTTTTGTCTAGTCCAAACGTAATTTAAAATGAGGTAGGTAGTTTCTCTCTCCTCTGCCTTTGTCTTTGTGGTGACTGTCGAGGCCTGTGCCATGGAAGCACTGGTCTCCTGTGCAGGCGGAGTGCCAGGGGTGGGCACTGGTGACTGGTGGAGTGTCTCAGTTGGCTATTTTCTCAATCTCGTCCAAATCATCCGTGTCCAGTCTTTCTATTTTCTTATCTGGGGAGAAAGATGAGAATTCAGAGAGAAATCAATGTGGGGCTACCATGGAGACACACACCTAGGGAAGGGACAGCACGTCAGGGAGAGAGGAAACACACAGGGTTCTGCCTGGCCTAGGAACGGGGCCGTGCCTCTGGCCACAGCGATCTTTCACTTGACCCCAAAGACTCCCAGTGCCTGAGCAAGGGACACAGCCCTAGGCCCCTCAGCCTGGCCAGGGCGGCGGCACTGTCATTTGAGTCCCTGGCCCTGAAAACTCGCCAGGTGTGCTCTTTGAGAACTTCCATTCTGTAGGAAAGGAGGGGACTGTGCAGGGACAAAGGCCTCTCTCGGGGCCACGGGAGAACCTACCCTTCCCCCCTCCCTTGGACTTCCCGTAGAAGGAAAGGGCCCTGGCGGGAGCCAGTCCCAGGCACTCACTAAAATGCTCCTGGATTCTGTTGAGGATGTTCATGCTGTGCTTGCTGTCAACCATGTTCACTGCCAGGCCCCTCTTGCCAAAGCGGCCCGTGCGCCCGATCCGGTGCAGGTAGGTCTCATTGTCTGGGTTCCCGTCCTTGTCCACGGGAAGGTCAAAGTTGATGACGACAGAAACCTGTTCGACATCAATACCTGTGTGAAAGAGAGGTGGAGAGGAGTCAGGACGGGAGACGAAAATCACTGCCAAGCAAGTGAGGCTGACACACACCAGCTTCAGGTGGAAAAAGAGTCTGTGCAGGCCGGCTCTGGGATTCAGGGACAGGGGCACGCAGCAGAACCCGGAGGGAAAAACAGAACTTGGGCAGGTGCTAACAAAATTACGACATCAGTAAGAGAGCCTCTGCTAGACACCAGGGGCTGCAGATGCAGCCAAAACCTCAGTGGGGACCCCAAAGACAACAGGCACCATCCTGAACCAGCGAGATGCTCGTCCATGTCCTTCCACCTCATGGGAGCCCCTGGCTTCTGTGACAGTTCTTATCTGCTGGGGGAATCCAGTCTCTCCCTGAAAAGAATGTCTGCACCAACCCCACATGGACTCCCCCAAACCAGCGGAGCCCTGTACAGGACTTCCCTGGCTACCCGCGGCCTGGTGGACAGACGCATTCTCTGCTCACCACGGGCACACACGTTGGTGGTCACCAGCACCTTCTCTTTGCCCTCTCGGAAGCGCTCGATGACCGCAGCCCTCTGCTCCACCATCATTTCTCCACTCAGCAGGGCCACCTGGTGGCCTTCTTTCGAGAGCTCTGCTGCCAGCCAGCTAGCTGTTTTGCGGGTCTGGAGTGAACAGAATTGTTTTAAATGAAGATAACCTGTTTAAAAACAAAAACAAAAAACCAAAAAAACAAAAACCTGCAAAAAGTGGCTTGTTGCGTTAAAGTACGTGAAGACCTGCTGAGTCAGTCAGCAGGATAGGCTTACCAATTCCACAAATAATTTTAGCCATGTCATTTTTTTGGATGAATTACTTAAATCATCTTAGCGTTCAGCTAGGAAGAGTGTGGTGTGAGCCAAAGGTCTTCATTCCCAAATAGTCTATATTCTTAATGTTTTATAATTATTTCATTGGATGTTATTTGGAGTGCTTCCCAAGTTATCTCTAAGAAGTGGGACCAAAGAAGGTTCAATTCTTCACAGTCTTTCCCTCATAACTCATTATAATCTGAGGAGAATACTCCCTGAGGCAGGTGGACGTGAATCATCATTTCCTTTCCGGCCACACAGGGCACCTGCTCCTGCTCAGCACTGCGGTGGAGCTGGCTGAGAGGGGGAGGGACGCACCCTCCAGTGCAGCTCCTCCCCCGGCAGGCCTGCTGCTGCCACTGCTACTCACATGGCAGAAGATCATGGCCTGAGCAATGGTGATGGCCCCGTAGAGGTTACACAAGGCCTGGAACTTCTCATCTCTGTTATTGCACAGGACGTAATACTGCTTGATGGTGTCCAGTGTCTCCTCCTCGCGCTTCAGTTTGATAATGTTTGGGTCTGGGACCACTTTCTGGGCAAATTTCCATACAGAGTCTTCGAAGGTGGCAGAGAAAAGCAGCATCTGGCAGTTCCTGGGCAGCATCCTGCAAGGGAAGACCCAGGTATGTGGCATGATCCCGAGTCTTTCCCTGGAAGCAACAGAAGGCAGCAGCCCCGCGCTTGCCTGGTCTACGTGCCCAGGAAGGTGGCAAAAGGGGGAAGAGAACAGCGGGGAGGAGGTGAGAGCAGCCGTGGGGCAGGAATGGGGCTGGTGTTAGATCCCCTAAGTCTCCTTCCTCAACCCATGGTCAGTGCCGATGAGGAAATGGCCCATCGAACGAATGCTGCTGGAAGTACTAGAATAAAGAACCTGACAGGAGCAAGAAGAGGTGTTTGAAGTAAAAGGAGAAGATGCTGCAGATCAGAAGGCTGAGAAGTTCCTCTTGGCTCAAGAGTTCCTACCTCTGGATGCGGATGCTCTGATCTTGGTGGCCCTGAGTAGCTATCATCACGTCAGCCTCATCCAGAACAAACACCTTGATCTTCTTGGGGTCAATGAACTTGAGCTTGGCACACCAGTCCAGAACAGTCCCAGGGGTGCCAATGACAATGTGCTCACTGATCTTCTGACCTCTTTCCACTGTGGAGACAAGATGTTTTCTGTGAGTATTTTCACGGCAAAACCAGCTTTGGAAATCAAAGCCTTGCCCATCCTTCCAGAGTTAGTAAAACAAGTTAATTCCAGATGTCAAAACACACACACAGGAGTGTTATCCAAAAGTCCTGGGTTTTTCTATTGTAAATCAGGTACCATGGCACCCATCTCGCTGCACCATGGTCAGGATTCCATCCTCTGCAGTGAGCCCTCAATAAGCACCATGTCTCCTTCCTGCTTCCTCCTGTGATTCAACATCATCCCACTCATTCTCCTCAGCATCACTCTCAGTCACTTCACATCATACATTCACTCACAGTTCAGATATTCAATTGGTAGTTTTGAGTCCCCGGAACCTGGCTCAATGAGTTTTTACTTTGCTAGACATTCTAATGTGCAGACAGTTTTCCTACGTACAAATTCTCTGGTTTAAAAAACACATTACTCTCGAATTATAGCTGGTGGAAGCTGAAACTGGTACAACCATCTATCAAAATTACTAATGCACATAGCCTGTGAGCAATACTCCACGATGAGGAATTAACTCTGTATGTATATTAACATGTGTGAAATAACATATATTCAAGGATATGCAAGCATGAAAAGTAACTAATGAAGAAAATATAAACCCAAAGGATGATGCCAGTTAAAGTAAAAAACTGCTGAGGAACTGATATGGAACAATCTCCAAAATACACTATTAAATGTGAAAAAAGGTTGCAGTGCAGTCTGCACACCAAAAGAGGCAAAAAAGAATACAAGTAACACATGTACGTGTGTGTGGGTGTACAAGTGTGTGCCTGTAGCCACACAGAGTTCTTCGGTGTGCGCATGAGAACTGGTGAGTACTAAGTGCCCGTACGAAGGGGAACTAGGTGGTTGGATGTATGGGAGGAAGAAGTTTCCACCAAATATTCTTTCAATTGAAACATGCGAATGTGTTACCTATTTTAAAAACAAAATTTAAAATTTGAGAAGGGCCTTTTGTTAGAAATTCATCAATTATCTACTGGAAGACTTTTGCATTAATGCTAACACATTGTAGTTCTCAACGTCCCCTGCCTGTAAGTCCAAATTGAACCTTTAAAGAATAACACGTTAAGTGTAGTTAATATATTAATCCTTCACACACAGTGAAGTCCCGTGTTACTACAAAACAATCCAGAGAAAATATATGTTGTTACAAGATTCTGGTAATTTCACTTAGATGTACCCACCAGTGTGAGATATCAAATAAATACACAAATTACATAACCAACCTAATAACTTTTGGATAAAGTAGTTTTGCTGCAAGCCAAAGCAAGACGGTTTTCTTCAGGAAAAGCTCTTCTGTGATCGTGTGGTGAACTGAACTAGCCATTTCTCTCTGTTGACTGACAAACTAGAAAATGAAGTGGGGAATTTGATACCCACTTTCTTGAAAATGAACACACTGTGTCTTCAATGAAAACAATACACTGTATTTGCTGCCACAATAACATTTAAGCTTTCAAGAGAAAAGTAGCGTTTTGGAAGACTTGTATGTACCACTAAGTTTGAGTTTCTTTCTTTCTTTCTTTTTTTTTTAAAGATTTTATTTATTTATTTGATAGAGATAGAGACAGCCAGCAAGAGAGGGAACACAAGCAGGGGAGTGGGAGAGGAAGAAGCAGGCTCCCAGCGGAGGAGCCTGATGAGGGGCTCGAACGCAGAACGTGGGGATCACGCCCTGAGCCGAAGGCAGACGCTTAACGACTGAGCCACCCAGGCGCCCCTAAGTTTCAGTTTCTTGATGTACATAAGCACCTCTGATGAGTTTGGTGGTAAGTATTAGGGCAAACAATTTAAAAAGTTTGTACAAAGAGATGTTTCAACATTTGGAAGATCAGCGTAACTCAGACGTATCTTCCAAGAGACCAAGGTATTTTAATGTAACGGTATGAAAAATTCAGTAATAGGATTTCAGACTCCATGTTGGAACTAATCTTAAGTAATTACCACTTGTTAAGTTTTGGTGTAGCATCCAAAAAGAACATCTAAAATTTCCTGAAAGGCCAGACTGTCTTCATATTCTTCAAAAGTAAGTTCTTTAAAAATTTCTCAATTTTAGCTAGAATGGCAAATATCAATAGATACAACCTGTATAAACAAAAATGTTCTGGGGTCCTCAGTAATTTTTTAAGATTTTATTTATTTATTTGACAGAGAGACAGCCAGTGAGAGGGAACACAAGCCGGGGGAGTGGGAGAGGAAGAATCAGGCCCCCAGCAGAGCAGGGAGCCCAACGCAGGGCTCAATCCGAGGTCCCTGGGATTATGACCTGAGCCGAAGGCAGACGCTTAACGACTGAGCCACCCAGGCGGCCCCTCAGTAATGTTTAAGAGTATAAGAAACCAAAAAGTTTGAGAATCACTGCTCCAGGCAATTATAAACTGCTGGGTCAAAGGGAGGTCTATCTGCAGTTTTTCTAAGCAATGCCCAACTGATTCCAGAAAGTAACTGTACCGGCGTATACTCCCCACCAGGAGTGTATGGGCATTCCAGTTCTTGGATGTCTCCAACAATACTTAGTATTTTCAGACTTCTATTTCTGCCCATCTGAGAGGCATACAGTGGTTTTAACTTACATTCCCTGATGACAAATGAGGCTTCTTTATCATCTCTTCCCATTTACCGGACACCTAAGTCCCTTCTTCTGTGAAGTGTCTGTTCAACTGGGCCTCTTTTCCTATTAGACTCTTTTCCTATTTAGACTGCTTACCTTTTCCTTACTGACTTGCAGTTTTATATACTCTGATAACTTTCTAATGAACCGTTTTCTACCTGCCCCTCCTCTCCACTTTAGTCCACGTTCTCTACATTACATTCTGTAGAACACGTGGGAGAAAAAATTGGTGGAACTATTTCTGGTTTTGATAAGACCAAGTTATCCGTTTGTGCTTCTAGTTTACTCTTACTATAGCTGTGCTTGTTTTTAAACAAAGGGATAGACCCCAACCTACCATCCTCACACCTACTAAACCCTTGTTAGTAATAAGCAGCTTCCAGAACTCTGCATGCTGAATTCAAAACCCTGTTTTCTCAGTGAAGAATGACAGACTTTAAGAACTCCATGACCATACAAAGATTTTTACAACTCAAAATCTTCTTTTAAGAGTAGAAGCGACTGTTAAATAGCAAACTTAAAACAGATTTGCTCAAAGTAATGCAGTGGGCCCTAAGGTCAATTGAACCAGAAAGTTTAATATCATCATCACATCTTCAAAATTCAAACACCCAACCACAATACTGTGCTCACTGCTTAGGTCTCACCCCTTTATACTTACATTTATTGCCTCGGACAGCGTAAGCAAGCTTTAGTTCTGGATGAAATTTGCCCATCTGCTCAATCACTTTTCCCGTTTGAAGAGCCAACTCATATGTTGGGGAGAGGCACAAACACTAAGAGGGGGATCATAAAGGTTGAGTTTAGGAGAGCCTTTTAGTAAGAGACAACAGGTTCTAAAGCAACAATATGCTGATCTTATCACCACTCAAAAGTGCAGGAACCACATCCTCTCACACCAGGCCCTCTTTTCAGCTGTAGACCCAAGCCTTCAGCAGAGAGCCCTGGCTGGGTGGATGCCTTTGGAAGCCACTGTTCAAGACTGCTGCTTCTGACGGAATTCTACCCAGGTTGTGGCCTAGTGCGTGACCTGGCTCTGCCTGAGCTACAGGAAACATTCAGACCCCTTTAGGGGCACCCCTATTAGGCCCCCCACCAGATGGCACTGCCTTTCCCAGGGCAGGGAAGCCAGGGCCCTCAGGATCCCTTGGCCCTCACCTGGGGGTATCTCTCTGCTGGTTCCACTCGGCTGAGCATGGCCAGGACGAAGGCAGCTGTTTTACCGGTACCCGACTGAGATTGGGCAATCAGGTTCTGTGGGCTGGATCAAGCAAGAATAGAAATGAAAAGAATATTGGTTAAATACAATACAGTGTCAAAAAGTTCTTTCTGGGTGGTAGGCATACAGAGCTTTCTCCCTTTAATCCAGGTTTTCTGCATTAAGCACAGTGATAATTTTTTTATATGTTGTGAAAAAAACTGCTTAAATATTAAGGGACATAATGGTTCAGATAGGTTCACACCAAGAAATCTTCACTCTAGACTCCAGCACAGCTCGAGTGTCCTCGTTTTGTATCCTAGGTGCCCCATGGAAATGAACACTGCAGAGTAATATCTGTGCCAAGGCAAATCCCCAAAGACCTTTCCTGTCAAGCTATAATGTGCCTCCAGGACTTGGGTCTCTGTGTGTTCCCTTTCCCTCCTTCATGAAGATGCAAGACACCAAGTCAAACAGACGCTTTAGAGGGAACTTTCACATTTTATTTCACGTAACCCAGTCAGGGAAATAGGTAGAATTTTTGTCCTTTTTTTTTTTTTTTTTTTAAGATTTTATTTATTTATGTGACAGAGAGACAGCCAGCGAGAGAGGGAACACAGCAGGGGGAGTGGGAGAGGAAGTAGCAGGCTCACAGCGGAGGAGCCCGATATGGGACTCGATCCCGGTACGCCGGGATCATGCCCTGAGCCGAAGGCAGACGCTTTAACGACTGCGCTACCCAGGCGCCCCAGAATTTTTGTCCTTAAATAAGAAAAATAATAGAGTTGAATGGAAAAGGTTACTACATAAAGCAGGATGCCAATTACCTACAGTTGAGGAGTCTGCTGAAGTTTCTCTCCTCCTCTGCCCCTCCCTGCACTCACTCATGCATGCGTGCACTCTCTCAAATAAAGAAATAAATCTTAAAAAAAAAAAACACAAAAAACCCTATTTTTCAAATTGCACAGAATAACAACATTAGCTTTCTCTATCAGTTTTGTTTGTTTTTAAAGATTTTTTTTAGGGGCACCTGGGTGGCTCAGTCAGTTAAGCGTCTGCCTTTGGCTCAGGTCATGATCCCAGGGTCCTGGGATCGAGCCCCTGCATCAGGCTCCCTGCTGAGTGGGGAGTCTGCTTCTCCCTCTCCCTCTGCCTGCCACTCCCCCTGCTTGTACTCTCTCTCGTTATCTCTCTCTCACTCTCTGTCAAATAAATAACATCTTAAAAAAAGGATTTTTAAAGAAGATTTTATTTATTTGAGAGAGAGCACATGCCTGTGTGCACATGAGCAAGGGGAGAGGGAGAAGCAGATTCCCCACTCAGCAGGGAGCCTGATGCAGGGCTCTACCGACTGAGCCAGGGAAGTGCCCCCTTCTCTCAGGTTTTTAAACTTTTAAAAAAATTTTAAAAGATTTTATTTATTTTAGAGAGACAGAGAAAAAGAGCGTGCGTGCTCGAGTGAGGAGTGGAGCAGAGGGGGAGGGACAGGGAAAGGGAGAGAATCTCAAGGAGACTCCATACTAAGCGTAGAGCCCTACGTGGAGCTCAATCTCACAACCCTGAGATCATAACCTGAGATCATAATCTGAGCTGAAACCAAGAGTCAGGTGCTCAATGCTCACCCAGGTGTCCCATCAGTTTTTATTGTTAAGTGAGAAAGGCAGAAGCTGTACCAAATTCCAACTGAATCTCTCTGCATTTGCTCAAGTGGTTTCCCTGAAGAAACATGCTGTCCCAGACATCTCATCTTGTTCTTAAGAACAATAACAGTTATTGGTATAAGACATTAAACCAAATCCTGAAGAAGTACACTTGAGGTCTGCATACTCACGGTTCAGCAAGCATCATGGGTAATGCGTTCTCTTGTATCTTGGATGGTCGATTGAAGCCCATGGCATAGACTCCCTGGAGAAGCTGTGGTTTCCTAGGAGGCCAGGAAGAGAAAGGATGGATTCCTAGTTGTTCAAACTGTTTTAAAAGCCTAGAATTTGATCTTTCCCTAAATCTAGCAAAGAATAACTCTTCCTATCTTTGTTAGACATATTTTTCTAATGCCTTAAAAAATATCTAAAATGAAACCAAGACACCATCTTTTCCTACTAAATCTTAATCTGCACCTTTTTTTTTTTAAGATTTTTTTTATTTCTTTGACAGAGAGCACAAGCCGGGGGAGCAGCAGGCAGAGGGAGAGGGAGAAGCAGGCTCCCCGCTAAGCAGAGAGCCTGACGGGGGGTCCTGGATCATGACCCAAGCAGATGGCAGATGCTTAACCAACTGAGTCATCCAGGTGCCCTTTAATCTGCAACTCTTGTGCAATTCCGAAAATACAGACTAGTTTCCGCTCTTGGAGAAATTAATGCTTTCAGCAGACCCACAAATATGACTGGCCTTGGAGGACAAATGTTCCCTGGATATCACAAGAGTGATATGTATTAATTCATATAAATTGTATAATTTGCATAAAATGAACTATAAAAGGCATATCTAAAAATATACTGCTTACTACACCACTAAGCTATGGAAGTCTCTTTAAGGAACGAGATTCAGTTTTAATGTCTTGGGGCAGATGTTAAATTGAACCACAGTCATTTTGTATTCCATGGTCCCAAAGCCAGCTGTGCAAGTACTCAGGACAATCAAGAAGTAAGAAAATTGATTCAACCAGTTTCTAGTACCTGATCAACAGTGAATAGGTAGGCGTGTTCAATGACCATACTCAACTTTCCAAATGCTCATATGTAGTTATTATGTCTAGTAAAAATCAAGACTAGGAAAGCACCAGCTTATGTAAGTAGCTGCACAACAAATACCAACTAAAGTTGTTCCTCCATCGCATTTACAATAAGCTCTCTGCTACCTCCACACTGACAAGATGTTCAACAAAACTCCCACCAGACTGTAAAGAAGAGTCAAACCAAGTCAAGACTTCTGTTCTCTGAGCCTTCCTGGGAGTTAACAGGCTCTCTAAATGGCAAATTCTTCTGGCGTATGTTGGTTCTCAGATACAAAGACCTCTGAAAGCACAACTTTGGTGTCTTCTGTTTGGAAGAAAAGGCTATGAAGCTCAGCAGATTTTGATTTGGTTGCTAAGGAAACAAAGTCACAAAGGAATGAAGATCCAAATGATCCAAGAGCTTCCGGTGGTTCATTATTTTTCTCTTATTTTGCAGATTAATTCAAAAATTTTAAGTACAAAACAAACCAAGGCAACTTAGGTTTCATTCTTTGTTCCCTCTAGCCAACAACTACTAAATCAGAGAGAACTTGACTTTCCAGAGAGGACAGTTCCTCACTGTTGGACTGAGGGCTCAAGTTCTTTAAATGAAAGAGCGTTTAAAAACCATCAATACTTGGAAAAGCAAACTGTCACTTCAGGAAACAAAAGAGAACATCTCACTGCCCTGATATAGTTTATAAACAGAAGCAGAGATGATAGATTTGCTGAATGAAGCCCCTGATGGGGGAAATACACATAAAAAATATAATTTCCTGAAAACATTAAAAAAAAAAAGCCACGCTTTAAAAAACTTATTCTTAGCTATCACTTCATTAATGACTTGATTTGGTTTTAGTTAGCTCTCGTATTTTAAATGTCTCTTACCCTAAAGCAGTGGTACTAAGTTGGCAAGAATGTGGCCCCTATTTGCCCACAGTGGGCATACTATACATTTTTCTGATAAAGGCAAAGAATCTATTAATTCCACCACTTTCTTATTCACCAGCTATTTTCTGTCTGATTCTGGTCCCGGCAGGCAGCAAGAACGGTAGTTATGTCTCGTGTTACTCATGACACCCAGCACAGTAGCATGTACATAAACCAAGGATTCATAAACACTCTTTACTAATATGCTGATGGAAACAAAAAACTTGGGATGACCTTCCCTAATTCTGCCTTTAAAATAAAGAGATGTTAGAAGTCATTCTTAGCACAGTGCCGTAAACGTGCTCCCTTGTGGCTTAATTCTGGGGGTTTTGTTTTGTTTTTTTAAATTCCGGAATACTGAAAGCTGCTTTCTGTTGTAGGTACTGGGAATCCTGCACAGGCTCTTTTGATCAATTATGTAAAAGCAGATAAAGTGTTTTCAAGACCGTAAACCCTGTAGGCTAACAAAAGGGCTTACCTAATAAGAAATGTTCCTGACATCCAGAAATCACCTGTCAGCCAATATTTTATTGAAAGTTCTAAGAGCATAAAAGAAAAAAGACTTTCAGCTATGATGAATAAATTTGTGGCATTTAAAAATCCCTCCCAAGAGGAGGAGAAGTGGGTAGCCAAAAGACAAGGGTGGGAGGGAAACCATCACCGTAAACTTTTTCATACTTTCTCAGTTTCAAATCATGTGAATTATTAACTAGTCAAAGAAGCAAATACATTAAGATTCTTAAAAATAAAGGTAAAAAGCAAAATTCCCAAAAGATCTCTGAGATGCTAAATTTTAGAAAGGTGGGACCAGCAAGGAACAGCTGTTCCAGAGAACAGACACTCACAGCCGAAGCTCCTCAAAGGACTTCACTGAGTAGAGCGGGGAGTTTGGGTCCCGCTGCAGGACTTCCACCTGGTTTGTGTTATCCACAAGGTTGCTTCTGATCAGCTTGTTGAGTAAGGACTGGGCAGCTCTGTCCTCTGTCGGGAAGATACCAGCAGGTTGTCTTCACATTCATTTGGCAAACCCACCCTCGTGAAATCTCTCTTACTCCCTGTCTCTGCACCAGCACCCGGGCAGCCGAGCATGGCTGGAGAAAAACAATCACACCTACAGGTCTCACTTTAGATTCTTGACCACTAGACTCAAATGGGCTGCCCTACCCTAAGTCTTCATGTTTCTATTCTTCACTCATTCATTCTTCTCAGATCTCCACCTCCACCTCTCTTCTCATCCCTCCACATTCTCACTCATCTGATGAACTTGTGTCTTCCTACACAGAGTTCAAGTGCTAGGAAGCACCTCCACACACTGCAGTAACACACCTACACACCCACCTGCATTTGTGTACACCCTCTCTACGTTCCCTCTGGTAACCTGGGATGAACAGCCTGCACTCAAGGCTAACCCCTACAGGTCCCAGCCCCTCTTGCCTATAAGGATATTTCTCCCGAAACTAACTCCCATCTTGCATTATCAGATCCCCCCCCTCCATGTGCCCACATTTTAACATCTCATTATAAACCTGCTTCCTCCTTTACCCCTCATCCCCATCCAGTTGCTGCCCCATTTCTCTACTCCCCTTTACAGGACATTCCCTGAAAAGGCTGTCTAAACTCACTGTTCCCACTTCATGTCCTCCCCTCCTGCTG
>NW_024424341.1:28058090-28125494 GCF_017311325.1 Ursus maritimus
AATGTACACTGAATAAGCTTTTGTATTTAGCCTCTGCACTTGACCTCAGAGGCCCTTGTTGAGCACACCAATGGCTTCTACACTGCTAAATCAAGTGAAAAGTCCATTTTTATATCTTCTGAATCAATTTATTACCTATATTTGACTACCTACTTTTGTAACACTTCCTTCTTCTGGTTTCTGGATACTCCTCTCTTTTCTCTTTTGGTTCTCCTTCTATCTCACTGACTGCTTCTCAATCTCCTTTTTGATGCCTCCTCCTCTCTTCAATCTGGTGTCTCTGGCTCCAGAAAGGCAAATCTTGGGTCATATGCTGTTTCTTGCTATAGAGTTTAAAAAAGTAATTACCTTTCTCTTCTTCTTCTGTTTTCTCTGCAGTGGCATTGGTTTTAATAACACCTACACAAGGAAACAGGTGTCATCACAAGAAAGGCAAATTTCAAACCCACCCAAAGGTGTGACAACATAAATACTAAATCTTACGTAAGTAATCAAAATGTAAATATTTGGCATTTCTTTATGTTTAATGGGTTTTTATTCCTAGAAAGCACATAAGAAAACTAAAACTTTCTAGATATGTTGGCTGACTTCATAGTGATCAGACTATGTCACCTCTGACTTGCTTATCCTATTTTAAAATATACTATTATTTTAGCAAATAGAATCAGACATGAAAAAGAAAATAAAGATATTAAAAATTAAAAGGAAGAGGTAAAATCACTTTTTGTGGATTGTATTTGCAGGATTGTAAGCCTGCAGGACTAAGTATTAACTTAAAAATGACTACAAAATAACATATCTCACTCAGCAAAAGATAAAAAGCTAGGTACAAAATAAATAAATAGAAATCAGTAGCTTTCATAAATACAGAAATATAACTGAAAAGATCCTATTTGTAACAGCAACTAAAAAGATGAAATCCTGCACCCAGAAACAAAATAAAAAATATGCAAGACTTATATGAAGAAATCTTTAAAACATTGATAAAATAATGCAAAGAGTATAGCTAAAATGCCATAGATAAATTAAAGCAGAATTCTAAGATACTCAATTGACCCAAAAGGTCAGGAAAAGAGAAGTAGAGAAACTATGAGAGACAAACAAGTCAAATAGCAAAACTGCTTAACTAAACCCACCATATCAATTTTATTTTATTTTATTTTATTTATTTTATTTTTATTTTTTAAAGATTTTATTTATTTATTCGACAGAGAGAGAGAGAGACAGCCAGCGAGAAAGGGAACACAAGCAGGGGGAGTGGGAGAGGAAGAAGCAGGCTCACAGCGGAGGAGCCTGATGTGGGGCTCGATCCCATAACGCGGGGATCACGCCCTGAGCGAAGGCAGACGCTTAACCGCTGTGCCACCCAGGTGCCCCCCACCATATCAATTTTAACCCACCATTTATATTCAGTGTAAATGGATACAGGAAATAAAAGTCACCCAAATTGGAAAAGAAGAAGTAAAACTCAGTATTTCCAGATGACATATATAAAAAGCCTAAAGATGCCATCAAAATACTGTTAGAACCAATAAATGGATTTATTAGTAAAGTTGCAGGATACGGAAATCGTATCCTGGTGCACTTCTATACACTAATAATGAACTATCAGAAAGAGAAATTAAGAAAACAATCCCGGGGCGCCTGGGTGGTACAGCGGTTAAGCGTCTGCCTTTGGCTCAGGGCGTGATCCCGGCGTTCTGGGATCGAGCCCCACATCAGACTCCTCTGCTATGAGCCTGCTTCTTCTCTCCCACGTCCCCTGCTTGTGTTCCCTCTCTCGCTGGCTGTCTCTATCTCTGTTGAATAAATAAATAAAATCTTTAAAAAAAAAAAAGAAAAGAAAACAATCCCATTTCAATTGCATTAAAAATAATTAAATACCTATAAGTAAATTTAATCAAGGAGGTGAAAGACCTGTATACTAAACACTGTAAGACATTAATGAAAGAAATTGAAGACACAAATAAATAGGAAGGTTTTCCTTACTCATGGATTGGAAGAATACTGTTAAAATGTCTATATACCAAAAGCAATGCAAAGAATCAATGCGAGCCCTATCAAAATTCCAGTGGCATTCTTCACAGAAATAGAACAATTTAAAAATTTGTATGGAACCACAAAAATCCTGAACAGCCAAAGCTATCTCTTTTTCTCCCCCAAAGCAATCTTGAGAAAGAAAAACAAAACTGGAGCATCCCGCTCGCTGATTTCAAACTATATTACAAAGCTATATAATTAAAACAGTATGGTACTTGCATAACAACAGACACACTGACCAAGGAAATAGAGCAGAGAACCCAGAAATAAACCCACACATATACGGTCAACTCATTTATGATAAGGGAGCCAAGAATACACAACAGGGAAAGGACAGTCTCTTCAGTAAATGGTGTTGGGGAAAAATGGACAGCTACACGTAAAAGAACTGGACCACTATCTTAACCACAAACAAACATTAACTCAAAATGGGTTAAAGACTTGAACGTAAGTTCTGAAACCTTCAGAAGGAACCAACCCTACCTACTGACACCTTGATCTCAGACTTCTGGCCTCAAGAACTATGAAACAATAAATTTTGACTGTTTAAATCACTCAGTTCGTGACCTGGCATGGCAGTCCTAGCAAACTAATAGAGAGTAAGAACTGGTTAAATGACAGTCTGGGACAAAAAGGAAGCCTTTCACCTGTTTATACTTTGAGTTTTGAACCCAGATTAACTTTTCAAAAAATTAAATAAAAAATTTAAGGAAACACTATCAAATGAACAGTGGCAGGAGTCAGAGACTAGATAAAATCTGGAAAACTAATGTGTCCTCTTCGATAATGCAACCAAATCTACTGGCTCTCAAATACAGCGCTGTCATTTGGCAAACATTATGCTAAATGAAAGTGCCTTTTCACACCGCAGCTACTACTGCAAAATGGAAGAGCACGCGTACAGCTCGTATCCAGAGTAGTTACCAGTGACTCACCATTGGTATCTGGTTTGACTTTTTCTTCCTTGATTTGCAAATTACTCATCTGAATGGGAATAAAAGGAAACAGAGTTAAGCAGATGACCCAATCAAAGGAAGTCCCTTCAGCAAAGAGAAAGTCTAGCCGCACCTTTTTCAGGGAGTTGTTCTGCTCAAGCAGAATTCCTACAAATTTGGGTGAAGACATCAGTTCACATCTTTAAGAACCTCAAAGCGGGGGGCAGGGATGGACTAAACAGAGCAGATCGGAAAAAAGTTTGACAGCAGTCTCAAACCTCTACTTTTCTTCCAGCTTATGCTCTTTCTAGAACATTTACCTTCATTAAATACCTGTGATAGCCTTTCAATGGCAAACACATAGTTCCCTTCTAGATACAGTAAAGAACAATACTATCTCAGCTTTCTTTTTAGTCCTAAAACCCACAGTGTATCAATGCAACACTTAGCAAATAAAGTCTCCTCCACTATGAGTTAGGTAAAAAAGTTACTTACTATGATGAAAGAATCGACAAATTCCTATTCCTGATTTAGAATATTTCAGAAACTTGAACAAAATGTTTTAATTTATTTTGGCCACTAGTCCTGGTCAATGCAAACCTGTTACTAAGCTGCAAATCAAAGTGCAAGCAGAGCAATAATTTATACATTTGTAATGAAGTCTCCAATCGCATGAGAACTATTTTTCCATGTTCAAGGTATTGTTAAGAGTAAGCGTGTGATACAGAGATGGTATTATAAAGGTATGTTGTCAGGTTCTGAGGAGCACCGCAAATCAAGCGCTAGACCCCAAGCCCTGCCCCCAAAATGATCCCTCAACTGATACAGTCATTCATTATCCTTATGATAACCACCATTATTTCCTGAGGGCATTGAGAAATATTTCCACCTCCATTCCCCCTCCTCTCAACTGACCCTGCTCTTGGTCTTTGGGAGAAGGAAGTTCACCTTCACACAGTGGGGATATTCATCTGATCTCTTTAAAAGCAGGTCTTCCAGAGAAAAATCAGATCCACACACTGCTGGAGATGGACACCTGTTCCCTGAAGGCCAATGGGAAGGTTGGCACATAACAGAGAAGGTATTTTAAACCAGAACTATCCAATGATTATCCTCATTTTTAGGCTAATACACAGGGATCTGCAGAAGCCCACTAATCTTGGGATGGGCTGAAAATGCAAATGAGACAGTCTGGAGTCCCCAATCCAACCAAGTTGATTAGTCTCAAAGTCTGACTGATGAAAAAGAAAACCATAACCAAATTTACTGTATTATAATTTGACAAATACATGTGCTAACAAAAGATGACATGCTTAGAAGCTAGACAGATCTAAGAATTTGTCACCATTTGTTCAGCTGCATTCAAGGGAAAAACTACTGGCAGACAAGTATTCCTGTCTTGAGAGATGTAACTCCACCATGGGAAAGAGGCAGGCCAATCAACTCTCATTCTCCTTCATTCTGTATTCACCTTCAGCGAGGAACCTCTGATTATTAATCATGCCTCTTACAGAAAGCAATGTCCTTGACACTGGACACAGATTTTCGTTGTGATAAAAGCATCCTTCGCCCATCCAAATGAACAGAGTAGCTCCTGAAGGGTGGCTAAGGTTCCATCAGTCCCAGAGTCCCTGATCCATGAAGGGGTGAACTCTTAGGCACTCACACTTCAACAAGGCTTCGAGATCTACCTCTATGCCAACTCTAATTGCAAAAGGGTCAGATTATGTCTCTAAAAGATCCTTAGGGTTGTCTTTGGGTTTTTGTTTTTGGCTGATCAGGGAAAGGGAAAGAATTAAACTGGTGATATGGCCAGAAAGAGGCAGAAAAGGAGGCCATTTGTGTTGGAAGAGATGACAGTGACAAGTGAAATGGCATCAGGTCCTTTCTACTAATTCAAACTCTCAGAGTCTTTTATCAGGGTTCCTAAAACTGCATCCAAACAAAACTCCCCGACATACCTCTCCTTCCCCTCCAAACCCGTTTTTGCGAAGGATGTGAAGGTACATCCTTGTCCACATAAGCTTAAACCAAAAAAAAATCCTCACTGTGTGTAAATACAAGATTTTTATCACTGTGCTTTCTCTGTCCTCTTCTCTGTCATTTTCATTCACTACCTGTACACTTGAGAGCACAGCTGCATGATAACCCAACACCATGGATTATTTTTAAGCTAAGATACACAACTCTACATGGTAAAATAAGAAGGGGGGGGTGGTCTTCCCCAACTATTAGGAAGCAATGTTTTGTTTTGTTTTAAAGATTTTCTTATTTGAGAGAGAGAGAGAGAGTGCTCGTGTGCATGAGCTTGCTCGAGCAGGGGGGAGGGGCAGAGGGGGAGGGAAAGGGAGGGAATCTCAAGCTGACTCGCCCCGCATGCGGAGCCCGACTCGAGGTTAGAGCCCACAACCCGGAGATCATGACCTGAGCCAAAACTAAGAGTCGCACGCCCAACCACCTGAGCCACCCACATGCCCTAGGAAGCAGTGTCTTCACAGATATATTTATATCAGCCTCCTGAGAAGCAGAGTGATTAAAACCAGATTCCAAGTACATTTAGACCTATATTTACAATATTCATAATATCACAGCTAGATTAGAGTCATAGGCTTAAAAAGATTTGAAACCAGTTCTCAGTAACTACCTTTTAGGAAAGATATGGTGCGAAAAAGTGGATTTTAAACCCTACTGTGCCAGAACCTTTGTAACACTCTTTGACTTCTTTGTGGGTAACAGCCAGTTTTATTACTTGCCCTGATTCTTCTCCTGAACTCCAATGCCACATTTCCAAATACAAGATAGGTGCTGTGCAAACAACAGTTAACACAGCTAACAGTTTCCTATCCTTGCCAGCTTGCAAGGTTGGCCCCCTGTCCTGCATCTGGGGACTTGGACCTCAGAAGGGTTCCCATCATTCCTAGAACTGCTGAGGGGTTTGCTATGCCTAAACGGTTTGTAAAAACATGTCATTTATGTTAAACACCTACTTTCCTTCTGCCTGGAATTTTGGTATACGCTAGGCAGAGGATGACTTTGTGACAGTCCCCTCCACCCCCACCCCCATAAGAACCCTGGGAACTGAGTCTCTAATACTTGACAATACTTCACCTGTGCTGTTACAGTTAGCTGCTGCAGGACTTAACTGAGTATGTAAGTCCACTAAGCAAGGACTCTTGGAGGCTGGTGCCTGGCTTCCTCTGGACTCTGCCAGATGCGCCTCTTCCTTTTGCTAATTTTGCTTTGTATCTTTTCATTGTAATAAATGATAGCTGTGAGTAAGTACAATTATATGCTAGGTCCTGTGAGTTCTCCCAGGAAATCACTGAACCTGGACTATTCTTGGGGATTCCCAACATAAGTACTTACCAAGATGTCCTCCTTACCTCAAATTCAGAAGAGCCAAACCTGAACTCACCATCCTCCATATCAAATCTGCCCATCCTCCCACTTCCCTAGTCCTGTTATTAGCATTTTAATAATACCACCTGTGGGATCCTGACTGCAAACAGCAACCTTTGCCTTTTTCCTAAATCCTGCTCTTTATACTGCCACAATTCTCTTGAATCCGTCTCTTCACTGTCACTTCCACCACCCAACAACAAACATATGCCCTCTCTGGGCTAGAAGAACTGACACACTGATTACCTTTCCTTTGGACATCACTTCTTCTAATATTCTCTGTAGTTTGATAAATCTTGCCAGTTCTCAGATCTAATACTGTCCAATATCCTCCTGAAAAATCCCCAAATCGACCAAGTTAAGTTTCTCCTAAGTTTTCAGTTAACGTTGCAAAGTACACTCTATACGGTATTTTCTATAAAGCTACCATTACAACCCATAACATTAGGCTGCAGCAAATATGAGTTGATTCTTGCTCTCTAAACAAGTCCAGTCCCTCTGCGCATTTTCTCTCAAAATGCCATTCACCTCTACCTTAAATGACTCATTCTCTAACATTGATTTGAAATGTAAACTTCTTCACAAGGAATTTCCCTGTTTCCTACTCATAAACGTCCTCTCCCCACTCAGAGAACACTTATCACATTATTCTTACCATTTTCACAGCACTTTCCACATTCTCACCTTCCCATCTAGACTGTAAAGATTCTTCCTATACTCCACTGGATTTAGCCCAGAACATTTGCTTACAATCCTCCCAATGTAATCAAGGATGACTGGAAAAGAAATCTAACTTAGCCATTAAAAAGTTCTATAAGACTTCAGACTACCAAACAAACACAAACTATTAAAATCAATAGTGCATTATCACTAAAGAAACCTAAACTAAGATGTAAGAACAGAAAGCCAGTTTACACTCTAACTACCTTCCAGTTGAATGGATCTTGATTAACCAAAGAACCAGTAAATGAAATTAAACGTCACTTCAAACATCAACGGAAAAATGTAGGGCCTCCCACCGACATCTGCAGTAGACTGAAACACTAAATCTAAACCTGAATCTGTTATTTCTCAAAGAGCTACAAACTGCCAATCATGTTTAGCACAGAATCACTCGAAAACAGACAAGAGAATCATCATCTAAATTTCCCTACAACCCTCCCGAGAAGGAGGTGCAACAGAAAAAAACATACAAAGAGGGAACAAATTTGCTACAGGGCAAAAAAGTCTTTAATTGGCCCAGATGAACAGAACAAGGCTGACGTTGGTCTCTTTCGCCCCAGGCGCAAATCGGGGCTACGTGATTCCCGGCGGCAAACTCTAGGGAGATGTGGGCCACAAGCCTGCCCAACCCGAGTAGCTCCCCAGACTCGTATCAGGGTCCGTTCAGGCCCCTGCTACGTTCGCCCCGCGGGAGCTCAAGCCACTGACCGACTTGACAGCCGCTTCCTGCTCGTCCACTGCCAGGGCCCACGAGTCGGTGGCCATGATCCAGCGGGAAGGGAGGCCGACTTGCGAAAAAATTCACCGCACGCGCGCCAACACCTGCCCTGAGTCCGCTGCCTCCCCGAGAACCTCCCCCACCCGGACAGGAAGCGGAGGTGCCAGCAGTGACGTCAGTTCCCGCCCGGCGCAAGGCGTCACTATTCCGCGCCGCGCCGAGGATGCGCGGCGGCGTCGCATCTTTTGGTCGTGCGCCGAAGCGCTTCTATTTCGGACTTACCCCGGATCCTCTTACCACGGATCTTCTTCGTCGCGCGTTGATCTCCCCAAGCTCTGCAAAGTCAAACTCTTAGTCCTCACTTTATTGCCTGACTTCACGCTGAAGTAACCCATGTTTTATTTTAAGCCTGTCACGTGTCTCTGTGAGTTCTAAAGACTTACGAAAAGGTAAGTCCCATGAGAATGCTATAGATGGCCGGTTTCTGCTGTTAAGAACGCGGTAGCACGTGTGACAACAAAAATCGAAACGAAGAGCCCTTAGACCCCCGTAATTCTCCTACTCCGAAGAATACAAACAACAACGTTTTATTTTTCTTTTGGGTCCTTCCAGTCTTCGTCCATATGCATCAAAGCACGGGTGTTTTACATAGACCTAAACAACGTACACATACAATTTTAAATTTGACCTTTTTATTATATGCCTAAGTACTTTTTCATGTTATAATGATCGATTTCATGGCATTATAATAGTCCATCAAACTCATATCACATAAATTACCTAACTCCCCTACCTCTTTCAACCTTGGGGATATGGGTTGTTTCCAATGTTTTATCATTAGTGCTTAGTGAGTATCTCTAGACCAGCAAAAATCATCATGTTTGCTTTCGGTTCGCTTTCTGTCTCGCCTCCCACCCCAGAATATGAACTCTTCAAGCAAGAGCAAAAATTTTATCTGCTTTAGTCACAGCTAATTTGTGAACCTAGAAAAATTCATGACACATAGTAGTCTCTCGATAAGTATTTTTTAATGCGTGGATGAATAGATTAATAGAGATTTTTGTTTTGGCTTCAAAGTGGGCTGGGGGAGGAAATATGGTTTTGAGAAACTGGGGAGGGAAATGCACAAGACCGCCAACTTCTGAGACATAGCCCACCACGAGGGCAAATTTCAGTGATAGTGGAGCAGAGAGTAAGTAGGAAGGAGAAAGTAAAGCAAGTGAGACACCTGATCTGGAGAGCCTAGTTAGTACATACCGTGTTACGCAGTTTGAGCTTATCTTTTTTTTTTTTAAGATTTTTTTTTTTAATTTATTAGAGAGTGAGCATGAGTGGGGTAGGAGCAGAGGGAGAGGGAGAAGTAGACTCCCCACCAAGCAGGTAGTCTGATGCAGGGCTCTATCCCGGGACCCTGGGATCATGACCTTAGCCAAAGGCAGACACTAAATGGACGGAGCCACCGAGGTGCCTGGGCTTATCTTAAGAAAAATGGAAAGTGTGTATGGGGGCATGGGATGGTTTTAAGTTGGAGGGTGGGATCATCACTCAAATGTTAGAAAGATCACACTGGCTGCTGTGTGACAAATGAACTGGAGGAGGCAGGAGCAACCACTAGGAAGCTAATGCAGACCAATGACAATGGTGATCTAGACCAGGGTGAATTTAAGAAACATCAGATTGAACCATATGAAAGTGCCACTTTTGTAGGTCAGCAGCTATCAAACAGTCCCATTTCCATTGGTTCAACCCGATAGAAGGTAGTGGATTAAAAACAGCCACAGATACTTCAAGCTCTTCCCATGAGAACATATTTATTTCCCCACCATCTCTGCACTGGCCTTGTCATTTGCTTTGCTTAAAAGAATGTGACAAAAGTGCACTGCAGAGGGGTGCCTGGGTGGCTCAGTCGGTTAAGCGTCTGCCATTGGCTCAGGTCATCCCAGGGTCCTGGGATCAAGTCCTGCATTGGGCTCTCTGCTCAGCAGGGAGCCTGCTTCTCCCTCTCCCTCTCCCTGCTGCTCCCCCTGCTTGTGTGCTCTCTGTCAAATAAAGTATTAAAAAAAAAAAGTGCACTGGGGAATTCTGAGGCAAAGCTTCAAGAGAACTTAGAAGTTCTGCTCTCCCCCCTTGAAACCCAGAGACCATCTACCATGTTATGAAGATGAAAGACAATGTGGAGGGGCCAGACTGTCTCAGCTGATCCCACACACCAGCCAGGGAGAGAGTCAGCCTGGGAGAGACCAGCAGAGCCACCCAGACTAAGTTGTTTTGAGCATTGTTTTGGGATGATGTGTTACACAGCAACAGATAAAAAATACAAAAAGACTTGGCGATTATTGGTTAGGGGCAGGAAGTTCCTGATGAATCCAGATTTCTGGCTTGAGCAACAGACAATTGTACTGCCATTTTGTGAGATAAAGTTAAAGCCAAGAGCAGAGCATGAGTTTTTGGAGTGGTGGTGTTTGGTTGGTAGTACAAGATGATGGGTTCAGTTTTGGATACGTTGAGTACAGGATTCCTTGAAGATATCGCAAGTGCACGTATCACGTGGGCAGTTTTCTACAACCCTGGAGCTCAGAAACTGGGTCTTCGTATAGATTTTGGAGTTGCCAGCAGAAAGCAAGCCAGAGGAATGAACAAGATTGCCCACAGTAGAGAAAGAGGAAGAAATGCCCCAAAACAGAGGTATGAGGAGCACTCACATTGAAGAGGTAAATAAAAAAGCCTACCAATGGGACAGAGAAGTGGCCAGAACAAAGGAAGACCAGTGAGTGTGGTGTGTCAGTCATGAGAAGAGTGATTAGAGGAATAGACTGTTACAGTAATAAATGCTGTTGAGGAGTCAAATATAATAAAAAGTGTTTTTTAGGGGCGCCTGGGTGGCGCATTTGGTTGAGCGTCCAACTCTTGGTTTCAGTTCAGGTCGTGATCTCAGGGTTGTGGATCAAGCCCTATGTTGGGCTCTGCACTTAGTGGGAAGTCTGCTTCTTTCTCTCTCCCTCTCCTCCTTGGGTATAGTTTTAGTTTTGCAAAATCCAAAAGAATTATGGAAATGGATGGTGGTGATGGTGGTTGTAAGTTATGTTTTTAATACACTGTACACCTGAAAATGGTTAAGATGGTAAATTTTATTATGTGTATTTTACCACTACTACACACACATGGAAAAATTGAACCAGCTACTGAGGTGGCAGAGGTTGAAAATATGAGAGGAAGTAGATGGAGCGAGTCTAAACAGCCACAGGACAGGGAATTTGATGCACTGGTAGAGAAATTTAGACAATATGGACTTCTCCCATTAACAAGAGGGAGAGGGAAGGATAAGTGTGCTTGGAAAGGTCCGGTGGCAGAAAGCTGAGGGGTTTCCTTGTGTTGATTGTTTACTCCGAGTATGGAGATAATGGAGTTGGAAGTTTGAGGTAAATGAAAGTCTTAAAATGGTCACTGGACAAAGTGGAAGAGTTAACCTGAAAGGACTAATGAGGGGCATCTGGGTGGCTTAGTTGGTTAAGCGTCTAACTCTTGGCTGTCAGCTCAGGTTTTGATCTCAGGGCTGGGAGTTCAAGCCCTCTGTTTGTGCAGTTGTCCCCTCCATGGGCATTAAATACGAAATCAGATGAATGGAACAATATTTGTCCCTCTAGCATAACCTTGTTTTAGAAATTAAAGCAGTGCCAAAACACTCGGACCTATTCTGTTGTTAAACCTGGATTCAATTGGCATTGGTTTATCAGGACATTTCTTGTGTAAATTTAGCAGCTCTTGGTCTCAGAGGAACACAGACCAGAGGACAATACACCTAGCACACTTGACCACACGCTTGAGCAGGACTGACTTGTGTTCTTTCACATCTAAGCATAGGGATGTGTGCTCTCAGGGATAAGCTAACCTGAGACTACTTGGCTTTTCTCCAATTGGAGAATTCCAAGGATGGTGGAAGCAGATGGATAAAGATAGAACAGTATGGTTGTTAAGACTCAAGTAGTGTGTACTGGTACTTCCAGGAGAGTTCCATTTAAACACTGCCCCTCCCCCCCACCTTCTTAAGGGAGCTGACTGTAGCCCTGGGCTGTAGATCTGCATGAACAAAAGATCTGCCTTCATGCCTGAGAGAGAGATGGCTAAAATGGAAACGAGAATGATCTCACCTGAGCCACTGACACCCAAACAGTCACTGATCTCGGACCACATCTAATATTTTCCTCCACCTACTCCTGTCCCTAGTCTTACAATTGGAACTACTATGGAGCCCCGTGCTCAGATGAATACTCACACCAGATTGGTTTCTAAGCCAAGGCAGAAGCATCTAGCAACGGGCTGGAGAACGAAAGGGCATAAGATGAGTGTGACAAATACCCTCCAAGTCTCCACTTGGCTTGACTTCCGACAAGGTGTTTGAAGCTATTCTGGGAAAGCCTCACCTCCATTGTGTCATTTTTAGAAGATGTTGCAATGTGATTCAATCAACAGAATAAAGAACAATTATTCTCAAGCAGAAAAGGCCAAGTCAGGTAAAACTGCAGAGTTCCTAAGAACCTAACATCTGTGTCTAGGACCAGAGAAACCTGAAGACCCCTGAAATCTACAAGATGTTGAAGAGGGGCCAAGTCCCTGCTTGCAGAGGTGACAGGCCTGAAATCATACATGCTGTGTATGAGACTCAACCCTGATGTATATGTTCTTTCCAAACCTTCCCTTTGGGTTTCTCCCCAGAATTATTTTGTACAATCGATCTTTTAGAGCCACAAATCCTTTTTGGAATAACAAGTAGGTGTAAAAGCCCATCATTTTTCCTGTGTTATTCCTCCAGTCCACTTCTTTTGTGCTTTCAGCACAACCAGTGACACCTTGGCATTTGCTGTGTGATGGGACTGATGCGATCATCTTCAAACTTTTCTCAGATGCCTGCCTTTTCCAGCTACAGTATATCCTACATAGGATATACTGCTAGGCCACCCCCCACCTCCCCCAAAAAACCAATTTGATCAGTTCCTTTCTGTGATTTAACAGTCTGTGTCCATTCACTAATAAATCCAAACACTCTTCAATCAAATTTTTGTTCTGTACCTAACAAGACTTTTCTCTGTCCACATGGCGAAGCTGCTGTCCTCACTGCCCTTCCAGTTTGCCAGGTTTATCCTGGGGAAGCTATTTTAGTTTTAATATTACTTTCCACTGCCTAGAGCACTCTTGTTGTCACTTTTCTCCCAGAAGCAAACACCACTCCTTTATGAAATCTCAAGCCTCAGAAATCCTCACCTTCTGAATACCAGTGACACTGAATGAAACTGCCTTCATGTTAAATAATAAACAAGGTTAAACAAAGGGAGAAGACCTGCTTCCAAGGCCTATTTGTATTTCTTTCCTAGGACTAGAAAAGTAGAATGTAAGGACTTTGTCTTTACTGGCATCTACCTTCTTTCTAATTAGGGTAGCTAGTGTTCTCTGGTTTACCAGCAGGAAAGAAGGAATGTAAGGAGCCCTCTTCTGGCAATTGAGTAGGGCCGTTGGCCTACAGAGACATCGCAACTGTTCATGCTGGAGCAGTGTCAGCTCTGAAATGGAACAGCAGTATCAAGTGATGACTAGCCTCCGGAATCATCAGTGTCTCCACTTAGGTATAATCACTAATATCAGCAACCCAAAACATGCTGTTTTTTTATACTCACTAATGGTGTCCTAGTAACATACACACTTCATAATTAAATTCAGTTAACATCAATAACAAATACATCAACAATTGACTAGTTCTTGAGCACACAGCCATTCAATGACACTCCAAAAAACCCCAATAAAATCAAATGTTTATGGATAGTGAACATATCCAGAATCTTCCAGTGGACCAAAAATCTCCTTTACCAAGTGAGTCTCTCTCTGTTCTAGGACAGTTTATTATTCCATACATGGGAACTTACTAAAAAGAGTAAAACTCTGGGGACTGAAGCTAACCAAGGGCTCAATACATTTTCAATACATCACTGATGTCTAGAGACAGCACACAGTCACAGAGGTAGCTGTGGACCACTGAGCCTTGGGAGCCAAGCTCTGGCAGGAATGAATATAGATTGTGAAGAAATATGGACTGTAGTGATACTGGGGTGACATTAGAGAGCCATCCCTAACAGTGGGTCTTACCTTTTTAAAAGACACTCCTAACTTTAGGAGTCTTTCCCCAGGAAAATGCATTTAAACTCAAAATACGGTATACACTTCACAGACTCCATGAAACCCATCTAAGTGAATTCTTAGAGGAATCCAAGCCCCCAGATTCAGAACTGCTGATCTAGATTTCTACCAGATACCTATTTACTCCTATTATTGAAAAGTCTGAAGCCTGTCCCTTCCCATATCCCTGCTTAGATTTAGGGCTACACATTAGACAGGTTATACATGTTGTGAGAAGGGGGGAATGCAGCTTGCAGCCTTGTGAGGAGTCAGTACTCCTTTAATTATTGCCTTTGTTTTAGTTATTTTAGGGTTGGTCCACAGCACTGCAGGGGGTGGGAGACAAAAATTTCTTCTCTTCTTACAAGACTCCCAAGGTGGGTAAGAGTTGGCCAGAAGCAGAGAAGACTCTACAGTCAAATGCCCATTGGGCAAATGTGGCAGGATTGGCGGTCTGTTGGTCTCTGCGGTATCTATAATGTCAGATTGAGGAAACCACCTGGAGGCTGGCATTGGCTCCTTCCCTTCCCAGGAAACAGATCTGGCCCTAAAACACGGAAACACTTAAAAGGATAGTCTGGGATTGAAACATGCCCATCACAGAAAATCCCTCTTCCAGGCCTGGGCCTACCCATTCTGTATCAAGGTCAAAGAGCTGGAGACGACTCCTTGTGGCTAGGATTTCGGTTTCATCTCATCCTTTCTCTGTAACTCTGGATACCGTCAGCCTTGGCCAGGTATGAGGAAGCGTCCATTACTAATATTTCCTCTGACTATTCTGCACAAAGATGCCCAGTAAGGAGGGAGCCAAGTACGTGGCAGTTACTCCTGCCCTGCACAGGTGAACGGCCATAGACCTTCTACTCCCTTATTGCACTCTTTGTATTCCAAGAACTGTGAACACAGATGTTCGGAATCACTTTACAACCAAGACACCAAATATCTGAAATCATACCCCAGCTCTGATAAATCTTGCCTTCTGGGATCTGGAGATAAAGGAAGTATTAGTGACTACTGCTGATCACTTCTGGAGCTGCCTTGAGGGTGGCCATGAGTGACCTGAAGCCACATGTCACTGAAGATCCAAACCTTAGATCACTTTTTATTTGCTCAGGGCACCTAGGGAGTCAAGGTGATATTAGGGATTATAAAAAAGATGCTGCAAAAGCCTGTGAGCCCAGGTTGTGCGGCAAGCTAGGGCCACCACTAACTCTCCACGATGACTTGTCCATAGGCCTTGCTCAAGCACAGGCGAGGGACCCACTGGTAATGAGATATGCACCATACACAGACTGCACCTGCTGATGAGAACCAGCAGGTTGTAGTCCTGCAACACAAACCTGCGTACACCAGAAGTCCCAGGGTGGCATTTTGGTCCATGCTTAGCAAATCCCTTCCTGCTGTGGGCATCAGGACAGGGAGCTGACAACACTCAGACGAGCTGTCCCACCACAAATCCAAAGCACCAGTTCACAGGCCTCATGCCATACTCCAAACATGATGGCTGGCTTACACACCTGTCCTACTAGGGCCTCTCTCTGTGTCCCTCTTCACCTCTATTCTGTATGGAGGCTGATCTGAACACTCCTGGCCAGAAAATAAGCAGGGGCTGCCACAAGGATCTCGAGCAAGTGATTAGCCACACCATCTAGATGGGGAAAGAGCTGGCCAAAAAAAAGACGGAACTTCCAAAAGGTAAATTTCTGTGTATTCACGCCTAATCTTCAGAAGTTGTGTAAACAATTTTTTTCTACCTTCCCCCATCATTTGCACAATTTTTGTCTAGTCCAAACGTAATTTAAAATGAGGTAGGTAGTTTCTCTCTCCTCTGCCTTTGTCTTTGTGGTGACTGTCGAGGCCTGTGCCGTGGAAGCACTGGTCTCCTGTGCAGGCGGAGTGCCAGAGGTGGGCACTGGTGACTGGTGGAGTGTCTCAGTTGGCTATTTTCTCAATCTCGTCCAAATCATCCGTGTCCAGTCTTTCTATTTTCTTATCTGGGGAGAAAGATGAGAATTCAGAGAGAAATCAATGTGGGGCTACCATGGAGACACACACCTAGGGAAGGGACAGCACGTCAGGGAGAGAGGAAACACACAGGGTTCTGCCTGGCCTAGGAACGGGGCCGTGCCTCTGGCCACAGCGATCTTTCACTTGACCCCAAAGACTCCCAGTGCCTGAGCAAGGGACACAGCCCTAGGCCCCTCAGCCTGGCCAGGGTGGCGGCACTGTCATTTGAGTCCCTGGCCCTGAAAACTCGCCAGGTGTGCTCTTTGAGAACTTCCATTCTGTAGGAAAGGAGGGGACTGTGCAGGGACAAAGGCCTCTCTCGGGGCCACGGGAGAACCTACCCTTCCCCCCTCCCTTGGACTTCCCGTAGAAGGAAAGGGCCCTGGCGGGAGCCAGTCCCAGGCACTCACTAAAATGCTCCTGGATTCTGTTGAGGATGTTCATGCTGTGCTTGCTGTCAACCATGTTCACTGCCAGGCCCCTCTTGCCAAAGCGGCCCGTGCGCCCGATCCGGTGCAGGTAGGTCTCATTGTCTGGGTTCCCGTCCTTGTCCACGGGAAGGTCAAAGTTGATGACGACAGAAACCTGTTCGACATCAATACCTGTGTGAAAGAGAGGTGGAGAGGAGTCAGGACGGGAGACGAAAATCACTGCCAAGCAAGTGAGGCTGACACACACCAGCTTCAGGTGGAAAAAGAGTCTGTGCAGGCCGGCTCTGGGATTCAGGGACAGGGGCACGCAGCAGAACCCGGAGGGAAAAACAGAACTTGGGCAGGTGCTAACAAAATTACGACATCAGTAAGAGAGCCTCTGCTAGACACCAGGGGCTGCAGATGCAGCCAAAACCTCAGTGGGGACCCCAAAGACAACAGGCACCATCCTGAACCAGCGAGATGCTCGTCCATGTCCTTCCACCTCATTGGAGCCCCTGGCTTCTGTGACAGTTCTTATCTGCCGGGGGAATCCAGTCTCTCCCTGAAAAGAATGTCTGCACCAACCCCACATGGACTCCCCCAAACCAGCAGAGCCCTGTACAGGAGGACTTCCCTGGCTACCCGCGGCCTGGCGGACAGACGCATTCTCTGCTCACCGCGGGCACACACGTTGGTGGTCACCAGCACCTTCTCTTTGCCCTCTCGGAAGCGCTCGATGACCGCAGCCCTCTGCTCCACCATCATTTCTCCACTCAGCAGGGCCACCTGGTGGCCTTCTTTCGAGAGCTCTGCTGCCAGCCAGCTAGCTGTTTTGCGGGTCTGGAGTGAACAGAATTGTTTTAAATGAAGATACCTGTTAAAAAAAAAAAACAAAAACAAAAAACCAAAAAAACAAAAACCTGCAAAAAGTGGCTTGTTGCGTTAAAGTACGTGAAGACCTGCTGAGTCAGTCAGCAGGATAGGCTTACCAATTCCACAAATAATTTTAGCCATGTCATTTTTTGGATGAATTACTTAAATCATCTTAGCGTTCAGCTAGGAAGAGTGTGGTGTGAGCCAAAGGTCTTCATTCCCAAATAGTCTGTATTCTTAATGTTTTATAATTATTTCATTGGATGTTATTTGGAGTGCTTCCCAAGTTATCTCTAAGAAGTGGGACCAAAGAAGGTTCAATTCTTCACAGTCTTTCCCTCATAACTCATTATAATCTGAGAATACTCCCTGAGGCAGGTGGACGTGAATCATCATTTCCTTTCCGGCCACACAGGGCACCTGCTCCTGCTCAGCACTGCGGTGGAGCTGGCTGAGAGGGGGAGGGACGCACCCTCCAGTGCAGCTCCTCCCCCGGCAGGCCTGCTGCTGCCACTGCTACTCACATGGCAGAAGATCATGGCCTGAGCAATGGTGATGGCCCCGTAGAGGTTACACAAGGCCTGGAACTTCTCATCTCTGTTATTGCACAGGACGTAATACTGCTTGATGGTGTCCAGTGTCTCCTCCTCGCGCTTCAGTTTGATAATGTTTGGGTCTGGGACCACTTTCTGGGCAAATTTCCATACAGAGTCTTCGAAGGTGGCAGAGAAAAGCAGCATCTGGCAGTTCCTGGGCAGCATCCTGCAAGGGAAGACCCAGGTATGTGGCATGATCCCGAGTCTTTCCCTGGAAGCAACAGAAGGCAGCTGCCCCGCGCTTGCCTGGTCTACGTGCCCAGGAAGGTGGCAAAAGGGGGAAGAGAACAGCGGGGAGGAGGTGAGAGCAGCCGTGGGGCAGGAATGGGGTTGGTGTTAGATCCCCTAAGTCTCCTTCCTCAACCCATGGTCAGTGCCGATGAGGAAATGGCCCATCGAACGAATGCTGCTGAAAGTACTAGAATAAAGAACCTGACAGGAGCAAGAAGAGGTGTTTGAAGTAAAAGAAGATGCTGCAGATCAGGAGGCTGAGAAGTTCCTCTTGGCTCAAGAGTTCCTACCTCTGGATGCGGATGCTCTGATCTTGGTGGCCCTGAGTAGCTATCATCACGTCAGCCTCATCCAGAACAAACACCTTGATCTTCTTGGGGTCAATGAACTTGAGCTTGGAGCACCAGTCCAGAACAGTCCCAGGGGTGCCAATGACAATGTGCTCACTGATCTTCTGACCTCTTTCCACTGTGGAGACAAGATGTTTTCTATGGGTATTTCCATGGTAAAGCCAGCCTTCCTCTCAGAAAACCTAAAGCTATGATGTATTTAATGCAACTGTTTTGATGTTTGCATTAGTATCTTAAGGAAAGGTTATGATATCACTATAGTATTTAATAATGCTGAAAAGACATAGTAAGGCTAGAAATAGTGACAAGATGAAAGCCTCTTCAGTAGTGTTCTTGTCCATTCTTTGTAGTCATCCAGTTCTCTTTCAAGGAGGATCTGTTGTTGTCTTTATTTCTTCTCTGTCAGCATCATTCCCCCAGCCCAGGGTTGCACTTCCTCACAAGCCGACTTTCAGCGCTGTCTCCAGTGCACTCTGCCCCTCAGCTGCCCTGGCATCTACATCAAACAAGTTGGTTACCTTTATGCACCCCTTGCCCAGGTCAGAAAATAGGATACGTCATGAATGGCTTTGGTTTCTCAAAGAAACACAAACTGCCTCTTTTAGACAAAGTGCTTCCCCAGACAAGACCTGGCAGACTGTGGCACGTTCTTGACTGTGTGGGGTTTGAAACTGAGATTTGGCTCTTCATTTGAATAGATGGCACTTACAGATTGAATTTAACTCTTTAATCACAACCTTGACCTGACATACAGAAGCTCCCTCTAATCACTGCCAAAATTTTGCCCAAATGTGAATGTTGAGTCAATTCTTACTTCTGTTAAACAATTACTGCCTCCCACAAAAGTTATTCAGACTGTGGCATCCTAACTTCAACCCAAATTACAAAATTTTAAATGTCGAATGATCATCTTCCACTAAGTTTTATAATCTTAGTACTTTTTAGAAGCAACTTCAAGTTGGTATTAGGACACTGTACGCTCAGTGGATTTCTGTGACTCATAGTTACAGCTGTTAAAAATTCATAGCCAAACTTTCAAAAACACATTTATAAGTTACTTAAATATTGTTAATTTGTTGCAAAACAAACAAAAGCAGGAAAGATGAATAAAGAAAGAATTAAAAAAAAAGCTCCAAACAAAAAACAGACTCTTAAATACAGAGAACAAACGTGTTTGCCAGAGGGGAGGTAGGTGGTGGTTGGGTTAAATAGATAAAGGGGATTATCCTTTATGTTTATTACACTTAATTTGATGAGAACTGAGAAAAATACAGAACTGCTGTATCATTACGTAGCTGAAACTAATAAAACACTCTGTTAATTATAATTCAATTAAAAAGTAAATGCCAGAGTTAATTGTCATAAATATTCTAGAACATTTTTGTTCTTCTACTGACATTAAAAAGAAATTAGGCAATTAAAGAAGTCCAGCATGTGCAGTATTTTATAAGCAATTGGTCTGGTCTGTTTAAAAAGTCAAATGTACTGGGGGGAGGAGAAGGTGGAGGGACTACTCTAGATTTAAAGAAATGTAAGAGATAAAAAAAAAAAAAAAAAAAAAAAGAAATGTAAGAGATAAAACATCAAACGCAGTGCATACACACCAATTTGATCTTGGTTCAAAAACAAAACAGCCATAAAGACTATGGGACTTTGGGACTACTGAGGAAAAATTAAAATGGACTAGATACTAGTCATTAGAGAATCTGCTAATTTTCTTGGTTGTGATAAGGGTTTTGTGGATATGCTGAAGAATGTCCTTATTATGAGATGCATAGGCTTAAGTATTAATTAAAAAAAAAATTTTTTTTTAAGGGACACCTGGGTGGCTCAGTCGGTTAAGCATTTGCCCTTGGCTCAGGTCATCATCCCCGGGTCCTGGGATTGAGTCTCGCATCAGGTTCCTTGCTCAGCCAGGAGTCTGCTTCTCCCTCTGCCTGCCACTCCCCCTGCTTGTGCTCAGTCTCTCTCCTGACAAATGAATGACTGGAATCTTAATTTAAAAAAAAAGATTTTTTTAATTGTTTAAGTAGACTCCACTCCCATTGTGGAGCCCAGTGTGGGGTTTGAACGCACGGCCCGGAGATCATGACTCAAGCTGAAATCAAGAATCAGATGCTTAACCGACTGGAAGCCATCCAGGTGCCCGAAGATTTTATTTCTAAGTAGTCTCTACACCCAGTGTGGGGCTCAAACTCCCAACCCTGGAATCAAGAGTCAGTTGCATGCTCTCAGTAAGGTGCCTCCATGCTAAGGTATTTAGGAGTAAAGATCCACAACGTCTGCAGTTTACTTTCAAATGGTTCCCCCCAAAACATAACACACACATATACAGATAAAACAAATTTGGCAAAATGTTAAGTTTTCGAATCTAGGTGAAATGTTCATTTTTATTATTTCAACTACTATGTATATTGTGAAATTTTTAAAATAGAAGTTGTCAGCTTAATGAATTAGGATCACATTCATACTCACATTTATTGCCTCGGACAGCATAAGCTAGCTTCAGTTCAGGGTAAAATTTGCCCATCTGCTCAATCACTTTTCCCGTTTGAAGGGCGAGCTCATAAGTTGGGGAGAGGCACAGACACTGGCAGGGAGAGAGTGCAGAGTGAGCTCTCAAGGGCAGTGGGGAATCACCATCCTCCTCCAGCTGAGGCTGAAGAAGACCATGTAAATTAAAGTGCACGCCATTTGATTCTTTATGCTGCGAAGTCATAAGTTAGAATTTTTAAGAGTTAGAACTCTGGCTGGGTAAATGCCTTGAAAAGAGCTATTGGCCACAGGAATACAAAAACCCACATGTGAGCAAGGGTCTGAAATTCCAGGTGGAATTTACTCAGAAAGTTCTTGGAACTTTCCAAAGGATGATAGTTGTAGATGGAAGAAGTTTTTCCTGAAAGTAAAGTGCCAAGCCTGTCAGCAGTATCTCGGAACTGGCAAACCATGGAAAGGAAACAGGATGCATGTTGCTACTGGAAGATCAACCATATTGTTTGTGTTCGACAAGGGGTTCTGGTTTATGTAAAAAGTAATATGCGTCTTGGCTTTCAATCCATCAAATGTAATTTCTAGCTACACATTAGCAGAAAATGCAAATTCACCAAGCCCTTACCTGGGGGTATCTGTGTGCAGGTTCTACTTGGCTGAGCATGGCCAACACAAAGGCAGCTGTTTTACCAGTGCCAGACTGAGACTGGGCAATTAAGTTCTGTGGGCTGCACAAGAAAACAAACTGTTTAGGGGCTTAAATCACAAGTATCCTTTTAGTTAATACCAATGAAGAATAAATTAGTTTATGGAAGGAGGCTTTGATTTCTGCAGTAGTTACACATGCTAGCCCCACAAACACAAAGCACCACAGAGAGAAGACTGGTGGGATTTAAAGCACTCCGTATCTTTTATTCTCGACATGGCAGCCAGTGATTTCTTTTAAAATGTCAGCTCATGTCACTGCTCTGCTCAAAAGCCTTCCAGTCATTTCCCATTTCATTCAGAGTAAAAGTGAAAATCCTTCTGTGTTACAAGGTCCTACCTGATCTGGCTTCCTAGTACTCTGTTCTCAGCTCCTGCTACCTGCTCCCCTACCCACCCTACCACAAAGGCCTTGGTGCTGCCCTAAAAGCATGCCAGCCATGACCCTGTCCCAGGGTTTCTGTACTGGCTGTACTCTCCTGGGATAACTGTCACCAAATGACATGTCAACTCTCTCCTCTCCATGGCTGTGCTCACACATCACCTACTTGATGAGATCCTACCCTAAGCACTTGATTAAAATTGCAGCCTACTTTGAAATGCCTTAAAAAATGATGTATTAGTGAATAGATATGTGATAAAATACTGTAAAATGCTAGTGATAGCATTTAGATGGTGGGCATATGGGTGTTAACTACAAAATCCTTTCAACTTTGGGGCACCCAGATGGCTCAGTTAAGTGTCCAGCTCTTAATTTCGGCTCAGGTCATGACGTCAGGGTCGTGAGATCTAGCCCTGTGTGGGGCTCTGTGCTGGATATGGAGCCTGCTTAAGATTCTCTCTCTCCCTCTGCCCCTCCCCACCACTCTCTGTCTCTCTCTCAAAAAAAAAAAAAAAAAAAAAAAATCAACTTGGTTTTTTGACAATTTTCATAATATAATGCTGGGGGAAAATTGCAGTCTGTTTCCTTGGTATTCCTGGTCTCTCTTATTCTCTATTTTTCTCATTAGTATTTATCACTTTTTTTTTTAAGATTTTATTTATTCATTTCACACAGAGAGAGAGAGAGCACAAGCAGGGAGTCAGCAGGCAGAGGGAAAGGGAGCAGAAGACTCCCCCGCTGAGCAGGAAGCCCAGTGCGGGGCTCGATCCCAGGACCCCGGGATGATGACCCATGCCAAAGGCAGATGTTTAACCCACTGGGATACCCAGGCGCCCCAGTACTTACCACCTTTTTTAAAAACAGCTTTTAAGTGTACAATTCAGTGGCATTGATTACATTTACAACTTATTATCTAACACACTGTGTACTATATATTTTATTTATTTTTAATAAAAATAAATGATCTATACTCCAGACTAAGCTCCTTATAGGCAGGAATTTTGGTCTGCTTTGTTTACTAATGTTAACCAAGTGCCTAGAATAGTATCTGTTATATACCTGCACTAATACATATTTGTTAATGAAGAAAGGTACTAGATAATCTCTCAGGTCTCTTTTAACATTGATGATTTAAAAATTGAACATACTTAGAGGTGCATAAATGGAATATTCATTTGTTTCCCATTGGTCATTCGTATTTATAGATCTTAATGCTTTCATAGATGCTCAAAGTGTTAAGCTAAAGAGACATCATTCATCATGAAAAAAGTCATTATTATGACACAGAACAAAGAAAACTTCAAGAAAATACAGACCTAAAATATCTATTTTTAGACTGTATCAAAGGAGTTTCAGGATTTAGGATTATATATAGTACAACTTTACATAATATATAATGTAGGGATCAATTTTTATAAAAAGTTCCACATGCTCTTGAATCTTGCTCAAAATGTGGTCTGAAACTAGCAGCATCAGCATCACTTAGAAGCTTCTTAGAAATGGTGAACCTCAGTTGGACTGAAATGAGATTCTGTGTTTTAATAAATTCCTAGGAGACTTGCGCCTGTGAAAGTATGAAAAGCACTGCAGTACAAAACAACCTTAGTAATTACCCTCTTCTGGTCTCCCAGAACCCTGTTTGATTTTCGCGGACTATATTTGACACAATAAATTTTATATATCCATCTAACGAAAGCATGGTATATATGAATGATAAATGTTTATTTATCAACATAGAAAGATGATTATCTAATTTAATTTTTAAAAAGCATTTAAGATTTTATATGTTTCCATTTTTCTTAAAAAGGTATAAAGGGGTGCCTGGGTGGCTCAGTCAGTTAAGCCTCTGCCTTCAGCTGAGATCATGGTCCCAGGTTCCTGGGATTGGATCCCGCAGCGGGCTCCTTGCTCGGCAGGGAGCCTGCTTCTCCCTCTGCCTATTGCTTCCCCTGCTCGTGCTCTCACTCTCTCCCTCTGACAAATAAATAAATATTAAAAAAAAAAAGGTATAAGTATGTGACTTTATGAAAAAAAAAGTCTAGTAGAAGTCTCTAAATATTAGTATAGTGGGTGGGGGAAGATTACAATTTTTCTTTTTTTGTTCTCTAACTTTTCTAAAATAAGCATGTATTGCTAGTATAGTTTTTTAAAATAATAGGAGTTTTAAAAAATAGAAAATTAAAAATGGGATAGAGTTGTATCAGGACACATACGGCTCAGCAAGCATCAAAGGTAGTGCATTCTCTTGTATCTTGGATGGACGGTTGAAGCCCATGGCATAGACTCCCTGGAGAAGCTGTGGTTTCCTAGAAAAACAGTTAAAGATGAAAGTCACAGTCTCTTGTTGAGAAAAGAAGCCAAATATCTGAGGAACTTTTTTTCTCTTTCTTACTGTTGTTACATACAGTTTATTTACAACTAAAAATGCATGAATTGTGTACTTAGCACAATTCACATTACCTGGAAATTTTATTAATAGCCCAAAGCAGCTAAATTTTTTTATTAAACTTGTGTTAGCTAAAAAATGTTCTGCTGTGATAAATATATATATGTATTTATAGGCCTAGGGTCTCTATCTAACACAAAGGGGAGAGTCAGAAAGTAAAACACTCACAGCCGAAGCTCCTCAAAGGACTTCACTGAGTAGAGCGGGGAGTTTGGGTCCCGCTGCAGGACTTCCACCTGGTTTGTGTTATCCACAAGGTTGCTTCTGATCAGCTTGTTGAGTAAGGACTGGGCAGCTCTGTCCTCTGTCAGGAAAGAGAGCATAGAATTTTATTAAAAAAAATTTTTTTTGAGAGCAAAGAATTTTAATATACCATGAAATCCACCACGACCTCTGAATTCACTTGTCATTGGCATTTTAAGCACTAACATGTATTTATGCTAGGACTTCTAATTCAAGATATACCATAGTTTTGATTTATAAATAGAATTAAAATTGCTTTATTAAAGAGAAAGGTTTTGATACTGATATCATGCATTTGGGCCTCATACTCCTCTCCAGGACTCTATTCCAAACCCTCCTTTCCAGAGGTTATCTATTCTTCCTTTGTAAACCTAAGTATTTACTCCCCAATTTGTGCTCAATAGAAAACTGAAAATTATTAGTTTGGCTAACACATCACAACAATGGGAAAAAAAACCCCAGAAATTAGCAAAGTTTGTATCTTGATATCAAAAAGCTGTTTGTATGTTGTTATCCATGTTTAATATGTCCAAATAGCATTAACTTTAGTAGACAATGGGGATGCAACTTAAAATTTCTTTTATAATGCCATGTAAAAGATCATTCAGGGCACATTTCCTGCTGCTGCTGAAGTCCATCAGTTGTTCAAAGTAAAATTTCTCTAAAATGTAAACAGTGAGAATTCCTTCACCAACAACTATGTTCAGTGTTTATTAGCACTATGACTCCCATTAAAGTCAAGCCAAGTTGGGTATAAAAATGAAGCCATGTAACAATCTATTCTCTCAGGACTGTAAAACCTCATGGATATAGCTCTAGGCTGTTACCTTTCTCTTCTTCATCTGCCTTCTCTGCATTAGCATTGGTCTTGACAACAGCACCTTTATCAGACACAAAATGGCCGTCATTCAATATCACATCCCATACCCAACAGCTGAGACAATTCAAATTCTATGAGACACTAGAAATGTAAAGGCCTGGGGAGCAGAAAAATAAATGAGGAAACCAAGCCACAGATAAAAGCATTTTATTGTTCTTAAACAAAGGTATGAAACAATTTTGCTTATATTTCAGTTCTTTCCTATTCTGCATCCTCTCATGGTACATCAAATACTAACGGGACTTTCCCTCATAGCATCAATATTTCTGAAATGTTGTAGGAAGATGATCATAGCAGGCAATGACCACAAACCACCTTGATGCTCATACATACTTCATCAGTATATGAACACTATAATGCCATTAAGATTCTATGTATGTAAATTGTTGTTTAATAGAGATGTATATTCAAACAACATTGTAGGTATGAAAAAATTACAGAAAAAGACTGTAAATGAATTTGGGATGAGGTAAATGTTACTCTCCCCCCCATAATATTATGTACATCAACAAAAATTTAATGGAAATCTTGGATTTTGAATAGATAGGATTTCAGAATGACAGTAGGTTAATTCTCAGGTTGCTCATACTTTGGCTATTGTATATTCTCATGGTCAGCAATAAATTTGATAATATGTAAGTCAATTAGACATCCTCATGCTTATTTGAAGCACAATACAAAACAAAACAATCCAGTTTAGTTCCCAAATCAAATCACTGCCAGTATCTGCCAGTCCCCTGCTTGGTACATATATAATATTTTTTTCCCAGACAGTTACTATGTCAAAGTAGAAATACTAAAGGAAATCACATTTGTTTTCAAACTAGCTTTTACTCACCATTGGCATCTGGTTTGATTTTCTCTTCCTTAAGATGCAAGTTGCTCAACTAAATGGAGAATATGGGGGGAGGAGGGAAAGTGTCAGGAAAATCACTTAAAAGATTTTGAATCAACAGAGTCTCCCCAGTGAAGCTGGGGAGAAATGAGCCATTCTCAAGACCTATTCATTAAGTTCTGCGGGGCTCCTTTTGTCGACTAAATATTTGAGTGAGAATAAACAAAATTTCCCATAAACATAGCAGTAGAAAAAAACTGGTTACACAAATGACTCAAAATCCACACTTCCTAATTACAGTCCCTAGAGAAAATTGTAATCTATGAGTTTGCTTAATGCCTGATTACAAAGACGCTCTCAGTAGAATACCATTTGTCATTCTCTCATATTTCAAACAAGAGGAAATTTAAAAGATACTGGAAAATACAGTCACACTTCAGCCAGAGACATCGAGGTGTGTGGGGGGTTGGGGTGGGGGGGAGGGCTGCAGCACAAAGCGTGTAAAGCATCTGGGGCTAGGAATCCGTTACGTTGCATGCTATGTTTGAGCTACAGGACCACAACATGCTGACATGCACCCGCATTTCAGGTTGCCTTGTTTTTTGCCTTGTGATGGAAGTCTAGGATTTTAAACTGAGAACAGCCTGGGGCATCGTGGCACACTGTGTAATCAAAATACCTAGCGTTCTGAAGTCGGAATACAAAGGAAGGGACAGAGCAAAGAGACATTTCCAAGAAAGAATTATTAAGACTTTGATTTGTGAACAGTGAATTAGGCATATCCTGGCGGGACTTACCTCCTCTATTAGAATGAAAATACCCTTTTATTTGTCAGTTATACCTCAAAAGCTAGGGGAAAAAGAAAATACCTTGAAGACAAGAATATTTTTATTTTTAATTGATCTTTGGATCTAGCACAAAGCAGGTAATATCAGGGGCTCAGGACTCCATCTACGGAAGGGTAAGAATGAAAATGGCTACTTCTTAAAGCACCACCTACACTGGTTCTTTATGTTTTTGAGGTTCATTCTGTCTTTCCTCTAAGTCCAGGAAAGGAGAAAGGCAAGAGAGGAATGAAACAAATGTTTGTTTTAATGGGTGGTTAGTTGGGATGGAGGAACCGCACTTCTGTGTACTGACAAAGGAGTTTCTGGTGTCTCTGCTTCGGTGTTAGGGGAGGAAGAAGTAGGGGGAACACACTGGAGAGACTGGCAAGAAAGGAAACTGGCAAAAAAAGGAAATCCTCATAAAGCAGTAAAAATCCTTCATTAATTCCACATGGTAGCAAACACACTAACAGACAATGAATATGAAGCAACCAGCGCAGTGCATGATATCCAGCAGGGGTTCAATATATTTTAGTCTTCTCTAAAACTTCTCCACATCCTACCAACAAATCCTGTTTAAGTGTAGTTTAGGTCTATTGAGAGGGAGAGGGAGAGACATCGTGGGGCTGGGGGCAGAGAGACAGACAAACATACAGACAGACTCCCTGACCTTCTGGCAATATTTAAACAGTAAAGTTAAGAGTACTCCTAGGGTGATAAATGCTAGCTAAAACAAACGACAGGATGGAGGTATAAATGAGTTAATGAAGTATAAATGAGTTACAAACATCTATTACTGTAAAACATTTTAATACTCAGTGATAAAAAGGGCAAACCATTCTGTTCAAACTGAAGTTAACAGGGTAAATAAAGTAACAGTTAAAGTAACTAATATGCAATATGTAGTAAAGTTGGTAGCAACAATGTAAGTGAAACCAAGAGATGTTTTGATTACAATGTATCAGGATTCTGAAGCGTTTCCAGCGGAATCTAAAAACAAACTCAGCCCTCACTTGGCTGTAAGGACCTCAAAGCCTGTAAAGCAGAGACAGCGAAGTCTGTATTACCCAGTGCAGTGTCAGGGAACTGAACGCTGAAACTTATCTTGAAAGTAAACTTATATTGAAAGTACAGTTAGATACCTTCTTTTGCTCTATTTACTTAGACCAAAAAGGAGAAACAAGTTTCTCTTGCAACTTCATCAGAAACCATTTTGAAATTAACCAAAAGGCACAAAAGCAAAAACATCCACTTTGTAATACCCACATTTTCAAGGCCTTTAATATTTTAGTTTTTAAGATATGTTAAAATAATTGCAAACTCTACAGTTAAACACTGAATTTTATTCAAAAGCTACTTAAGAAAGGATTCTTGAGACAAAAGATTTAGTGGTAAGTGAACTATACAGAATAGGGATTATCTTTGGCAAAATGGTGAAATAGAGGGCACAGAGTAGAGTCATACTCCTCAGTTTTCTTATCTGTTTGCCCTCCTCTAAAAAGAAATCTCCCAACAGAACAGGGGGGAACAAAGAGAGGAGCCACTGGGGGATGAGAAAATAAATATAAATAGAATCTAGTATTTTCTTATCTAAAATAAATAAGGAATGAAGCTTAATGAATATTTAAAATACAGTAACCTTGCACTACACACAACACCGTCACCTATGTCACACAATGTCCTCAGCGGGAGTTCCATAAGGCAGAGGGTAACAGAGGCATCTTTACTCATCTGCTCAGTTTTGGAATATTGTGATCTAATTTACCTGTGCATGGTTAAGTAGATTCACAAAACTTATCCAGGTTCCACTATCTAATCCATACAATATGGACAAGTAATTTAAAAGATTCCTACAGGGGTCCCTGAGTGGCTCAGTTGGTTAAGCATCTGCCCTCCACTCAGGTCATGATCCCAGGATCCTGGGTCTGAGTCCCTGCTCAGCGGGAGCCCTGCTTCTCCCTCTCCCCCCGCCCCTCTCGCTCTCTCCAAAATAAATAAGAGCTTTTTAAAAAGTTTTAAAAAAATAAAAGATTCCTGCAAAGGAACTGTGATTTATAGATAATAACAACAATTGCTATTACTTACATAGCACTTAAAACAGGCATGTCCATAACTCAATGAGGTAGGTATTATGATTATCTCCATTTTACAGATGTGGAAGCCGAGGCACAGAAAGATTAAGCAATTTGCCCAAAGTCATATAACTAGGAAATGATGGACTTAGAATACAAATCCTAGACTGTCTGGCTATAAAGGCTAAGGTTTTAACCTCTGCACAATGGTGCCTGTCATAGATAATACCAATCTCATAGAAAATAATCATTTTAAGGATGATACAATGGTGCATCCACTTTGGAAAAGTCTGACAGTTCCTCAAAAGTTAAACATAGAGTTATTATATAATCTAACAATGCCACTTCTAGGTGTGTATACACAAGAGATTTGAAAATGTCCACACAGAAACTTGTACATGAATAATCCTAGCAACACTATTCATAATAACCAAAAAGTAGAAACAATCCAAATGCTCATCAATGGACACTGATGAATGGATAAACGTGATCTATCTAGACAATGGAATATTATTTGGATAGAAAGGAATGACACTTACTGCAACATGGACAAACTTTGAAAACATGCTACGTGAAAGCAGCCAGACACAACAGACCACATATTGTATGATTCAACTTATATGAAATATCCAGAATAGGCAAATCTAAAGAAACAGAAAACAAATCAGCAGTTGCCAGAGAAGGGTGGGAAGAAGGGAGTGACAGCAAAAGTTGGAGGGAACTTTTGGAGGTGGTGGAAATGTTCCGTATCTTGATTGTGGTGGTGGCTACACAATTGAATGCCTTTGTCAAAATTCACAGAACAAGGGTGAGTTTTACTATATGTAAATTATACCTCAATAAACTTGAATTAAAAACGGCCAGTCTAAGAGATCCAACAGTCAACTAGTAAGAATTCTTGAAAGAGGGCAAAGAAAAAACAAAGGGGGAAATATCAACAATGAAATTTTTTAGGAAAATTTCTCATAACTTAAGGACGAGAATTTTCCAGATTGAAAGGACCCACCCAGGGGCACCTGGCTGGCTCAGTCGGAAGAGCATGCAAATCTTGATCTTGGGGTCGTGAGTTTGAGCCCCACACTGGGTGTAGAGTTTACTTAAAAATAAAATCTTAAGAGAAAGAAAGAAAGAAAGAAAGAAAGAAAGAAAGAGAAAAAGAGAGAGAAAGAACCCACCCAGTGCCCAGCAAAATGGATAGAAACAGACCCATACCAAGACTCATTATCATGAATTTTCTGTACACTGGAAACAAACAGAAGATTCTTCAGGCTTACAAAGGGAAAAACAGGTCACATCAGGAATCAGAATGGTTTCAGACATCTCAATAACCAATAAAGAAGTCTAAAAGGCAATGAAACAATGCCTTTAAAATTTGGTAGGAAATTAATTTCCAACCTACAGCTCTACACCCAGCCATAATACTATCCAAATGATTGGGCAAAATAAGGTATTTCCAGGAATGCAATAGTATCTTAAAAACAAACAAAAAACTTCTGATACACCTTCAGAAAGTTGATGGGTAGTTTCACCAAATCAATAAAGATGAAGAGAGGGGATCCAGAAAGGAGGGGATCCCCAGAATGAAGGTGAGGGGAATCTGCCCTGTTCCCCTCCAGTTCCTGAAATGAGTTCTGCTCTAAGCAAAGGGAGAACTAGTCCAATATGAAGCAGACTAAAAGATGTGGGGGAAATATAATACTTTTTTTAACTGAAGATTTTATTTACTTAGCGCAGGGGGAGAAGCAGGGGGGAAAGATAGAATCTTAAGCAGACTACACACTGAGTGCACATCCTCATGTGGAGATCGATCTCACCATCCCAAGATCATGACCTGAGCTGAAATCAAGAGTCAGACGTTTAAATGACTGAGCCACCCAGGTGCTCCAAATTAATACTTAATGTGTCTGAACATCCTGAGATAAACTAAACAATTAGCAAAGAGTTTGAGGTTGAGTTGGTGGTAAGTAAAAAAAACATGAAACAAAAATGCAAGGCAATTATAAATTCCAAGGAAAAACAAAGTTTTATAGGAAAGTAAAAGTATTCATAAGTTACAAATAATATAACATGAAATACTGATCTAACTAAAATTACAATATAATGAAAAGGTAGGGAATGGGAAAGTGTGCATGTGTGGTGGAGAAAAGATGGAGGAAAGAATCAAAATCGGTAAATACCTAAAATTGAAAATTCAAAAACTAGCAAAGCAAACATGCTATTTAGAGAACGAGGAGGTCAATGATGTAAATTAGCTTTAAGAGAAGTATTAGTTGTCTCTGAGGAGGAAAAAATTGATGGGTGGTGGAACCAGTTTTTAAAACTATTTGACTCATCAAATTATGTGCATATAATTTATTATCAGTTATATAAAAAATTAGACAAAGTCCTTGTTCTCAAAAAATTCACAGAAATAAGCACCAGCAGAAGTAGGTTCAAAGCATTATCGGAACTTGAGTGTTTAGGTGGAAGGAATTAATTCTACATAGTCATTTTTTTTTAAGATTTTATATATTTATTTGACAGAGACAGCCAGCGAGAGAGAGGGAACATAAGCAGGCTCCTAGCGAGAAGCCTGATGAGGGGCTTGATCTCAGAACCCTGGGATCACGCCCTGAGCCGAAGGCAGACGCTTAACGACTGCGCCACCGAGGCGCCCCTACATAGTCATCTTTAAGTCATATCTTGGTTACTGTGTGTGAGGCCCAGAACAAAGTAAGGTGATCAGAAGAGGATTTACTTACTGACTACTCGGCCTACAGAGTCGATCATTCATCATCAGTAAGCAAGCAAGGAAGTACACAAAGATGAGTAAGCCACGGTCCCAGAGCCCAGGAAGCTCAGAATCCAGAGGTGGGAAATGACACAAAGGTGATTATAATCCAAGTGGAGAGAGTGCATTCTACAATCAGTCTTGATTCCAGGAAGACAGGCGTCTGGGCTCTTTATCCATAGGAGCACTCACCTGTTCTTATGTGACCCAGGAGGCGGATGGATAAAGCCAGCTCAGGGTCCAAGCTCCATCCTCACACGCACCCCATACCGGTCCTGACCAAAGTAGCGAGTGTCCTATCCAGGGATGATCCCCGGCAAAAACTGACCCCCTGACCCTTTTACGGCTGAAGCCAACTCACCGACTCGGCCGCCGCCTCCTGTTCGTCCACCGCCAGGGCCCACGAGTCGGTGGCCATGGTCCCAGGCGCCGGTGAGACGCTGGTGCTGGCAGACTCGCTGGCTGGGGCGGCGCGATCGTGGGCTCCGTGGGGTCGCAGCAAGCCCAGCTCCAGCCCCACCGAGGGAGAAGTCATTCGCTCAGGCATTGGGGACCGGAAGCGGCGCGCCGCAGTGACGTCAGACTCTGCGCCCGCCCGGCCGCCCCTTGCCCACTTCGAGCTCTAGCTTCATCGTTTCAGACCCCCTGTCCTGACCCCTTCTTAGCTCACGCTTTCTTATCAGAAACACTGACTGCCAACTGCCTCTCCAAGCCACAAGCAAAACCACATTCCCACCCAGTACGCCGGCATAGAAGCTCATACAGATTGAATATATCAAAACACACAACCATTACAGATACAGTATAGTCACCAAAATGCGTATTGGAACAAGATCTTTTTCTCTTCAGGTTGGTCATTTTCAGTGCCCAGGGGTTGGCAGTCAGCCATATCAAACACCACTTGGTTAAAAATTTGTCCCGCAAACTATGTGGCAACAGCACTTACAGGAATTTCACCTTCAAAAATACTCAAGGAAGGTGCTAGGGAAATATGTTCCAGGTGGAGGATCGGCGACAAGAGAAAGCATGGAGGACACAGTTACTGTGGGGATTGACAAGAGCCAGGGATGAAGAGATTGGTAGGAGATAGAGGCAAAAAGGGCCATCAAAGCAGCTTAAGGAGCAAATGAGTTCATTCCAGGGAATTCTTCCCCATCTGGCATGACTTATGGAGTTATCTCTGGATAACTCCAGTGGAATCCCAGTGCTCCCATGTAAGAGTTGCGTGATTGGGAGAATTTTTTTAAGATTTTATTTATTTATTTGACAGAGAGACAGCCAGTGAGAGAGGGAACACAAGCAGGGGGAGTGGGAGAGGAAGAAGCAGGCTCCCAGTGGAGGAGCCTGATGCGGGGCTCAATCCCACAACGCCAGGATCACACCCTGAACGGAAGGCAGACGCTTAATGACTGAGCCACTCAGGCGCCCCGGGAGGATTCTTTAAAATGAAAAACATCTTGGGCTTTTCGAAGAGGTAAAATAAGGATTAAATGTGACACCCGCTCTCCCTTAACGGGAAACAAGGTTCTCTCCCCTTGTTACTTCACTAGAAAGAAGCTGGGCATTTTCCTGCAAGCTGAGAAAAATGAATCCCTGCTTCTCTCTCTTTGCCACTATTCTACCTCAGTAAATTAAGTTCAAGCAGTAGTGGGTTCTATGTGGACTTTTACCCGTAGAGTATGAGTGAGAATGTTCAGGAAAGGGTAAAGCAGTTCCAGGCAATATTCTATTTGCCATGATTCTTTTTCTTTTGCACCCCTGAGGGGGTTAATTTGGTGATGATTTTTTTGAAACCTACAGGGGAGGATGTGCAAAACGAAAAAGGCAAACACACAGCCAGGGAAGCCATGACCTACATCTCATCATATCAGAAGCAATTCTAGGAAATATTTTGCCAGCAAAATTATATTGATCACAGGGCTAATGGAGGTTAAGGATTTTTTTTTAAGTTTAATGAGGTTAAAAAAGAAATCATCCAAGGTGCAGGACTGTATATAATAGGATCCACTTGTGAAAAAGAAAACCCCCATGTGCTTGTAGATACTACAGAAAATGTATGAGATACACACAAATCTGCTAACAGTAACTGCTTCTAGCGAGGGGCTCTAGAAATCTGGGGTGGGAGAAGACTTCCCTTTCGTTGTGTACACTTCATCCTCTGAAATTTTCCATGTCATGTTTTTCCTTTTAAAATTGTATTTCAGACAAGAAAGGGAATAATACGATAACCATCTAGGTTCCCACCTTAGGGCTTAAGAAAGAAAACAATTAAAATTTGATTGAAGGCCCCTGTATGACCATCCTAAGAGACAGCAGCTCTCCTGAATTTGGTGCTTATCCTTCCCATAAATGCTTTTTTACCATGTGTTGCTTTCTCTGTTTAAAAAACAAAACAACCCAAAACTTAATAAGCATCAGGATGCTAGGGTCTCTTGTCTCCACCCCCAGATACCAGCACAACGTGAGACACCTGCTAAGAAGCAATCTGGTTTCCAAAGCGGAGCGTGGAGAGAGTAATCAAGATTGTAAGAGCAGCTGTATTGGAATGCAGCTTCCTGGATTTACTCCCACATGACCTTGGCTGCCTCCATATTCTCTGAAGTCATGGTTAAGTACCCACTGCACCATTCAATGATTCACCAGTCACAAGGTTTTGTGATATAGCGACTGGCCTATGGCGAAGGCTTGATAAATATTAGCTATTATTACTATTCCTGGCTCTCCACTCCAGGGGTGGGGGTGAGGAAGACGCCTCCATGTGGAAAGAAGGGTCTTGTTTTTAACCTCAGAGATACTCACATCGCCCACGGGCAAAGCTAGCGGAAAGCGCCCCAGGGCGCGGCCTCGGATGCGTCCCCCAGCCCCGGCCATCGCCCTTCAGCATGGCGGTTACCTCCGCCAACGGCCGCTCACTGTCCCAGCCTCATTGGCTGAGGCCTGGAAGCCTGTCCGGCCAATCAGCGGAGGGGACGGCACACCCTCGGGCAAGCGTGCCCAGGTACCTATGGGGGACAGGCTGAGTCTTAAGCTGCAGCAAGGGGTCCTTTGTGTATTGAACTTTGTCATTTCTTGCTGAATATCCAGCTCCTTCGCTAGACTGGGAACTTCATGAGGGTAGGGTTGTGTCTGCATTCCTTAATGCTGACCTTTAGGGACTAATGCATAATAGACACCCATTTGGTGAATGACTAGATGAGGAATACACATCCCCCAAATCGGTCACTTTTAAATCTTTATCTCTGAAAAAATAGGTGAAGAAGCTCATTCCTAGTTTATGCCCTTGCTACCCCAAGTGTGATCCTCCTCCCTCAGCAGCAACATAGATATCGGTACCTATGGAAGCCTATTAGAACGCAGAATCTCAGGCCTCACTTCTAGACCTACTAATTCAGGATCTGCATTTTAAGATACCAGGTGATTTCTTAACTTATGGTCTGAAAACTATTCAGCCACTCCCATTTGACCTGATAGCAAATAAATGAACCATCTAAGTCCATTTTATAGATGATAATCATATTAGAATTAGAATCTAGGACTATGTATTTCCAAAATTAAATATTTAAGTTGTACTATCTTGAGCTTTGTTAGCTTCCTCATGTCCCAAGAGGTTCAACCGATGTTCTGCTTCAGAGTAAGCCACGTGTATAGCACTTACTTTCACCTGCAAGCCTCTTTGCTTAACCCAGAATAAGAATTTTCCTAAAATACACAATTTGCATGTTGCATTAAAATAGCTTTCCTTCTATTATATAGTCGACATTATCTACAAGAGAAACATATAGAGAACTGGGTAATCATCCAAATAATTCAAGTAGAATGCTTAGAAGAATGTGCCATTTGGGCCTCAACAGTTTCTCTTCATGTGTATTCACCCAGTCATTGGGTGAATGAAAAAAAATTTTTGTAAATATGTCTCTAATTCTTTCATTAGCGAAGGTGCTATCTTAATAGTGACAACTCCAGCAACATAATAAAGTTATTGAGACTACAATCAATATTACTTTATTTTGAAAATATAATTTGTACAATTTTGGCTTTCCATTTTAATTGTGGTGGCACAGAAGTCTGACCCATTTCTCAGATTGTTTAGGCTAAATATGCTATTTTGGGCTAATTTGGATCAGAACAAACACTTGTCTTTCTTGTTTTTGCCCTTCTCTGTCTTCACCTCTGGGTGCCTCAGTTTCCTTAGCTGTTAAAAGCAGGTAATATTAATAACTCATTATAAGGTTGTTGTGAAGATAAGATCAAAAGCTTAGATCAGTGCTGGCTGCATACTACGTGTTCAAAAAACGTTAGGTGGGATAATGATTAATGAGTTGGGATGAAATGGGAAGTTAATTCAAGTGTTTAACTGGCTTTTGAGCTTGACCCTCCTTATGTATAGAATGCACTTTTACATATTAAAGTAAAATATTTCCACAATATTTTAACCCAGTTAAGACTAGCAGCACAATTTTATACCCACGTGTTTGGATATATGTGTTGATGCAGGTAATAGTGTAGAGGTTTAGGTTTAAGAGTATGGGCTTTAGGGGGACCTGGCTGGCTCAGTGGGTAGAGCATGTGACTCTTAATCTCAGGGTAGCTGAGTTCAAGCCCCATATTAGATGTAGACCTTATTAAAAAAAAAAAAAGTATGGGCTTTGGAGTTAAACAGGAGTGGGTTTGGATCATAGCTCTTCAACTTACTCTTCCGTGTGAACTTGGGTAAGGCAGTTACTTCATCTACAAAAAGAGATACCAGCTGACCTGCCTCATACGCAGTTTAAAAATTAAATGAAATAATCTATGCGAAATTCAATGCCTCGCTTATAAATACTTACTATTATTTTTCAAAGGCAAATCGAGGACCAGATGCCAACTCAATTGTCCCTCTTCAAGTCATTTCTTCCACACCAAATCCAAGGTCTGACAAAGACAAGTGTAACCGTGGACACAACAAATCAGAATCCCTTTAGTCTGCAAACCATTTTGCAACTAAAATGAACAGAACTGTATACCAGGAGTGTGACCTCTACCAAACACACGTCGCCGGTTACCCTTATTAACCAGGTCAACTATTAGGAATTTGCAAACCAAAATGCCGACCTCCACAAGCCCGCATCCTACCCGGTCACGTGACGTATCCCCGCCATTGCATCAGCCGACTTAGAGCCGCCTTCCCGGACACCAACTAGTGAGCTGATTCGTGCTCTGGTTGATTGGCATGTTGATCAGCCAATAAATGTCTCGAAAGGTAAGGCTAGGCGGGGCACTTTCCATCGGGGCGCTCTGATTGGGCAGGGCTGTGCGGGTTGCGATCTGTAGTGGCTCTGGGCCGGTGCCGTTTGGTGTCTGCGGGAACAGGTGAGCTCTGGCCCTGGGTGGTGGGCTCTGAGGGAGGAGTTAGGGACGGAGACCCTCGGGAGAAGCAGAAGCAAACTCAGAGAGTTTTGCGGCACTTCTAGAGCTGTTGGGTCCGGGTTCTGAAAGCGCAGCCGCCCCAGCGGATCCCTAGGGCCAGGCTCCACGAGGCCTCTGGAACCGGGGCCTGTGTTGGACTCGGGGCCGGGGCCGCCGCCTGGGTACAGCGTAGCGGGAGAGAGGCATCTTGCAGACCCGTAGGGCGCTGGGGGTGGAGTGGCTTCGGGTGGGCTTGCCGAGGACCAAGACCTTGGGAGGATCACGGTTGCCATTGACTATCCACTCAAAGCTGAGGTTTTATCTCCTCCGGTTTTAATCCCCTGCGGGCGGGCGAGGAGGTGGGGGGGGGGGGCGAGGTGGTCTAGATGGGTGGCATTCCGCTGTGAGCCGTTTCCTAAATTCTTAAAACTAGCTGGTACTGGTTCAGGTTTTATAACCCATCATGTTCTGCTATTACTTTTAAAGAGAGTCTTCATTTCCCGGTGTGCTTTAAGTTCGTTAACAGTTTGCTGTTAAAGGACCATACCTAATCCTGAAATACTTATTGAGCAGTCGTTGTACTAGATGTTGGGTCTTTCCCCCTATGGTGAGCAAAAATCAGTCATGATTCTCACGGGAGTGGACTTACAGCCTGATGGGGAAGATGGGGATTGAACAAGCAGTCCAATGGGTGTGGAAGTTACAAAGGAAGACACCTGGAGCTACCAGAAAAAAAAGTGGGGGCGGAGAATCTGGTCAAGAAGGAGAAGACTTCCTTAAATAAGTGTCTTCGGAATTGATATATCAAAATTGAGGAGTTAATTAGGAGATGGGAAAGAGTGGGTTGGGGTAGACAGCTTACTTGGCAAATAAGAGCACATTGAAAGGTCCTAGGGCTTTAAACCCAAAGGCCATGTGATTTAAGGTTCTCAAGACCTTTACAGCCTCTGCTGGGAAGTAGATTCTGAGGACCATCCTTTCTCCCACCTTCCAGTCAACATTATACAGCCTTCCAGTATATATTGAATAAATGAATTTGTGATGGTGACTTGGCTTTTAAGAGTCCCCGCCTCTATAGGGCTTATTGTGACTGTATTGGATCCTTACATCATTTTGCAGTTCTTCCTGTATGACTGTCTCCCCGTTGAGGGCATAGACTCATTCATCTTGGTTCCCGGCACAGTTTTATCTATGTTGAGTGACTAAGCAAAATGGGAAGTTTATGAGTCTTTTGGAATACAGCTGATTTACCTTAGCCTGTTCAGAGGGGGAGCTGTGAACATTTTGAAACTGCTCTGATGTTGCTCAGTCAGAATTGGCACTGTACATTCATTTTTGCCACCGTTAAGATTCTTTGAGAGCCACAATGAGGAGGGGTGTGGTGTGGCAAAGTTTCTAAAAACCCTAGCCTTGACTCCTTAGCATGGACATAAAAGTCCTTATCTGTGGGAATTTTAGTCCACATGTTTGAGTAATGAGTTGATTGAATTGTGAATTAACCATTTGAGATCGTGTTTAACCATAAATCACTGTGTACATCTTTATTTCCTTAGAAGAAGGGAAAAAAAACTTTGCACTAAGTGACTTGAAGTAATAGCATCCATGTTCCTTTAGGGCTTTCCAGTTTACAGTTTGCTTCCAAAAGCGGATGGGTTTTGAGTCTCACAACAGCCGATTGGAATGGGCAGAGTAGTTACTACTTTTTTTTTTTTTTTTTTTTTTTTTTTTTACAAAAAAAGGAAACAGGGTGCCTGGGTGGCTCAGTTGGTTAAGCGTCTGCCTTCGGCTCAGGTCATGATCTCCGGGTCCTGGGATCCCTGGGATGGAGTCCCACATTGTGCTCCCTGCTCAGTGGGGAGTCTGCTTCTCCCTTTAACCCCTCCCCCCTGACTCGTGCGCGCCTATGCAAAAAATAAATAAAATCTTTAAAAGCAAAACAAAACCCCCCAAAACAAAAATGAAACGAATTTGGGACAAAGTTACTTATGGTTGGAGTTGGGTCTAGAATTCTAGAGACTAATGTCAGCCAGATGGTTCCAATTTGTCTAGACACCCAGTGCTGATGACACTATAGCACCATGCCAGTGATGGGCGCCTTCCTACCAAGGGCTGTCACTTTTCCCCAACCTGCCTCTCAGGAAAATTATAATAGATGTGAAAGAGCTTTGAAATTGTCAAGTTGTTTCATTTCCTAATTTCTCTCTCTTCTGATTCCCTTTCACTTTTACTGGCTCTGAGCTGGACCTTCTCACTGTGGTGGCTGCAACGTCCTCACCCCCTAGTAACCAATAGCTGGGAAAGAAGCAGTCTGCCTGCCAGTTGTTCTGGGGTGCTCAGGCTAGGTGGAGGCAGGTATAGTCCTACTTGCAGGCAGTCCCTTGTATAACTAGGTCCACCCCTAGGTCCACTGCTGTTGACAGCAGCCTCCCCAAGATGGTCAGGCCAAACCTGGAGACCCTGCCTTTGGGGATAATGGGACTTTGCAGGATTCTAGGCATGTAGATGAACACAGAGCTGGAAGGGGCCTTAGAGTTCATCTCATTTGGATCCCTTCATTTGTTGGTGAAGTGAAGTAACTCCATTAAGGATTTACAGCTAGGACCAGAAACCAGGTCTCCTGAGCATCCCTCCATCCCCAGTCGGCTTCTCTGGTGGACTGTAAACATTGGGGGTTTTATTCCCATTGCCTAATCCCTGGCCTAGGCCATGGCACAGAGGATGCAGTATACATCTTCATATTTTGGAATACATGAACACGTGAAGAAAGCACTCCTGTTCTACTTGATGTGTTGGTGTATTGCATCTATTGAGGGGGGCATGGGAAGGAAGAACACGTGGGACTGTTGTCTGCTGGTGCAGCAAGTTTTGCTTTGGTAATGATTTTAGCCTTGGACATTACAACATAGAGGTTTTAGGATCAAACGGCTTACTGGTGTCCTCCCTTGACTTGGCCTGAGAAGCCAAGAGTCTTACGTAATGCCTACTTACCTCTTAGTTTCAGGTCCCCTAATTTTCCATCATTTTTTCTCTGGTTAGTTCTGTAGGGTTATTTTCAAGATGGATACGACCCTAACAGCAAGTGAAATCCGGCAGCGATTTATAGATTTCTTCAGGAGAAATGAGCACACCTATGTTCACTCATCTGCCACCATCCCATTGGATGATCCCACTTTGCTCTTTGCCAATGCGGGCATGAACCAGGTAAGGGTTTTTTCCTTTTTCTTCCTTTCTTTTTAACATTTTTTTAAATTTATTTTTTTTAAGTAAGCTCTGTGTCCAACATGGGGCTTGAAGTCACGACCCCAGGATCAAGAGTCGCATGTCCTACCCACTGAGCCAGCCAGGTGCCCCAGTCTGTATAAAGTTTTGCCTTTATTTTCTTCTGAGGAAAAAGCTGTGTTTTATTAGAGTTATTGGTTAGATTAATCTTGCTGAGCCCTGAAGAGACCTGTTAACCCAGCTATTGTGATTCTTCTTCAATTCGTCATTATCCTTGTTTTTTTCTTTTTCTTTCCCTCCCTCCCTCTTTTTTCCTCTTTCCCTTTCTTTCTTTCTTNCTTTCTTTCTTTCTTTCTTTCTTTCTTTCTTTCTTTCTTTCTTTCTTTCTCCTTCCTTCCTTCCTTCCTTCCTTCCTTCCTTCCTTCCTTCCTTCCTTCCAGATTTTGTTTACTTATTTGAGAGAGAGAGTACACAAGCAGGTGGAGGAGGAGAGGGAGAGGGAGAAACAGGCTCCCCACTGAGCAGGGAGCCCCGACGCGGGGCTCGATCCTAGGATTCTGGTATCATGACCTTAGCCGAAGGCAGACAGTTAGTGCGCTGAGCCACCCAGGTGCCCCCTTGTTTTTTTCTTTATAAAATAAGTGAATTCTTCAGGATTCTTTCAAAGCTTTGCTTTCATTTCCATTCTGAGCTGTGCAACTTTTTTGATTTTTTTTAACTTTTCTATTTTTATTTTTTTATTTTTTAAAGATTTATTTATTTAGAGAGTGCATGTGTGGGGGGCGGTGGGAAGGGTAGCTGGAGAGGAAGGGAGAATCTCAAGCAGACTCTCCGCCAAGCTTGGAGCCCCACGTGGGGCTTGATCCCAGGACCCCGAGACCATGACCTGAGCCAAAATCAAGAGTCAGATGCCTGACAGACTGAGCCACCCAGGTGCCCCCTATTGATTTTTTTTTTTAACTTTTTTGAAGCTACCACCACCAATGCCAGTTTGGATCCATTGCTGATGAAACTTTATTAGTAGGATTTATGTTTGGGGCAGTTGAGCTATAAAAGATAATTTGACAGTTTTGTTGTGATACTGAACACTGTTTGTCAGGCTAATTGTGGACTAGGAAGTGGATTCAGGTTACATAGTGCCCTTAGGGCTTTCCTTTGGTGTTTTTCTTGGAACCCTGTTTAGCCCAGGGGATTGACTGGCCCTTAGAATGTGTCTCACTCTGCAGTAAGTGATAAGCTGACATTGTCTTTTCTTTCCTGGCATAGAAAATTAGAGGCAGTGGGAACATTTTCTTTTTTTCTTTCTTTCTTTTTTTTTTTTTTAAGATAATTAATTTATTCATTAGAGAGGGAGAGAAAAAACCAATGAGAGCTCGAGCCGGGAGGAAGGGCAGAGGGAGGGGGAGAAGCAGACTCCCCACTGAGCAGGGAGCCCAACTCAGGGCTTGATCCCAGCACCCTGGGGTCGTGACCTGAGCTGAAGGCAGACGCTAAACCTACTGAGCCATCCAGGCACCGCAGTGGGAATGTTTTCCATCCTGTATAACATTAACTGTAAAATTGTACACATGTTTTCAATTATATGTGTAAGTTCTTTGTCTACACCTGGAATAGGGGGCACTAATTTTATGTGGACTTGCAAGGTGATGGGTTTTCTGGAACACTGGAAAGGTTCTATTATACTCTGGCATTCCTAGGCATGGGTTTTATCTTCTTCCACATGTGCCAACTATACTTGGTAGAAGAACCACGGGAGTCCAGTGTTCTAACGTTCTCTGAATAACAGTAATTATTAGACTGTTGTATGTCAGACTTACTCTCTGCCAGGCACTGTTCTACGACTTTTACTTAAGCTGACTTATTGAATCCTCACTCTGTTCTGATGTACTGACAGCTCAAGTAAATTGCCCAAGCTGACATAGCTGGTGAATGCTGGAGTGTGGATTTGAACCCCAGGTAGTTGTTTGCTTAACTTTTGTGTTATACTGCCTCTTAATCAGAAATACCTTGATGGGTTTTTGCTCCCTTCTTTTTTTTTTTTTAATATTTAAATATAGTATTTATTAGGCATCTGCCCTTTTTCAGATACGATGCTAGGTGCTGGATATACAAAGATAAGTAGTATAGTTTTTGCTTTAAAGGTAGTTCATGGTCTAGTTCAGAACTGTCAGATAGAACTTCCGCAGTAATGGTAATGTTCCGTAGCTGGCCTGCCCAATATGGCAGCCACCAGTGATGCATGATGATTTTTTTTTTTTTTAGATTTTTAAATCATTTATTTATTTGTTTATTTAAGTGATCTCTACACCCGGCATGGGATTCTAACTTACAACTCCGAGATCAGAAGTTGCATTCTCCACCAACTGAGCCAGCCAGGCCCCCCCTGCATGATTATTGAGCTAATGTGACAGGAACAGAGTTTTTTGTTTCTAAAAATTTTTACCTAATTACCAATAATTTCATTTTAATTAATTTAATTGTACAAATAATAGGTGACTAATGGTTACCAAATTGGACAGGTCTTGGCGCGCCTGGGTGGCTCAGCTGTTAAGCGTCTGCCGTGGGCTCAGGTCATGATCCCAGGGTCCTGGGATCGAGCCCTGCATTGGGCTCTCTGCTTGGCGGGAAGCCTGTTTCTCCCTCTCAAACTCCCCTTACTTGTGTTCCCTCTCTCGCTGTCTCTCTCTGTCAAATAAATAAATAAAATCTTAAAAAAAAAAATTGGACAGGTCTAGTGGGAAAATAAAGTTACATAACAATGATACATCAAAGTATAACTTGATAAATTCTCAGAGCAAAGTAATACTTTCTCTCTATACATCGGTCATTCATCAGGTTGTGCTGATTTTACTCCCTTAATAGGTCTCGGTTTCTTTTCTTCCTTATCACCTTTACCATTAAGCCCGCACATCACTTTTTAAAAATTTATTTATTTATTTTCTTTTTTAAGTTAAGTTCTGTGCCTGGGCTTGAACTCATGACCCTGAGATCAAGAGTTGCCTGCCCTACCGACTGAGCCAGCCAGGTGCCCCCAACACATCACTTTTAGAGTAAGTTCTTCCAGAAAAGTGTTGTAAGCTCCGACCACCAGAGACTCCCGAGGAAGCATGGGTTTCACCACATCAACCTCTGGCTGTTATCACAGCTGCCGCAGGTGTTTCCCTGGTGCAGGTGGTGTTGCAGGCAGTGGTGGGGACCATTTGAGAACTAGGACCAGGGAGAAGCTGCTCCAAGATAGGCTGCCTCTGCTGCGGCCCCGTCAGGCCACGTGCCTCACGAGTTTCCGTATTCCAGGCTAATTAATCACAAACTGAACAGTTTCTGTGTGGTCTTTCCATGACCACCTGATAGATCTGCAACTCCTTCAAAGCTGAAATGTTCCCTTTCTTTTTTAGTTCAAACCCATCTTTCTGAACACTATTGACCCATCTCACCCTATGGCTAAGCTGAGCAGAGCTGCCAATACCCAGAAATGCATCCGGGCTGGGGGCAAACACAATGATCTGGATGACGTGGGCAAGGATGTCTATCACCACACCTTCTTTGAGATGTTGGGCTCCTGGTCTTTTGGAGATTACTTCAAGGTAAGCTCAAAGAGGAGATCTACTAAGACTTCCTGGAAGCAGTGCCTAGCATTTGATGGTTTCACTTATGTTTTGCATCTCTTGTATAAACTGATCCTGAATTTGGTTGGGTTAATAGTGAAGATGTGGTTTTGTATTTGTGTTCCTAGATTCTGGACTTTTTCTACTCAGACTAAGTAGATTTTGGTTTGGCCACATTCCACATCATTCTTTTTTTTTTTCTTTGTAGGAATTGGCATGTAAGATGGCTCTGGAGCTGCTCACCCAAGAGTTTGGCATTCCACTTGAGAGACTGTACGTGACTTACTTTGGTGGGGATGAGGCGGCTGGCTTAGAGCCAGACCTGGAGTGCAAACAGATCTGGCAGAACTTGGGGTAAGAATGCATCTCACGTGTCGAGTGTGGAGGAGTGAAGTGATTTCTGACTTGGTGCCACAGTGGGGTGTTAGGGCTTGGAGTGCATTGCCCTTTCCTGTTTTGAGCTATGCATTTTCAGATGGAGATGGGAGTGACTGGGAGCAATTATCCTTTGGTGCATTCGCTGCCTTTTTTCTTTTTTTTAAGATTTATTTATTTGAGAGGGAGAGCGACAGCGTGAATAGTGAAGGGCAGAGGGAGGGGGGGAGAGAGAATCTCAAGCAGGGTCCATGATGAGCAGGGAGTCAGACACAGGGCTCAGTCGAAGGACTCTGAGATCATGACCTGACCCAAAACCAAGAGTCAGATGCTGAACCGACTGAGGCACCCAGGCTCCATGTTCATTTTCATATTTTTTTACTTTAACTCTTAAGAAAGGTATAACTTTTTACCACACTTAGCACAGTTTCTCTGTTTCATTCATTCATTTATTAATTACTTTTACTCCAGTAATACTATTCTAATCCATCCTTCCCTGGTACTTGGTCTGAAACCCCTCCTTGGTTAGATTCTGTGGTCTACATGTACTTGGACACATTTTAGACAGTAATACACATGAACCTTAAATACTACTCTTTTTTCTTTTTTTAAGATTTTATTTATTTATTTGACAGAGAGAGACAGCCAGCGAGAGAGGGAACACAAGCAGGGGGAGTGGGAGAGGAAGAAGCAGGCTCCCAGTGGAGCAGGGAGCCTGATGCGGGGCTCTATCCCAGGACCTTGGGATCACGCCCTGAGCTGAAGGCAGATGCTTAATGACTGAGCCACCCACGCGGCCCCCTTAAATACTACTCTTGATTGAGAATCCTGTTTCACTTGGCTTGTGTATATCTGGACTCTGTTTATTCAGTGAGCACAATCTTTTCTGAGTGCTGTGTTACCTAGCAGCTCTCAGCAGAGTTCACTATTTTGGAAATAATTTCAATCTTATTAAATTCCTTTGGTGGTATCATTTTAAGGTAAAAAAAACTTGACTAAATTGGGGGATAGGAAAGTGACTTGAAATACTCAGCAGGTGTTTTAATGCTTCTAGTGTTTCCTTTTTTTTTTTTTTTTTTTTTTTAATGCAGGTACATTTGCAAAGAAAGTATTTGCTTAAATTCTGGTCATATTGAGCATAGATGTTTTCATTTTTATGTTCCTTTCTAGGCTCTATCTCTGTCTTTGCCCATTTTTATTTAGTTATGAACGTAGCCTTATATATATTTTGTATTCTGTTGTAGTCGCTCCTGAGAGGAGTCCTATCCTGCTTCTTTAGCCCCTGCTATGCAGCCTCAGTCATCGTCACGAGGGCGCCTTTTTTTTTTTTTTTTTTATAGAAATGCACAAGGATCTCCTTTTGTAGTGGATGCGAATCGGGCAGAGTCCTTGACAGTGGCTGTGACTGGGCTTATCTTCCCTACTTTCCACAGGCTGGATGACACCAAAATCCTCCCTGGCAATATGAAGGATAACTTCTGGGAGATGGGTGACACGGGCCCATGTGGTCCCTGCAGTGAGATCCACTATGACCGGATTGGTGGCCGGGATGCTGCACACCTCGTCAACCAGGATGACCCCAATGTGCTGGAGATTTGGAACCTCGTGTTCATCCAGTATAACAGGTGGCCTTAGGGTCCTGAACTGTTCCTACTAATAGCAACACCTTTCCCCAAGCCACTGGAGAAAGAGGAACTCAGCAGAAGGCCGTCTTCTCATCCTTGTCTTTGGGGACAGTGGGGCAGAGCTAAAGCAGGCACTAAAGGCATCAGGGGACTTTGTGGACATTATTTCAATTTCATTTCTCAGGTTTTCCCTCAGATATCTTAGACACAGCTGGACCTAATCTTTTGTAAATTAGTTTTATTCCACATAGTACCTGCTTCAGGTCTATTCCTGTAATGTCATTTTTGCTATAATTTGGACTGCAATTTAATTTGATTTGAATTTTTTAAGATTTTTATTTTTTTTATTTGACCAGAGAGAGAGAGACAGAGTGGGGGAAAGAAGGAGAGAGAATCTGAAGCAGACTCCGCACTGAGTGCAGAGCTTGATGGGGCTTGATCCCACCACTGTGAGATCGTGACCTGAGCTGAAACGAGGAGTCGGATGCTTAACTGACTGAGCCACCCAAGCGCCCCTATGGACTGTGATTTTAAAGCTCATTTCCATGAGGCTTGCTTTACTCTTTTGTGTTTTTAAGATTTATTTGAGTGAGGGGCGCCTGGATGGCTCAGTTGTTAAGCGTCTGCCTTCAGCTCAGGGCGTGATCCCAGGGTCCTGGGATTGACCCCGCATCAGGCTCCTCCACTGGGAGCCTGCTTCTTCCTCTCCCACTCCCCCTGCTTGTGTTCCCTCTCTCCCTGGCTGTCTCTCTCTCTCTGTCAAATAAATAAATAAAATCTTAAAAAAAAAAAAAAAAAGATATATTTGAGTGAGCGAGCGAAAGAGAAAAGCACAAGTCGGGGGGGAGGGGCAGTGGGAGAGGGAGAAGCAGACTCCCCACTAAGCAGGGAGCCCAATGTGGGGCTCAATCCCAGGATCCTGGGATCATGACACTTAACCGACTGAGCCACCCAGGCGCCTTGCCTCACTCTTCCATAGGCCCCAGAGTACTTCTTCCCTTTTTCCCTTCACTCTCCTCCTCCCACCAAACCAGGTAGAGGCAGATGGCAAATAGGCACAGCTTGTAATCTGTGCTACATAGCCAAGTTTTAACCAGCAGCCAGGGAGAGGTGGCACCTAGAGTCCTTGTTTCAGCTTCCTCTTTCTCTGGATCATGCAGGGAAAGCGATGGCATTTTGAAACCTCTTCCTAAGAAAAGCATCGACACAGGGATGGGCCTGGAGCGACTGGTGTCTGTACTGCAGAATAAGATGTCCAACTATGACACTGACCTTTTTGTTCCTTATTTCGAAGCCATTCAGAAGGTACTGGTCCTATTGTAAACATTGCAGACATCTGTGGAGGTTTCTAGGTTGGGCACTTAGCCATACTGTCAAAGATAAAATAATCCTATCTTTGCCAGCTAAGGGTACCTGTGACCGTCTGTCAATTTAATTGTTAATAACCTAAGAGGCTCTAAGCACAAGACACTGTGGTTTGTTGAGTGCAGGGGCCTGGCTAGAAGCTCTTTACTCTTGCTGTTCCCTTTCTTGGTGTTAAAAGATCTGACAGGAGGGTCATCCTTTCCCCTATGCCCCTTCAGTCCTCTTGGAATCTTCTAGGGGAAGGCAGTGCCAGAAGGGTGCTTCCTAATGAGCTGCCTCCTGGTTTTTATCTGTAGGGCACAGGTGCCCGGCCATACTCTGGGAAAGTTGGTGCTGATGATGCCGATGGGATCGATATGGCCTATCGGGTGCTGGCTGACCATGCCCGGACCATCACGGTGGCGCTGGCTGATGGTGGCCGACCTGACAACACAGGGCGGGGGTAAGTCTGTTACACACGGGGCTGGGTTAGGACTGCCACCGTGAGTTTGGTGACTCTCTATGGAACTTAAAGCCATTCTTGATTCTTGTTTTCTTTGTCTTTTAGGTAGTTGGAGGGAACCCTATATTTTTTATAGGATTAAGAGAGTTTCAGCTTGTGTTACAGAGTTGCCATTATATTAAATCTTTGCTGTCAAGTGCAAGATATGTTAGACATTGTATTTAAGGTTGTCCGGCAGGGTGGGATGGGGTAGCTATTGATTAGCCCCAGGCAGTTTTATTACGTACAAAATTTGGGTCATCAGCCACCTGGGCTGAACTTACCTCCATCTCCAGGTCAGCAGAATGTGATAGAAAAACAAACCAGGGTTACCTTTGATATTTGTGGGTATATTCCTGAGTTTTCTGCTGGAATTAATGTTAATGACCTCAGGGGCTCGCAGAAAGAAGCAGTCTTAGTATAAAAGAAAGTCTCTGAAAGAGAAAGACAAGCTGGTCATGTTGCTTTGGGTAGAATTCCAGAAGCCCCATTACAAAATGGTTAGCTGGGAAGGTTGTCTGGAGGAGGTGGTCTTCTGCCTGTTTCAGGTATGTGTTGAGACGGATTCTCCGCCGGGCTGTTCGATATTCCCATGAGAAACTCAATGCCAGCAGGGGGTTCTTTGCCACGTTAGTAGATGTTGTGGTCCAGTCCTTGGTAGGTGTATCTCCCTGCTTGCTTCTGTTCTGCTCATGCACATGGCTTAGAGGGATGGGGTGGGAGTTAGCATAATGTTAATGGGGGTTTTTAGGGGGGTCATGGAATGGTCCCTGTCTTCATTGAGCCCATGTCTCTGTTTCCCCTTTGCCAGGGAGATGCATTTCCTGAGCTGAAAAAGGACCCAGATATGGTGAAGGATATCATTAATGAAGAAGAAGTGCAGTTTCTCAAGACCCTCAGCAGAGGGCGCCGCATCTTGGACAGGAAAATTCAGAGCCTGGGAGACTGTAAAACCATTCCTGGTAAGTACCAGTTTGTTCCTTTCTTCATCCAGGCTGGTTCATCTTTCCAGAAGAGGCAAGCCCTTTTTCCGAAATGACAGTAGAGTCCCTTGTCTCCAAGGCTAAGGATAGCTTGGTTATACTGCTTTTGGGATAAAATGGGGTTTATAGTAAAATTGTAGAAGTGTGGGCCGCCTGGGTGGCTCAGTCGTTAAGCGTCTGCCTTCAGCTCAGGGCGTGATCCCGGCGTTCTGGGATTGAGCCCCACATCAGGCTCCTCCGCTGGGAGCCTGCTTCTTCCTCTCCCACTCCCCTGCTGTGTTCCCTCTCTCGCTGGCTATCTCTCTGTCAAAATAAATTTTAAAAAATCTTAAAAAAAAAAAACAAAAAAAAAACGTTTTGCCTTTTTAAAAAAAATTGTAAAAGTGATATGTTATTGTGGCAAAGTATTTAAATAACACAAAAGTAAAAAATGAAGATTCTCTTTCCTAAATTCATTTCTCAGAGGTAATAATAATTTTTTTTTTAAGATTTTTAAAAAAATTTATTTGTCAAAGTTAGAGGTAACAGTTTTTAAGAGTTTGTTATATAACTACTCAGAGCTTTTTTTAAATTTGCATACACACGTTAAGTAGGGGCATGCGTGTGTATGTTTTCCAGCAAAAATGGGAACGTATGGTATATACTGTTCAGCAACTTGGCTTTCTTTTATATATATATATTTTTTTACTAAGCTGGAAAATTAAAAAAAAATTTTATTGACTTTTTATTGCGCTGTAATGTACAAGGGGAAAGCCTGATGGATTTCCACAAACTGAACACACTTGTGTTCAGATTAAGAAAGAACTTTACCAGGAGACCTCTTGTACTTCCTCCAGCCAATTCTGAAAGATTTAATGGATTTTCTGACGCGTGCACAGAATCAGTACTAACTTCCCTTGTTTCCAGACTTTCTCTCAGTGCCAACTTCCTTTGGGAAGGGTTTGGGATGGCAAAGGAGGGGACTATTCATGTCATTCTTACCCATTCCTTTGTGCTGTGCAGGGGACACTGCTTGGCTCCTCTATGACACCTATGGGTTTCCAGTGGATCTCACTGGACTGATTGCTGAAGAGAAGGGCCTGGTGGTGGACATGGGTGGATTTGAAGAGGAGAGGAAACTGGCCCAGGTAAAGAATTTGGAGAGTGAGCAGGAAACCTGACACCAAACAAAGCAGGACTTGGCTGCAAAGGACAAGAGTTTCCTTCCATTAAAGTCTTTGGAATTCTATTTTTCCCAAGAGCAGTGAGTGTCAGGCAGGGGCAGTTTGGCCCCAGGGGATATTTGGCAGTAAGGTGTAAAGACATTTTTGGTTTTCACAGCTGAGGGTGGGATGCTACCAGCAGCAAGTGGGTAGAGGTCAAGGATGCCGCTCCACGTCCTGCAGTGGAAGACAGACCGGCCCCGAATGTTGCTAATGCTGAGACTGAAAAACTGTTCTAGAGCTTTGTATTGGGCTTAGTTTAGCAATTTGGAGTCCTTCAGAATTCTTTTTCCCACATTAGGGTAACTTCTGTTTATTTTTCTTACTGGCAGTTGAAATCACAGGGCAAGGGAGCTGGTGGGGACGACCTCATTATGCTGGACATCTATGCTATTGAAGAGCTCCGGGAGAAGGGTCTGGAAGCAACAGATGATTCCCCAAAGTATAATTACCATTCGGACTCCAGTGGGAGCTATGGTATGTTCCTGTGTTACTGCGCGTACCTCGGCTAAGTCTCAAGATTAGGAACCTGGGGTATTTAGCAGAGTCTCTCTGTAGTGCTGCGGAGACTCTTTTATACTCTTAGAGACCTGTGGCAGTTAATTTTCTAACTCCTTATTTTGGAATAAGTATAGATTCATAAGCAGTTGTGAAAAAATTTACAGGAACTGTCCTCGTACTCTTTACCCAGTTTCCCCTAATTGTAACACCTTACAGGAAACCAGGAAGTTGGCATTGATAGAATCTTCAATGGCTGTTGAATTTTGCATCAGGATAGCGGCATCCTGGGGGCGCCTGGCTGGCTCAGTTGGTAGATCATGTGACTCTTGATCTTGGGGTCATGAGTTTAAGTCCCACACTGGGTACAGAGATTACTTAAAATAAATGAATGAATGAATGAACAGTATAGAATAGAATAGTGGCATTCTAAAGTTAAGAATCAAAAGAAAAAAAACAGGCAATACTTGTTTTTGCTTTTGTGCTCCAGCAGAGATCCCTAAATCTATCTAAGCAAGCCCACAAAATGAATACATTCTTTGTGAATTGACCTTGGGAGTAGGGAATTTATTACTGCTCTTAAGTACTTCTCAGATTCACTAGGTTCCTGTTCAATAGCTCAGAGATAGAGTGATCAGAAAGTCTCCCCTGGGAAACCCCTTAGTCCCAAGCGGTCACCAGCCCCTTGGTGGTCACTCTGCTGAGTGTTACATTCCCTGGTGTTAAGCCCTTTTGTGGAGTCTAATGGTCTTGCTTGTGAAATAAAATTAGACAGTTAAGGTCTAAGGAGAGTCTGAGAAGTAGAATCCAGCAAAAGACAACCAAGAATGTGTGAATGAGGTCATTGACCCTGCTTTCCCCCTTCTCTACAGCATTCGAGAGCGCAGTGGCTACAGTGATGGCGCTGCGCAGGGATAAGATGTTTGTGGAAGAAGTGTGCACGGGCCAGGAGTGTGGAGTGGTGCTGGATAAGACCTGCTTCTATGCCGAGCAAGGCGGGCAGATCTATGATGAAGGCTACCTGGTGAAGGTCGAGGACAACAGCGAAGATGTGAGCCAACAGTTCATCCTTGCTAGCCAGGGATGGGGCGTCCAGCAGAGGGCCGGTTCGGGGTTGGGGTGTCTGGCAGGGGGCAGGGTCAGGGATGGGGGTGTCTGGCAGGGGGCCGGGCCAGGGGTGGGGGCGCCCGGCAGAGGGTGGGGCCTGGACTGGTGTAGCTTTTCTGGCTCCTCACACTCCTGCCCTTGGGGAGCAGACGTAACCGATCTTTGGGTGTGGTCCATTGTCCATGTTTCTGAGGCGAAGGGAGCTGCGTCCTGTACCACTGATCCCACTGCCATTTGGTCCCTCTTAGCAGGATGCCTATAGTCGGGCTGCATGGGTTGATCCTGGATTCCTCCAGGCTTTCCTCATGAGTAGGAAGAGGTAGCTGTCTGGAGGGCAGGCTTCCTTGCAGAAGCCTCATCCTCTAGCGCTGCCACTGCTGACTCTGTGATCTTGGACGAGTTACATAGTCTCATGGACTTCAGGTTCCTTATGATGGCTTTAAATACTCCAAGATGCTCCTTAAGGGGACGTCTGTGTTTCTGTGTATATATACACATATATTTGTCCACGTGTGAAGTGGTTTGTATATTTAATGGTAAATATAGGTATGGTTGAATTGTAAAAATGAAACCATTATTTTACCAGGAAAGGTGAGTTTATTGGAAGTGGCAGAGAAATGTAATTTGGGACACGCAAGCTATGGCAAAACCACAGGCAAATCCAGCAAAGGAGGGAGGGGAACTGACATTTTATGGAGAAGGAGGAGGAGGAAGTTGGGAGGGGTTGTTTTAAAGGAAAGTCCGTCAGAGAAAAACCACAGGTTTGGGGTGATGATGTTCTTGTTGGCTGAGTTGCAAGGGTAGTTGATTCTCCTAGGAGATGCAGGGTGTATCTTCCTCGTCAGGGCCTGTACTTGATGGTCCTTTCCTGTTGAGGATTCCGCTTGGTTCTGTAATCGACAACTCTTTCTGAGTTTTTTTTTTTTTTTTTTAAGATTTTATTTATTTATTTGACAGAGGGAGAGCCAGCGAGAGAGGGAACACAAGCAGGGGGAGTGGGAAGAGGAATAAGCAGGCTCCCAGTGGAGCAGGGAGCCTGATGCGGGGCTCGATCCCAGGATCCTGGGATCACGCCCTGAGCCGAAGGCAGGTGCTTAATGACTAAGCCACCCAGGCGCCCCAGTTCTTTCTGAATGAAACTGACTACTGCTCCTGTTCTAGCTTCCTTTTCTAGGCACTGGGCTCCACTTTGGAGTGGTTCCTTTTTATAAATTTTCAGTGGGTAATAGTGCCATACAATAATGGTACTACTGGTATAATGTGTGTATAACGGTATTTACACACACTAGTAAGGAGGGGCTTAGAGAATGTGTAATATGTATCCATAAAGAGAGGATAGCATATATATATATATATTTGGGTTTATTTACGTATTGTTCTTCTTCTGGACTCCTCTTAGAAAACGGAGTTCACAGTGAAGAGCGCTCAGGTGCGAGGAGGGTATGTGCTGCACATAGGGACCGTCTACGGCAGCCTGAGAGTCGGGGACCAGGTCCGGCTGTTTATTGACGAGGTGAGTACGTTATGCTGCTCGGCATTGGACCTGGTTAGTAATCCTCTCTCTCTCTCTTTTTTTTAATTTAAATATCAGCTTTATCGAGGTATAGTTGACATAAAATTCTAACATATTTCAAGTGTAGGTCATGGTGACTCGATATACGTTATGAAAAGAATTCATCTCCTTTGGCTTTAAATTGGTCATGGTTGTCATTCCTAAGTGAAATTGTGAGTAGATTATTCTAAGTCTGATGCAGGAGAACATTTTATGAGGGGTGCAGCTGTGAGTTACTAAACGGATATGTTCTCAAGTCAGATGACTGTGACTTTATTTTATTCTATTTTATTTTAATATATGTGAGTAATCTACACCCAGTGTGGGGCTCAAACTCCTAACCCCCAGATGAAGATTCACTGGCTTCTCCAGCTGAGCCAGCCCGGTGCCCCAGATGACAGTGACTTTAGTTGAGATTTATAGGCTTGTTTTCATGGATTGCCTTTCTCCAGATTAACCGCAAATACTTCTCCAGGAGCCCGGGATCCTGTATTAATTAAGAAATAGGTTTTGTTCGTGTGACGGAGCTCAAAGTCCAAGCTGATACAGAGGCTCCGCCCCACGAAGTCATAGGGCCCAGCTTTTCCTTGTTTGCTTTTCTATCCTCGTTCCTGGGGTGTTGCCCTTGATTTCATAGTCCAAGAAGGTAGCCACCGGATCCATTTCTAGGCCAGGAGTTGGCAAACTTTTTTTGTTGTTGTAAAGCTGCAGGTAGTAAATATTTTTGGTTTTGTGAGCCATACCATCTCAGTCACAACTACACACCTCTGTTACGGTAGATGATATATAAACACGTGGGTGTGGCTGTGTTCCAAGAAACCTGTTTATAAAAATGGACAGAAGGCTGGATTTTGGCCCACAGGCCATAATTTGCCAACTCTTATTTCTTACTCTAGTCAGTGGGAAAGAGGAAGGGGAGGGCATGTTCCTTCCCTTTAAGGGTGTGCATCACGTCTGCTCACAACACACTGACCAGAACGTAGTCCTCTGGCTACAGTTAGCTGCAAGGGAAGCTGGGAAACGTAGCCCTTATTCCGGGCAGCCATGTGTCCAACTAAAAATGCTAGCAGTCGGGAAGGAGAGAGCAGGTATTGAGGGGTGACTGGCAGACCTCTCCGCCAGCTGCCCCTGCCCTTCACAGCCCCGACGGAGGCCCATCATGAGCAACCACACGGCCACACACATCCTGAACTTCGCCCTGCGCTCCGTGCTCGGGGAAGCTGACCAGAGAGGTTCCCTGGTTGCTCCTGACCGCCTTCGCTTCGACTTTACTGCCAAGGGAGCCATGTCCACCCAGCAGATCAAGAAGGCCGAAGAGATCGCCAACGGGATGATTGAGGCAGCCAAGGTAGGTTGGCCCGTGCGTCAGCTCTTGGTCGTCAGCCCTGCTCTTTCCTGCACTGGTGCTTCTCTCCGTGGAGCCTTCTCCACCGTCCTGCTGCTCTTCCTCCTTGGACCACATACTGCTGAGCACAGAGTTTGGTTTGAAGCAGTGATTCCCAACTGCACTGAGTGTGGGCGCAGCGGTGGTGTCCTATGGAGGGGCCTTAGGGCCTCGGGGGAGGGAGCGGAGGGAGGTCTTGGCTCCACCCCCTCCAGAGCTCTTCTGGTTCTGTTTCTCATAAAACACATCCATACAAGATTTGGTTCACAGTTCAGCAAAATGCGTGGAAATCCCTATTTTGATCTCCTTGACTTGACACGTGGTGCCTTATTTCAGGTGGCTCAGGGCACGTGATGAGAGCCAGGATTGGAAACCAGAGTCCTGCCTGTAGGGCTGTGCTTCCCCTGCCGCTTCCTACGCACCTTCAGGGAAGATCTTTTCCCAGCTTTTTTCTGTCTTCTTTCCATGGCAGCCCGTGTACACCCAGGATTGTCCCCTGGCAGCAGCTAAAGCCATCCAGGGCCTACGGGCTGTGTTCGATGAAACCTATCCTGACCCTGTGCGAGTCGTCTCCATTGGGGTCCCAGTGTCCGAGCTGTTGGATGACCCCTCTGGCCCTGCTGGCTCACTCACTTCTGTTGAGTTCTGTGGGGGAACGTGAGTACATCAGGGGGAGCAGTGGATGGACTCGCTTTTTGTTAATTGGGTGCTATCCTTGGAGGATGTGAGTAATAGGCTAGTCCCACTTTTATTTTTCTAAGGTTAAAATGAAGTTCTCAGGAATATACTTGCGAGACAGCATTCCCAAGAACCTTAGGGTCCTGTGCTCTCGTCAGACCCCTTGGCATCTGACGTTGACATTTGCTAGGTTTGTGATGAAATATTCTTCCTAGGATGGGGAAAGGCGTTATCTTAACACTTAGTTCAGAGTTGCTTGCTCTTGTGTCCTGGGCTGATCTGCATTCTTGGGGATTAACCCCATTGTCTCAGGGCCCCTGCATCAGGCCCCACAGCACACCTAGCTCAGGTTGGCTTGCAAGAGCCACTTGTTTCTTCCAACTTGGAGTCGCCTGTAGTGCTTGGGGTCATTTTGGGATGGTGTGGTGGCCTGGGAATTTCCTGCTTGCGAGGGAATCTTGTTGAGAAGAACATTCTTAAGGCCATGGTAGAGCCCATCTGGGGCCTCCTGTGAGCCGCAGGCCGGCGGGGAAAAGGTGCATGTGTGGTGGATGGTGTAGGGGTCTGGGGCACTGCATTCCTGGCCTCCCCCTGCCCAGCTGAATTGGGCCTTCACCTGAGTCCCACTCTGCCTTAATACCTCTCAGGAAGCTGCTTGCAAACCCCATACACCACTCTCGCAGTGACTAAAGGTTAATGAGCATTTGAGGTTCTCTGAGCACCTGGGGAATAAAACCTGTTCACAGGATCGTGCTGAGATTTTAAAGGTAATTCTTGGATATTCGCAGCCAGCGGCAGGGACAGAAGAATATAGGTTCCGTTCCAAAGAGGACCAGAAGTAGGAATGAACGTAGAGCCTGCCTGCAGGAACATTGTGTTGGGCATTAAGGATTACAAGCACTTTTGTTTGCTCTCATCTGAGTTTCACAGTAGTCCTGTGTGGGAGAATTGTCTGCATCTTATACATGAGAACACTGAAGCTCAGAAAGGTGGTGTCTTGCTCAGTGTCAGTGTGTTCTCGGCCCCAGCTAGACTTTCTCTAACTTGCCTGGGCTTCCTGGCCCGACTCCTCCCCTGAAATCTACACGAAGGGCCTCTTTCCACTGTCCCCTTGAGAGAGCTTCTCCGGAACCTGAAAGACCTCATGCCGTCACCACGGGCTCTGGGTTATGTAAGGACCAGAGTGCGTGGGCTCTTCTCGTCACCATGGATTTTGTGCTCTGCTGTTCAGACACCTGCAGAATTCAAGTCACGCGGGAGCTTTTGTGATTGTGAGTGAAGAAGCTATTGCCAAGGGCATCCGGAGGATCGTTGCCGTCACCGGCGCTGAAGCCCAGAAGGTGAGCGCGGCAGGCTGGTTTGTGGCTTTTTTGAATGAGGCAGAAGCAGCGCAGTCTGTGAATCTGGAGTGTAGACGGTTCTGTAGCTGCTGCGCTCAGCATTGGAAGTCCAGTGCTTCCCCCGAACTGTCCCCCACTGACCCTCACCTGGCAGAAGAGAGCCACCACCACAGAACTGCTTAGCTGTACCATGTTTAATCTTTAAAAATATGTAAATTCTGCCATTTACTGTGTCATCTCTCTGTCTCTAGGAGGGTAAGCCATAATTTTGCTGTAGTTTCCAGTGCCCCAGCACTCACTCACATCTCCCTAGGGGTACGTGCCTAGTTTGAGATGCATAGTGTATGGGGATAGTTGCCCCGGGGGTGGGGACTGTGGCTGGGGCCAGAGGTGTGCTGAAGCTTGAGGATTGATTATATTGTTGGGGTGAGAAGGGCTCCTGACTTGGGAGTTCTTGGTTATCCCCTGAGCCTGAGGTAGTATAGCCTTTCTGCTGGGCAGGTGTGTGAGGAGGATGCCCGTTCCTGGGGCATGAGACTGCCGACACTTGCTCCTTGAAGGAAGAGAAACTTCTGGTGTCTTGAGGGTGTATTGTTCCATAGCCTGCCGTCAGTGCTTGCCACCGTTTACAGATAGCAGTGAAGCTGAAAGTTCCCTGACCGGGAGTTCACAACTCTGTTCCTCTCCAGGCCCTCAGGAAAGCAGAGAGCTTGAAGAACTCTCTTTCTGTCATGGAGGCCAAAGTGAAGGCCCAGACTGTGCCAAATAAGGACGTGCAGAGGGAGATTGCTGACCTTGGTGAGGTAGGGGTGGCCTCCCTCCTCAGGCCCTGCTCAGGGCTGGGTGCATCACAGACTCCCCGAAGAAGACTCAGGTCCTGGTTCTCAGTGCAGTGGCCTTTTGAACTGACAACAGGTCTGGCAGCCTTGCAAAGGGGGCTCTGTGGATCCTGGCCTGCAGACCCCTGGAATCTGCTTGCTGCCGCCACTGCCGATGGCAGGGCCTGTTGCAAGCACGAGTGGACACCAATGTTGAGGGAGTTGGGGGAAGGGATGGCCACTGTTTCCAGGCCTTCTCCTGTTTGTTAATATGTGGAGGCTACCTGTGAGCCTATTTCGGGCTGTGTTCACTGCCTGGTAGGGACCAGCTCTCTCTGCCTGCCCTTTTCTCTCTTGCCCTACTTGGTACGGCTGCCGTAGTTGCTCATAGAGTGACTGGTCTCTGGGCTACTGAATACCTTTTTGTTTTTGTTTTCTGTTTCCTTCTGGATGCTAGTCAGGGAGGACTTTGGTGTTCAAAGCCAGAAGGGTGGGGTGGGCTTGGCCTCAAATCCTAGCTCCTTGTGGTCTGGAGTCCCTTGGTTTTTCTGTTTCTGGTTCCAGGCCCTGGCCACTGCAGTCATCCCCCAGTGGCAGAAGGATGAATTCCGGGAGAATCTCAAATCCCTGAAGAAGATCATGGATGACCTAGACCGGGCTAGCAAAGCTGATGTCCAGAAGCGAGTGAGTCCTGCCGTGCTGATGGCTGGAAGGGAGCCCCACGTACTTACCCAGTGGAGGCTGTGTGGACAGCTGTCTGGGCCTTTAACCTAAGGCCTCTCTTCTGGATTTCCTTTTAGGTGTTGGAGAAGACAAAGCAGCTCATTGACAGCAATCCCAATCAGCCCCTTGTCATCTTGGAGATGGAGAGCGGCGCCTCGGCCAAGGCAACCAGGGGAGGGGGGGGAAGGGGTGGTGCTGGGACTCCACGTGCTGCAATGTGCCCGTCAACTACTTGTCTCCTGTTGGGGTCTCAGTCCTCTGGTGGCTGAAGTGTGAGCTTTGTGGCTCTGAGTGGAGTGGTGACCTGAGGGCCTGCTTTCTGGAATTGAGGTTAGGCGGAGCCATGGGGAGATCTGGTGGCCAGAGAGCTACAGCCCTTGGGGGTGGAAGGCAAACCTCAGAGTCGGAGTGTGGGCAGGGTCTTGTGCTTGGGTCCTTCTCCCCATACGGTCTCCTGGGACCAGCACTTGCTTTTAGAAGGGGGTGGGCTGCAGGGGTGCTTGGAGAATCCGGCTCTGCAGACTCGGTGCACGGTGGAGAGTGTCGCTCCCTTCCCCAGGCCTGGCCTGACAGCACCTTTCCCCACAGGCCCTGAACGAAGCCTTGAAGCTCTTCAAGACGCATTCCCCTCAGACCTCTGCCATGCTCTTCACGGTGGACAATGAAGCTGGCAAGATCACGTGCCTGTGTCAAGTCCCCCAGGTCAGAACACCCTGCAGTCCTGTGTGAGTGGGGAGTGGTGTTGGAAGCGTGGTTCTTCTTAGAGTTGTTTGCCAAGACCCTTGTGTGCGTGTGCAACCGGTTAGAAACAGCCATCCTCCTGGCCCCCTGTTGGTCACTGCCTCCAGGACCCCTACCCTCAGGCCCTCTCCTTGAGGGACGTGTCTCACTGTGCTGATACCTGGCTTGGCAATTCTGTGTGCCTCACCCAGCCTGCGGCACCAGCTATAGGATCCATCTCAGCCTTGGCAGCAGCACCCAGGAGACCAGGAGTGGGGCTCTGTGGCTCCCCTGTCCTTTTCCATTTCCTCCCCTCTCCATGTCTTCCTCAGTCTCGTCTTCTGTCCTGACTCACACTTCTCCTTTCTGTCTCCCAGAATGCGGCCAACCGGGGCCTGAAAGCCAGTGAGTGGGTGCAGCAGGTGTCAGGCTTGATGGACGGCAAAGGTGGTGGCAAGGATGTTTCTGCTCAGGCCACAGGCAAGAATGTGGGCTGCCTGCAGGAGGCACTGCAGCTGGCCGCTTCCTTTGCCCAGCTCCACCTGGGAGACATGAAGAACTGAGGGATAGGGGCAGCTTCCACTGCGAAGCATCCTTCCTTCACCTGATACATCCGTCCAGCCAGCTCTCCATCTGCCACGAGGACATTGGGATCTTGGGACCTTTAAATATCCCCGTCTGTCCTAACCCAGCAGTAACTGGAACTCACTCACCTGGGAGCTGCCCTGTTGACTCATGGCCCACATTACATTTCTGCCCTGAGCCCTACACACCAGCGCCATCCATCTAAAACCACTGCCCCAGGATTGCTATTTATCATTGTCCTGCTTGTGTTTGTAGATAATGTTCTTTGCGGGCCTGAAGGTCTGGGTCTGCAGGGAGGGATCCTTTTTGCTGCAGAGAATAAAAGGACTATGTGCAATACCTGGGGGTGCCATGTGATCTCTTAACCACCTACCTCCCATCAGAACCCCCTGTGGAACAGCCTCTGGCTGCCTGGGTTTCTGCAGAATAAATGCTGTGGCTCCAGTTGGCTTCTGGTTGTGGTCCTCACCGAGTTTGGCTCCAGACTTCTGAACTCTGGAAATGACCACTGGGATTACCTGAAGACATTCGTGGAGGTGGCCCATAGAATGGGGAGTTGGTGGGGTGAGATGGAGAGGGGCATTCATCACTGAATAGAAGATGGGCCATGGGGTTACTGGAAGCAGTTCATAGGAGAAGCTCTCCATTTCCCAGGCCTGTGTCCCTCTTCCTCTCCCTTTTGATGTCGAGTCATTGGGTGTGAGATCAGAGGTGTTCTCTGGTACAGGAGGTACTTTGGTGCGTTAGTTGCCTACCCCCACCCCTTTGACCCATCATTCCTGGTTCCCTGACTCAAAGATGGACAGTGAGGATTGGGACCTGCTTGGTCCTGAATCCTTCACTCAGGTCTGAAGACAGCTGGGTTTGGAAACCGGGTGCGGGGGAGGTTAAAGGTACTGCTTGCTTGTGCTGGCTCTGGCTGATTCCTATTCCCTGGGTACAACAGGTGGCCAGGGGCCCAGGTTCACTCAGTCCTGCTGACACAGAAGGAGGAGGATAGCGGGTCTATGCTGGGAGAAGCCGCAGAGGCTAGCTGTCACCAGCCTGGGGGGGAGGGGCTGTCCACACTTGGAGTGAGAGAAGCACGTAAGGGGAGGGTGCTGAGGACCCGGCTGCAACAAGCACATGCCAGGTGAGGACTCCTAGGGGTACAAAGAGTACACAATCCAGTGCAGGAGAGGGGCGGTTCCATCCATCATTATGCCAGCCAGGGCACTGACGATGGCAGGAATGAACGAGACAAAAGGCCATTGCCGCCTTGGGGAAGACCGAGGAAAACATGTATGAGAAAGTCACACAAGTAAGTGCAAAATTGAAGTAATTACAACCTTCACAAGTGAAAGGACGAAGACGTACGCCCTGGGGTTGCCCTGGCCCGAGAGGCTAGAGGTCAGCCAGGCCGGCCTGGATCCCGCTTCTGCAGGTCTGTCCGGCTGTCCATTCATTCATCGAGATCCCGGGGTCCTTGAGAGGGCCCCGGAGCTCGGCTGCGCTCGCTGTTCTCCCTCCAGGACAGCAGGGGGCAGAGCGGCGCCGTCCGCCGCTATCCCGACAGCCCTCGCGCGGGCGCGCGGCTTTAAGCGGGCGGAAGAACCCGCGCGCGAAACTAGGTCGGCGGGCGGAAGCGGCTCGCACGCCAGGCGCCGCCATGCCAGGGGACCACCGCCGCATCCGCGGGCCCGAGGAGTCGCAGCCGCCGCAGCTGTACGCGGCCGACGAGGATGAAGCGCCTGCCGCCCGCGACCCCACGCGGCTGCGGCCCGTGTACGCACGCGCCGGGCTGCTGAGCCAGGCCAAGGGCTCGGCCTACTTGGAGGCGGGAGGCACCAAGGTGCTGTGCGCCGTGTCCGGCCCGCGCCAGGCCGAGGGCAGCGAGCGCGGCAGCGGCCCGGCCGGAGCGGGCGGCGAGGCCCCGGCCGCGCTGCGCGGCCGCCTGCTCTGCGACTTCCGCCGTGCGCCCTTCGCCGGCCGCCGGCGCCGTGCGCCCCCGGGCGGCGGGGAGGAGCGCGAGCTGGCGCTGGCCCTGCAGGAAGCGCTCGAGCCGGCGGTGCGCCTGGGCCGCTACCCGCGCGCGCAGCTCGAGGTGTCGGCGTTGCTGCTGGAGGACGGCGGCTCGGCGCTGGCCGCCGCGCTCACAGCCGCCGCGCTCGCCCTGGCCGACGCCGGCGTGGAGATGTACGACTTGGTGGTGGGCTGCGGCCTGAGCCGCACGCCGGAGCCGGCGCCCACCTGGCTGCTGGACCCCACGCGACTCGAGGAGGAGCACGCCGCCGCCGGCCTCACTGTGGCGCTCATGCCCGTGCTCAACCAGGTGGCCGGGCTGCTGGGCAGCGGAGAGGGCGGCCCGACCGAGAGCTGGGCAGAGGCAGTGCGTCTGGGCCTGGAGGGCTGCCAGCGCCTCTACCCCGTCCTGCAGCAGTGCTTGGTGCGGGCTGCCCGCCGGAGGGGCGCCGCCGCGCCGTCCTGAACCGGAAACCTGAGCAACGACGGATGCCTAGGACCGAGCCGCCGCCGTCCCCTAAAGGACCCGTGCGGTCAGCTTCCAGACTGCGCGGAGCTGAGAATTCAAAGGGCGGGAGAGGATCTGAGGAGGCGTGCACAGAACTAACGCATCGGGACAGCTGTGTTGGAACGACTTTTTAGAGACTTCCGTTAAAGAAACTTTTCTGCTCGAGCTGGTGCTTCCCAGCTACGACCCAGTGGAAGAAACTTGCGAATGCGGCCTGGCTCCCAAGTTGGAAAGGACTTTTCAGCCGGACTCGCCTGAAAAACGGGACTTGGAGTTTTTTTCTTGTAAGGGATGGACCCTATGCAGGCCAGCTAGTGACTCCCTTCTATAGAATTGGTCTGCTCTTGAGAGAATGGACAAGGGGGCTGTGCCTTCTTTATATCGGAGCTAAAACAAACTCCTTTATATCTGGGAAAGTCTTCTGTTGTGGTTCTTCTTGGTAGTGAATTTAAAGGAGCAAGGCTCTTTGCACCAAGTAGTGGACCCCTGGTGTCAGGGCTTGGGACAGCATTGTCTTGAATGTATGTCCTATTCCTTAGACCAACATAAGCAGAAGAAACCGGCTGAAACTGACCGAGGTGCAGGGGCCAGTGTGGGGAAATGTGCCTTGAAGGAGGAGAAGCTGCCCCTTGGGTACCAGAGTGGGCCCTTGGTGAGGTGTGACAAGAGTAGGGAGGGTTGTGTGGGCCCAGGAGCACTCTGGGTGCACTCCCTAGCCTCTGGTTTGGTGTTGGGCAAGACCACAGCTCAGGGTTTGGTAGCTGGAAGGGGTTTGGCTCTGGGTAGAAGCTAGAGGCCACCTCCACTGCTGGTAAGAAGTGGGGGTCCAGGCTGGCTTTTTTTTTTTTTAAAGATTTATTTGTGTGGAGGGTGGGGATGGGGAGGAAGAGAGAGAATCCCACACAGACTCCATGCTGCGTGGAGCCTGATGCAGGGCTTGATTTCATACCCTAAGATTAGGACCTGAGCCAAAATCAAGAGTTGGATGCCTAACGGACTGAGCCACCCAGGCGCCCCACCAGGCTGACTTCATTATTTGGCGCCCCTTGTCCAGTCTTGGCTCCTGGGAGAGGGCAGACGAACTTGCAGGAGTAAGAGCTGCATGCTGGGAAACCAGATGCAGCTTGGCCTTATTCTGTATGGCAGAGCCAGCCTGAGTGACCACAAGAGCGGATTCTTCCTTGTGTAGCTGCTGAGCCCTGTGGGTTTGTGCTCAGGTCTGAATTGGAGAAAGGCAGGCAGCCTGGTGCCCTGGCTTAGTAGGAGCTTCTGGCCTCGTGTGACTCAGGGGCCGGCCCAGCTTCTCCAGGAAGGCCTGCCCTGAGGCAGCTGAAGGACCAGAATGAGGATTGGAGACCACACCAAGAATCCCTGACCAGGGAAAAGAAACACAAATTTTATTTTTCCCCTTTTGACATAATAGTATTTCCAGAGCAGATCTGAAATACATAGTATCACACCAGCAAGAGACCAGGTAGAAACAGGACATAAAAATGATAGTCCTGTTCTGAAGGATGGTTTTATGGGGTGGATGGGTAGTCTGGAACCAAAAGGGGGTTATGTGGGGGCTTACCGAGGAGCTTAAAGCTGTTTCAGACTGGAAGGGGGACTGTAGGCACGTGAGTGTTTCCTGGGCAGCACTGTGGCTAGAGAAAGCCGGGCTGGCCGCTGCAGGATGCTCCACACTCGAACCGGCGGGGCCTGTGGAGGGGGGTGGGGGGGGGGCAGGGACGAGCAGCCAGAGCAGTACCTGCAATCATTGGGGGATGACATGCGCCCAAGGGCGGCCTGGGCAGCCACCCCTTGCAACATGGCCTCAGCTTCATGAGGATGGTGAGGTTGTGCCAGGCAGCTGCAGGCCTCCTTCTCAGCCCCTATCATCTGCAAACACGACCTCCGAAGAAAAAGCCACCGTTATGGGGAGGCCTCCTGGCTGGTCTGGCTGAGCCTTGCCTCCACTTTCACCGCACTCATTCCAGAATGGGTGCCTCTGGTTGCACAGTCACTTCCGGGAGGCCTTCAGAAACCTACACGAGGCAAGGAAGGGAGCCAGGTGGGAAGGAGCCTGGAGGGGTTCCACCCTTCTACTGGCTGCCCTCCGGATCCGATGCATGATTCTAACCCTTTAGGAAAAACAGAAGCAGGACTCTGGCCAAGAGGGCTGAGAAGCATGAAATGACTAGGAAACGGAGGCCTGCCTGCTAACGTTTTTCCTCAACCCCACGTCCGTCTCTTGGCAGCTTTGCCAGCTCAGTGCTACTCTTGATTCTTCCTGAGGCCTGGGAACCCAGAACCACCAAAGCATTCCCTTCATCTAGCCTGGTCTTTTCCCAGATGTGACTCAGGCCTGGGCAGCAGTAAGGGCCCTCCAGAGGCCAGCAGTCCAGGGGGCAGAGCCGGACAGGTGGAGGAAGGGAAGCTCGTTACTGCCAGCCCCTCAGCAACCCGGACCTTGCAGAGATGGCCCAAACAAACGTGGGGCTTAGTCCACCTCAGGGGCCACCAATACAGGAGGAGGATACGGTAAAACAGGAATATTTGAGCCCTTTAACGCTGCCCAAAGGGCTATTATCAGTTCCAGGTTTGGACAGTTCTCCATCCAGGAAGGTCCATGTGCCACAGCTTCCCCAGGGAGCATGGTACATGACAAGATGTGGGGGCGGGGCAGGAAAAAGGCAGAAATAAGTTTTAACCGGTTCTGGGGCCTCAGGCAAGGGGTCTGGGGCCATGAGGCATACCTGTGACATTCTGCAGTGCTCAAAGCCCACCTCCCAGCTTTCAGGAGGAGATGGTATTTCAGGTCAGAACTAGCCCCTAGTCCCCTGAGCTCATCCAACCGGAGTTAAGCGGGGATAAAAAGCAGTGGAGGGCCCATCTTCTGGGGATTGCATGGGGGAGACGTCACATGTCTCCCCTCAACCACCACTGTGGGCTCCTCCACGGACCTGAGTCCCATGTGCACAGGGAGGCCACAAGGAGCCAAATGCAAGGAGGGTGCGGATGAGGGGAGGTACCAGGCCACTCACTGTCTCCTCTGGGTCTGTGCTGTCCTCAGAGCTGTCTGCTTCGGGATGGGCCCTCTGGCCCCTGGGCTCCTGCTGGAGTTCAGTGATTCTGCATGAGGAACCCTTACTGCCTGGACCCCTGGTTTCTTCACTGTCCTCCGACCCTGTGCAGGTAGAGTCACCAGTTAATGGCCACGTTTGGAGGCCCCAGCTGATCTCAGGGAGGCCACTTGGTGCCCAGCACTGATCAAGGGTGCCTAGGGCTTGAGAAGACAAGATGGGGAGGGGCTGGGACACTACTCTGCCTCCAGATAGTTGCCGAGTGGGTGGGCAGGTGGGGGGGGGGGGCTCATAGAACAACCTAGAAGCCACAGGGTCTTGAAGCCAATGAAACAACCAGAGGGAGTGGGGAAAGGAGGGAAGGAAGGGGAGGGCAGGAATGAGCCCTGCAGAGGGAAAGCCCAGGACAGGATCCCAGGTGCCCCTGGCACCTTCAGCAGTGGGAAAAGCTGGAGCTCACTGGGAATGTGGCCTGGGCCCCCAGTTGGAGGTGTTCCACCTGGAAGCTGGTCCCTCTGCTGGTCCATGTGCTCCAGATTCTCCAGGAGACGGTCTACCTGGGCTTTGATCTGGCTTAGCTCCCCCCTGATGGAGTGCAGCTCCTCCGTCTGGACTGTTTGGAGAGGGGCCAAAGCTGGGGTCCCACCAGGCCCGGAGGGCAGAGGGCTCTGCTGCCAGGGCTCCCCAGCCTGCCTGCTGAGGTCTGCCCAGCTCTTCCCCAGCTCCGTAGGTAAGGGCTGTGCCCCCGTACTCACACTTTATTTGCTCTCTGGGCAGGTGGCTCTTCCTGGCCCCCTTGTGGGGACTGAAGCTGCTCTTAACCCCCAAGCCCACCCGGGTCCTCCGGATCTTGACAGGCACGTGACTGATGAGTGGAGGGATCCTTTGGTATTCATACGCCCCACTGGGACAGGACAGAGAGGGAGTCAGGCCAACCAGCTCCACCTGTTTACCCAGAGAACCGAGGGGTAAGACCTACCGACCTGTAGGGGACATCTTCCCTGTACAGCTTGTAGTCCAGGTCATAGTTACTCCTGCTGCAACAGAGACAAATGGAGAAGAGGTGACTCTCCGTGGCCAGAGTCCTTGCCTAGACCCCAGTTTAACTGGAAGAAACTGAGGTATGCAACTATTCCTTAGAATCCCAGGATTCTCCATCACAAGGTCACTCTGGGAGACCACAGGTTCCCCATGTCTGGCCTCTGATAAGGGGCACCTTCCAGGTGACTCCAGGTGACAGGAGGGGGACAATTGCCTGCAGCCTCTGGCCAGCCAGATAGGGGCCCTCCAAAGATTCCTCTGCCTGACCCAGGAACAGCTGACGTTCTGGATTTTAGTCTGGCAAAGGATGAAAGGGAAGAGTTAAGTCAGGGCCCAAAGCCACCGTGGGGGTGTGAGAGCCTTTAATCCTTGTGTTGGGATCGCCAGGATGTGCCCCAGCACTGGCAGGGCCAGCCAGGCAGGGTGAGGGCTGTGGCCAGGCCACCTTCCTCTGCTCCAGGCCTGGGCAGAGAAGTGGAGTTTGGAAGGTCCCAGACTCTCAGTGCCCCGCCTCTGCCCCTTCTCTCCTGTGCCCTGCATTTCCAGGGAGGGAACTGGTGCCCAGGAGGGATGGGGAGATGGGTGCAAAGGGACAGCTGGGTCCCAGCCTGGGCAGGGAGGCTCTGTGGGGGACACGCCTGCGCCTGGGGCTGGAGGGGTGATGAGGGGTAGCGGAGGGGATGCGTGCGGGGGCAGCACAGTTTATAAAACAACTTTCTGGGGCCGTGCGCCCACGCCCCCAGCTCAGGCCCAACCCACGAGGGGCGAGGCTTATAGGGCCACCGGGTAGGAATGGAGGACGTTCGGGGGACCCCTTCCGCTTCATCCTGGCTCCCCCTCCCCCAGGCCCGCGGGTGCGAGTTCCGGGCACCCCCGTCCCCGCTCTCTGGCTTCAGAAGGTCTGGAGGGGCGGCCTGGAAGCAGCAGGGATGCTGATTCCGGTGGTGGGAGGCCCGTCCTTGGAGAAAGGAAAGCGTGACAGCGGAGCGCGGGGAGGGGCGTACCCAGCCCCCGGGGGTCGCGGTAGGAGTGGGGGGGGGGGGG